>NC_133330.1:73028996-73347615 GCF_042186555.1 Aquarana catesbeiana | reverse complement strand
CAACATCTGGGGGAAGAGAAGAGAAGAGAAGCCAAGAAGCCAAGAAGCCAAGAAGTCCGGACCTCCGCTCGCAATAGAGCTACATGAAGAGAGCGGAGGGGCCGGCCGAAGACCTGCGACACCGGGAGAAGAGGCCGGAGAGCGGAGAAGAACCAACCGGACGCCGGGAGAAGATGAAGCGGAGGGACCCCCGAAGCCGGAAGAAGACCCCCGAAGCCGGAGGAAGATCCCCCCCGGAGCTGTTTAATAAAATATTTTAAAAACCTGTGTAGTGTGTTTTATTAATTACACTTTTTTCCTAGGTAAATGGGTAGGGGTACCATGTACCCCATACTCATTTACATAGGGTGGGGGGCCGGGATCTGGGGGCCCCCTTATTAAAGGGGGCTCCCAGATTCCGATAAGCCCCCGCCCGCAGACCCCGACAACCAACGGCCAGGGTTGTCGGGAAGAGGCCCTTGTCCTCATCAACATGGGGACAAGGTGCTTTGGGGGGGGGGGGCGCAGGGCGCCCCCTCCCCCAAAGCACCCACCCCCCATGTTGAGGGCATGCGGCCTGGTACGGTTCAGGAGGGGGGGGGCCGCTCGCTCGTCCCCACCCCCTTTCCTGACCGGCCAGGCTGCGTGCTCGGATCGGGGTCTGGTATGGATTTTAGGGGGACCCCACGCCGTTTTTTCGGCGTAGCGGGGTTCCCCTTTATAATCCATACCAGACCTAAGGGCCTGGTATGCCCCGTGACGGGGCTAGCAAGGTGTCAATCTCGCCGATAAAAGCGGCAAGATTGACATCCTTCTCTAGTCCCGTCGCACCTGAGTCACGTTCAAAATGAACGGACTTGTCCGTGTGTGGGCAAGTCCGTTCATTCTGAAAGTCCGCCGGAACTCCGGCGAAAGTCCGTCGGAAAGACGGGCGGACTTAGCCCGCCGGAAAATCCCGGCGTGTGTGGGCAAGTCCGTTCGTTTTAAAGTCCGGCGCACCTGGCGGACAAAGTCCGTCGGAAAGTGTGCCGGACCAAGTAGGATAGAAAGTCCGCTCGTGTGTACGCGGCATTAGAATTACACCCAAAACACATTCTGCTATGCCTCCCAAGTATAGGATACCACGTGTGTAAGACTTTTCACAGCCTAGATGCATAGAGAGGCCCAAAATCCAAGAAGCACCTTTGGGCTTTCAAGGAGCATAAATTACTCATAAATTATGCATCTAATTTCCTGACTACCTATCACATTTTTTTAGGTCCAGGAGCACCAGGACAGTGGAAACACTCACAAAATGACACCATTTTGGAAAGCAAACACTCCAACATGTTTTCTGAAAGGCATGTTGAGTCTTTTGAAAATGTCATTTTTTGTCACAAGTTTTTGGAAAACGCAGGAAAGAAAATAAATGTATGCTGTAAATCCAAGGAAGAATCAATCTAGGGACATACATTACCCATCTAATTTCCTGACTACCCATCACATTTTTGGAGGCCCTAGAGCACCAGGATAGTAGAAACACTCACAAAATGACCGCATTTTTGAGAGTAAACACCCCAATGTAGTTTAAAGACTTCATTTTATTGCCACAAGTTTTTGGAAAATGTAGAAAGAAAATAAAAATGAATTTTTGTACACAAAGTTGTCAGTTTAACCACTTCAGCCCCAGAAGGATTTTGTCATGTAAAACACAGGCGGTGGTCTCAGCAGGGGAGCATCGATAGTTTCAAAAAACTATTAGATGAGGGGGGGCGTGGCTAGCTGCTGAGCTGAATGGAAGCCTGATCTCACAGCTCCTGCACTGAACGGAGAACCGGACCTCAAATCACTGCCTCAGACACCACAAAATGCAATCCTCAGACCCCCACAACCTGGGGAACCAGATCGGAACCTCTAGAAAGAGGAAAGAATACAGGATTCCCACAAAAATCACAGATTTCCTCATCTTCCCTCAGGGAGATAAAATCCAAGATGGCCGCCGCAGCACTGCACAGCACACAGAGGATTCCTACACTGACCTGCCTGATGATGAAGAATCCTCCATTTCAGCCCAGCACAACTCCTCAGGCTCCCAGCTATCCTCAGGCCCCTCATCCACCTCCAACAGTCCTGCAAAAGCAAGGATGCGACTGGATACAGCGGATCAGTCACAGGAGGTAAGGCCTGCATTAGAAAATCTCCTCACACAGCCTTCTGCAGCTTCCCCCATAGCAGCCTTCCCTACTACACATCAGCCTGTCATAGACACTATGCTGAAAGAAATGCTGATGTCACTTCACAGCTCCCTCCAGTCTGACATTTCTTCAATGTTTACAGCATTTAAAACAGAAATGCTGCACACAGGGCAGAAAGTGGGGATTATTGAAAAGCAGATGAGCATCATGACAGAAACAGTTAATGACCTGGTAGACGCACATGACCACACCAGAGAAGAACACCGCTGGGTGCGTGCCAAAACGGCAGATCTTGAAGATCGCTCACTGCGCCAAAATATCAAGATAAGAGGAATCCCTGAAACTATCCTACCAGCAGATCTCAACTCCTACCCTAGGAAGTTGATCTCAACACTTCTCCCAGATCTCCCACCGATCAAGACGATCATCGATCGCATCCATCGTCTCCCAAAACCTCCTCACCTACCTGCAGAAGTACCTTGGGATACTCTGATGCGCATCCATTTCTACCACACCAAGGACATGCTCCTTACACAATCCAGATGCCTGGGACAGCTCCCACATCCATACGCAAAGCTGCAACTTTTTGCTGACATCTCTCAATACACTTGTCAACATAGACGTCAACTGCAAACAATCACAAAACCCCTCAATAATCATAAGATCCCATATCAATGGGGGTTCCCAACCAAGCCGATGGTTACCAGAAATGGAACACGCCACAATATCCATACCGTCGAAGAGGGCATACAATTTCTCAAAACATGGGGTATCATTCCTGACGGTGACCCCCTCCAACCCCAGTGACCCACAAACCAAACGCGCAATCCTTCAACTCCGGTCATTCTCACCACTACAACAAATGACTTCCAAATCAGTGATGCTGTGAATCCAATCTCAGATAAGCACTCCGATTCAGAGCCTGCTCGTTGCAGTTAGTTTACAAACTTTACCCTCAGCCACATTCAGCAGTCCCTAACACACTGCTGACACCTGTTTTCCCTTACCCTCTTGTTTATCACTAACTACCTTTCTGTTTTTCTCCCTTCCTTCCTTATCCGCGAGAGCTCAAGTCCTCAGATCCAGGACTTCTAACAACAACCAACCTCCTCGAGCAATTTACCCACCTGAGTAACTGTAAGCAGTACCTCACTCCACTACCTATACGCACCACTTTCAAAATGCCCAAATTTCTGTCACTGAACGTAAAAGGACTCAATCACCCTGCCAAAAGGACATCTCTGTGGCGAACTGCACAGAATTCTCACTGCGATGTCCTGTGCGTCCAAGAAACGCACTTTAAAACCAACGCCGAACCTCAGTGCTCCAATAAGAATTTTTCAAACATCTTTAAAGCCTCGAGTCCTGACAAAATAAACGGAGTCATGATAGCCATTAAATCTACATGCTCACTCACCCTACATGACAGCCTTCAGGATGTTGATGGTAGATATCTGGCATTGAATTGTACATTAAACAACGATAATTACACCATCGTATCAGTATATGCCCCCAACAAGAAACAGATTCCCTTTCTGTCCAAATTGATGAAAAAAATCAATCGCTTTGAACAAGGACACCTTGTCATGTGTGGGGACTTTAACATAGTACCTGACAACTCCATTGACTCTTCTTCCCACTCAACCAGGGTTACATTCCCTATGGGACCGTTCATTCGATCTCATGACCTATTTGATGTGTGGAGATGCCATCACACCACCGAAAGGGACTACTCCTATTTCTCCCTAGACACAACTCTTACACTAAGATTGACTACTTCCTAGTGGATAAATGGACTTTGCCCAAAATCTCCTCCACGGAGATATTGACCATTACGTGGTCTGACCACGCTCCGGTTACAATGACCATAGAAGACTCGCCGAAGATTTCCCGTACACGGATATGGAGAGCGAATGCTGTGATTCTCCACTCACTGATCCATTCTTCTTATATTAGAGAGCATTTAACAGAATACATTAATACTAATGCAGGATCTGTTAGCAATGATACCGTTCTTTGGAAAGCCCATAAGGCATTCATAAGGGGGATCCTTATTCAACTTACTGCTAGAGAGAGGAGAAGGAGATCACAGCGTCTAAACACACTTACTGCCGATATTAAATGCTAGAACACCAAAACCAACTAATCCAGATCCATTAACCAAGACTAAATTAGACTCCCTTAGACAGGAATTAAAATCTCTCCTTCTAGAATCCTTTGAAAGAGCACATAAGCATTTTAGAGCTCAACACTACTCTACTGGTAACAAAGCTGGAAAGGCAATGGCCAAAAGAATCAAAGGTTACTATTCCAAAACCAAAATTACCCATCTATTCCACCCAGCTACTAAACAGAAACTGATAGATCCACAAGCTATCGCAGACGCATTTAGTTACTACTACAATACACTTTATAATTTAAAAGATGACACATCTGTCACACAGCCGTCTCTACCTGACATAGAGGCATTTCTCAATGAGATCAACCTCCCTAAACTGACCACAGAACAACTAGACTCCTGAACACCCCATTTACAGATCTAGAAATCAAAAATATAATTTCATCACTTCCCTCTAACAAATCTCCTGGCCCAGATGGTCTTACAGGAGAGTATTACCAACAATTTAGAACTGTGCTAACACCATATCTGACCAAAGTGTACAATGACGCTGCCTCCTCCGCCTCTCTCCCCCCAGAAATGCTAAGTGCCTAAATTGTTACACTACCGAAGCCGGGAAAGAGCCTACCTCTGCACAAAACTTCCGACCCATATCTCTTCTCAATGTGGACACAAAAATCTATGCCAAACGAATAGCCCACAGATTACTCAACCTAATGCCCCTTCTAATACATAAGGACCAATCAGGCTTCACAAAAGGGGGCAGACAACTGATGCCACTCGCAGAATTATCAACATAATCCATCACGCTGAGATATCTAGAACGCCTTCTCTGCTCCTATCCTTGGATGCAGAGAAGGCGTTCAATAGGGTCCATTGGAAATATCTTCAAGCAACCCTTGGCAAATTTGGTTTTCAGGGCCCCATTCTGGCAGCCATAATGGCTCTGTATTCCTCCCCATCAGCACAGGTCTCTACGTCAGAGATGCTGTCTAAGCCATTCTCCATCACTAATGGCACCCGACAAGGTTGTCTGCTCTCACCAATCATTTTTAACCTAATTATGGAACCCTTAGCAGAACATGTCAGATCCCACTCTACAATATCAGGCTTCACCATTGGTACCACAGAACACAAAATAAATTTATTTGCAGACGACGTGATAATGATGATCACAAACCCTCACTCTTCCCTGGCTTCGGTCCAGTCGCTACTGAAAAGGTTTAGTACTTTATCTTACTACAAAGTTAATGAACATAAATCCTACATTCTAGACCTGGGCATTGATGCAACCACTAGTAATCTACTCCAGACCCAATATCCTTACCCATGGGCGGAGGATAGTATTCCCTACCTCGGCATTAATCTCACCAAATCCACTAGAGGTCTTTTCGCACACAATTACACAGACGCCAAGCAGATGATGCTTACTGAAACCACAACACTCTCCAAACATGAATTCTCATGGTCAGGCCGCCTGGCAGCCTTTAAAATGATGGTATTGCCACGGTTGCTCTACATATTTCACACGCTTCCTATACCACTTTCATCTACCTACCTGAAATCTCTCCAATCTATCCTAAGCCAATTTGTTTGGCAAGGGAAAAAATCTAGATGTAGTCACACGAAACTTATTAAACACAGATCCGCGGGGGGAATGGGATACATAGACATCAAAGACTACTACAATGCCACCATTCTATCACAAATGAAAGAATGGATGAATACCTCACCCAAAACTCACTGGAGCGATATAGAAAATCACAAGACACCGGGCACAAACCTCGCCAACTGGTTATTTAGTACCTCTACACATAATCCTCACATTTTCCACTACTCACCCACTGTCCAAGCCTCAGTTAAAGTGTGGCGTACACTACACAATACCAAATGGTCACATGTACTGACGAAACCACTACACATTCCTTTAAACACCTTAAAGCTTCTTACTCCTGACTTAACACTCCCATCCTGGATTACTGACCAGGTAACATACACACAAGAACTTTGCAGTCTAACAACCTGCAAATCCTTCCCACGAATAGGCAAAGACCTCAATGCACCCTCCAAAGACTTCCTCAGCTACTTCAGATTACAAAACTGCTTGAAGGCACACACATCTCTAGAAGGAAAACTACCCTTGAAACTATGGAACTACTTCTTTACAGAACACTCTAACACTAAAGGGACTTCCCTCATATACTCATTCCTACAGGAAAAAAACATGTTCAGCAAAACCAAACCTCTCCTTGACTGGGAAACTGACCTACAGACACAATTCACAGATGCCCAATGGCAACAGGCAATCACATCTATTTACAAAGCAACAACTTGCACCTCCCTTTGGGAAATCACCCAAAAAACGCTAATGAGATGGTACCTAACTCTGTGCAGACTTGGCAAATTCCACAAACACGCCTCACATGACTGCTGGAGAAACTGTGGCCATACGGGCACCCTCCTCCACATTCTTTGGTCTTGCCCAAATGTAACCCAGCTTTGGAAAAATGTGGAATCCATACTCCAAGACATACTCTATAGCTCGGTTACAATTACTCCACACTTAGCCATTCTTAATCTGACAATAGAAGATTTTCCCATACACCAAAGAACAGTGATTACACACGTCCTCCTAGCTACCAAACTCTTGATCACTAGAAACTGGAAATCTGACAACATTTCTTCCCTTACGGAAGTTACTAACTTATTACAAACCCATTTCACTTATGAAACCCTTTTGTCACACAGCAAACAATCCCATACAAAGACACTAACTCGCTGGAACCCATGGGTCCTTTGGTACTCAAAAAATAATTAACAATTGAAGTAAGGTTTAACAATTGAATGCCCTGTCTCTCTACTAGCCTTCCACTTGAAGCTCTCCTCCCCCCTTCCCTTATCCCTCCTTGCCCCTCCTTCCTCTTGCACCCCTCCCCTCCTTACCCCACCCCTGCTCCTATCATTCCAGGTCAACTGTTCTACCCTATGTTTATAATCACTTTGTTAACGATTTTTCTCTTTCTCATAGAACGTTATTCATAAAATTGCTATTCAGACTATACTTACAATATCTAGTCTGCAAACTTACATTTACATGTTCATGTTCCTGTTCCTTACTATGACTTCATAACCTGTAATATGAGCAGAGGATAGGTGATAAAGCAGAGGAAGAAACTGAGGGGGAGGCACAGCCCCAATAAGGCAGGATATCCTCCAGAGGCAACCATCATGGAAAAGTAGAGAGCACAATAAACGATAATTAATTTTGATTTTTGTTTTTTAATAAAGGACTTATCAAAAACCGTCTACTGTCATTTTTAGCCCCACGCCCGCAGACCTCCACAACCGCTGGCCAGAGTTGTGGGGAAGAGGCCCTTGTCCCCATCAAAATGGGACAAGGTGTTTTGGGGGGTTAGAGCCCCCCTGCCCCAAAGTACCCCCCCATGTTGAGGGCATGTGGCCTGGTATGGTTCAGGGGGGGGGGCGCTTGCTCGTCGCTCGCGGGGAGGATCATTCCAAGTTTAGCCTCTGAAGCAGCCAGTGGTGATCAGTGAAACCGGTCAGGCACGGACACCCTTCCACCTCAGACTCTCACTTCATGGAGAACTCACACTTTTAGATGGGACTTTTGTCAGATGACCTGCTCAAGGATAGAAGGAATTTCCATCATCAACATGACTGATAAGTACTTTTTTTGCTTTATCCATCTGGGACTGTTGAAGCATTGGAGAAAGTTATCATATTCTTACCGGCACTTATACCATCTGGCCTAGGGATGGCCTTGTACAGACCATACGGTCTTGGGTATTTTTATATATATTAGCATATTGGACACAGGTGGTAGTGTTTGGACGACCCTTCCCCCAGTAGTTTGAGAATCAATCCCAACTTTACAGTCGGAATCCACCCAGATGCCTGGACCAGCAGCTGGCTCAGCCTCTCAGGGAGCCACTGGAGGACTGAGCCAGCTGCTCCAGCCCCCTCTCCAGCCCAGCTTTTCAGTGAGAGCTGGAGGGGCAGAGCAGAGTGCCAGTGATTGACAGTCACCACCTCTCTACTCACAGAAGACTGAGAACCGAGTGATCAGTGACCTTTGATTGATTAGTTCTTGGTCTAGAGGGGGCAAGGAACAGTTGAAGCTGGGATCAGTGCTGCAGCCATCTAGGCGTGTAAAATTGTAGTTATTTTCTATTCCTGAACATCAGTGTCCATGGGAGGGACAAAACGTTGCGACAGCTGCCATTGGGGATAGTCTGTGGATGGTCTCTATCCATTGTTGTACCTGTGCCATATAGGAGTGTGATTCTTAGCTAGCAAAGGTCCAAAGGGTGGTTTCTTTGTTCACATGGTGGGCACAATATGTAACCCAAGGATTGTGGGAGTCCCGATGTGTGTCCAGCTTAAGGGTGATATTGTATGGGTTTCGTGCCTCCTATGGTCACTGTTGTACCCTAGGGCAATTTTGATGGAACAAGAGTCTAATTTTCAATTATTTATTGTATGAACCCAACTTTCAATTATACAGTGCTTCTGAGCAACCACATGGCATCTTTTTGCACTACTCATAAGTCTCCTGAGAAAGCCAAAATTCTGGCAAAACATGTAGAGCTGAAGTTCACTGCACATACTGTCAAGTGGCATGGATATTCTGTGATGGTTTTATGATTAATACTGCAAAGTGTTGTTTTAAATAATATTTGCACTGTAATAAAATTGTTGATATTTTACTATACCTTTTTGGAGCTATGATTTTGGCACTTTTAAAAACCCTTTTAGTATTTCTTCTTTAAAATGGTTTATGTCTATTGGGATGTGGTGCCCTTGATCCATGGACACCTGGGAGCTTTTACATTGAAATCAAAATGCATGTTACATGCTGCCATTGACTTCTATGGAACTCTCAGCACACAGACGATAACATACATGTGGTATTTTTCACTTTCAATAAATTTTTTATAGAAAAATGTAAGTACAAAACATAGCGTAAAAGGATTTTTGTAATTGTCAAATAAATATTAGACAGCTGGAACTTAGCTGCCGAGAATGTAAAAACACCTAACAGTTTAAATAGCATAGTAAGAAACTAAGCTTATTGCCTGCAAGTAGGTATTAATGAATCCGGTAAATTTGTTGCAGGCCGTGAAACAATAAGTAGGTGAAAACATCAAGTCTGAATTCATAGAAAAAGTTGTAGATCGACAATTAGCTGCAAAATTGGGCCACATCATAGATTAAATATACCAGCAAAAAAAGAAAAGAAAATTCCCCTAGTGGTGGACTTTAAAAGCACATATATAAGAATGTAGAGAGAGTACATAAAGTACAAACAGTAATTTATTGATTTGAAAACATGTTAATTACATCAATCAAAAATACAGCAAAAATTATAGGGAATGCGCATCATGTACTTATATACAGATATAATGTTGGTACCAATATTCTTGCACCCGACGCGTTTCGGGGTTACTTAGCCTCCTTCCTCGGGGGGTGGATATAGGTTTACAGAAAATTATTGGCACTGTGTAGGCTGATTTGGCATTCCAAAACAGTTAAAAGCAAGGCACTGACATTGTCTGTCTATCCAGCGTGTTCCTGATTACGATAGATGGGAATTTATTGTCGTATTCTAAGTACTGTTACTTCAAGCGTAACAGTAAGGAATTAGATGTGTATAAATATGAATAGGTGTTTTTTTCTCTAAAAGATTGAAGAAAGACCCAAAAATAAGGGGCGTAGATAGATTTGAAAACCTGGAGCTCCACTGAGGCCAAGGGCGGATCCTGATAGTGATTCAGTAGATGGTTCAAGGGGGTATGTATTAGATAACTGGTAATGGCTCAATGGATATGTCTTGTACAGTTTTAACACCAAGAAGCTGGATGTCTGTTCAGGCCGAAATCATCCTGCAGACTGTAGTGGATCCCCCTTGAACCAAGGTATTGGTACCAACATTATAACATAACATTATATCAACATTATATCTGTATATAAGTACATGATGCGCATTCCCTATAATTTTTGCTGTATTTTTGATTGATGTTTTTAACATGTTTTCAAATCAATAAATTACTGTTTGTACTTTATGTACTCTCTCTATGCTCTTTTATATGTGCCTTTAAAGTCCACCACTAGGGGAATTTTCTTTTCAAGTCTGAATTCACAGCATGATCTGAAACAAGGAAATAAGAAAGAAGGAAAGAGGAAGGAAGGGTGTTCACAGAAGGTGGGAAAGAGAAGTGGGGTAAATGGGAGGGGAGTGAGTGTCAGGAATGCCCAAAACATCCCAAAACTAAATTATTATAATGAGGTTAAGCTTTCTCTGTTGACAGTAACGGATGTGCATATTGTATCCATAGGGTCCAAATCTGGGAAAATTTATTTTGCTTTTATACTGGTCAGTTTCTCAATAATAAAGAACCCATCGATCCGCTGACGAACTTCTGCAACGGAAGCTAATTGTTTCTTCAGGCTTTTCGTGATAATCTGCTTTGCTGCTAACAAAATGTAGGTCACCATTTTGAATTAGGGTTTAGTAAAATCGGGGGGTTTAAGATGTAATAAAACATACCAAGGATCTCTGGGGAAAGGGCGATCGAACAAAGAATGTATGAGCTTACCACTACATGTGGTATTATGCAAAACATGCTGCACTGCAGCACTAAGATGAGAACATACAAAGTTTTATTATGTGAAAGTTGTACACATGCGTTTTAGCACATTACAACATGTGCGTTAAAATGCAACAATGGGCTACTTAGTAAATTGGACTCATAATGTCAATATAGGTGTAACTAGATTATCAGGTTTGGAAATAAGGGGGTTCTTTTTTGCTTTGAATAAAGGTTGGATGTTTATAACTCCTGTATCAGACATTTTCTTTTGTGGTGCAAACCTAATCTGTTGAATATTTCGATTATTATTACAGAGATACACATTATACAGATACGTTTCTAGTTTTTAGATAGATTAGAGTAGATATATAACAAAGATCTAGTCACACACACAAAGGGCTGCTCTCTTCTTTTTTCCATAATTAAATGTTAACAGACACTTGACAGCATGTTTTGTTGGTTTTATTTAATCCCTAGAGGAAAAATAAGCCGTCCATTCAAAACTATGTACCTTCTTAACAAGATTAGAGTCAATGAAGGAAAATATATACTCAACATCAAAACACTGGGAAAAAAATGATGCATTATGTGCTTGACTGAGAACCCTACCCTCTGGCTCAGAAAAAAAGGTTAAAGTTAAAACCTGGAAATTCCTTGATGGCTTTCCAAAATATATTCTAGATAAGAAAACCAAAATAGCATGCAGCTTTTCATGCAGAAAAAATAACTATGAATTATTTAATTTCAAATGGACTTTTTGTTTAATTCTGCGTTCAGATTGTGACATCTGTTTTCGATGTATCCACTGGAAACATACATTGCATAGTACAAAATGAGAAATGACATAGACTTCATTCTTGGTCGCCTTAAAGAAGGAAGCATCCTTTTCTTTCTCAAGCATATAAACTCCACAGTATTTCATTGGTTTAGTAAATACTGCCTTTTTAATTTTTCATAAAGAAACTTGTGCCTATTGAAACTTGGCACCTGTCATAGTTAACCTTTACTACTGAAAATGATTCCTGGCTGTCGTGGAGATCTAAAGACTTTAATGTCTTCTGCGTTAATCATTCATAACAAATAGGCAGAGCAGAAATTTTGTGTTAGGGTCCAGCTTGGGCATATACTACAAATATGCATTCCCCCAGTGCAGATCCAGTTTTATTCAGCCTAATTCCTCTGAGCCCAGGGCATCAAGGCTTTGTCCTTCACCCTGGACTCACAGAAGAATGTTGCAGAGAGTGGCTCCACATGATTACATTGTGCTGTTTGCTACAGCATTAAGTGCCCTTTCACACAAGCTTTCTGATTTTCTTGTGTCTGTTTAAACCCACATACCTCCGATTCCATCCAAATCCAGAAAAATGGAAAATAATGGAGTCCTTTTAAAAAAAAAAAATCCAGACCTGGATGGACTTGGAAGTAGGCAGGAACCGCCCACAGAATCATCATGGGTTCGCCCCTATGCACTGAGTGCATGTGGACACAAACTAAATGGGCACGAATGCCAAAAAACTGACATCTGTTTCCATTCAATTCTAATTCAGCAGGGATTGTGCTCATGGATCCCTTTCTGAACAAAGCAGAGCAGCTTCATGTAAAAGGGCCCATAGGATGGCTAAAGAAAGTGGAAGACAAAAGAACCTGTGATGTAATTGGACTGGACTGAAGATTGCTGGAAAAAGGTATGGATGATCTAAAGAGAGTAAGTGGTGGACATTCACTAGGAAGACCTGAGCACATAGAAGGGATTTAACTCCGATTTCACTGGCTGTATACTGTTCTGGGTCAATTCCTTGAAAGTATTGAGGGTAGAGGATCAGTGTAACTGTTAGGCAACTTGCATTTCCATAAGAAAACCAGCAATAACAGATCCCATCATTCTCAACCGTTTGCCTTCAACTGTTGATTGCAGTTTGCAGTTGGCTTGTACTGACTTTTCTTTTAGACTTTTTGATGATAAAATAAATACATTTGGACTCCTATTTATTAAAGTGGCACTCCCTTACTCCTAAAGTCCTGAGACTGAAGAAAAGATGACTACCTACTGGTAGGGATGAGATTCAGGTTCAGGTCAGAAATAGGTTCAACAAGGTGAACCCAGCCCACCCACCGTTCACATATATTGCAATGATAATGCAGTGCAATGGCCTTTGATCTTTGGTCAGCGGGCTTAGAAGGCCAATAGTGGGGGCTTTATGTGCAAGTTCCAGCTGGATAGGAAGAGATTAGGGATTAAGTTAGAAAAATCAACTTTAATTCTGATTGCTAGTTTCATAGGCAATCTCCTTTTCTGCCTTTTTCACTATTATTGGGGTTGATTTAAGGTCAGCGGTCACTTTTGGCATGTTGTTCCATCCATAGCAACCTTTCTTCTTCTTTTTAGGGCTGGACAGGCCCTCTGGATGCCAGCATCCTACTGTGGTATTGGAATTGCCAGAAGGGGACACACAGTCGCTCAGAGTGGTGCAATTTTCTAACGGGTTATCTTTTTTTGCAGTAAGGCTTTCCTTTAAAAAAAACAGTGTGGGTTTTCAATCAGGGATGGTATTTTAACGTTTTTGTTTCTTTCAGAGGTTTCTTAATTTTTATTTTATGTTGATGGGGCCTTTGGGGGTGCTAAAAGAATGGCAATCACGTATTCCTGATCATCTGCTCTTTGAGCTGCCTTTTGTTCACAGCGTACAAATGCATAGCTTCAAAGAAAAATAAAACACCTTTCGTTATTTAACTCATGTTCAATGCATCCCCTATCTTCCCATTACCAATACATGTTAACCATACACTAGTTATGCCTGTTATCCCTAAATAAAACTGTCTTGCTGCTGACCAATTTTACACCGCTGTATGCTATAAGGTCTCCTAATGCTTTAGTAAAACCCTTACCTGCACTCTTTGAAGGGAATTTACTGAGACTGGAGCAGCCAGAATCTAGAGCAACTGTGTATGGTAACCAACCAGCTAGTAACTTCCATTTTCGAAGATTAACTGAACAAACTGAAGATAAAAGCCAATTGGTTACCATTTTCAGTTACTCCAAAATCTCTCTGCTCCAGTTTGCCAGTTGGTTACTATTTTCAGCTACTCCAGATTCTGTCTTCTCCAGTTTTAATAATTCCCCCCTTTGTCTCTTGGATTTAAAATTGATAATTAAAATGGTCCTTCCCTGTCTCTGTGAGAGCTTGTTACACTATCTCTTTCAGCCCCTCTGACCCCTGCCTTGCCATACCTCATGTGGCTGTAAAATCTGATCTTGTTAATGTGATACTAAAGCTTTCAAATCAACGTTCATATGGATATTCATAATAACAGTCATAAGAAAGTTCTCAATACAGTGGATGACTTGATGAATGTTGTACACAAGTACTTCAAAATCTTGTTTGCTCTTAACATTTAGTTTTGTAGAGAATGGACTTTCCTGAACTAAAATCACATTCATTGTTTGAAACTAGTTTGTTCAACTTTTGTCATCATCACCGAAAATAACTGTTAATTGGACCCCGCTAATGATTAGAATATGAAATTCCTAAAATGAAAACCTTTGAATGAAATTCTGCTAACGTATGGCCGACTTAAGACTGGCCATACGCACATAGATTTTTTTCATTCAGCCTAACAGGTTCCTGTACAGCTTTGATGGACAAATCTCCTGCCATTGTATTCAGAATAATCTGGCCAACAATCTTACACACTGCTCCACCAACTTTTTATATTGAAGTTTGATGGGCAGAAGGGAGCTGACAGGGCCACCCACCAAGCAAATTTCAGTTGGTTCATTAGGAAACAGTTAAAATTTGAACAGTGTATGGCAAGCTTAAAGTGGAACTAAACCCTACTATTCTTTTCAGCCAAGAAAGCTGCCATGTTAGCCTCTGTTTCATCTGCAACTGCCATAGTGCTGCACATGTAATCAGTTCTTAAATAGCCCTATGAGGGTTTGATGGTTTGGTTGAGAGCACAAGCAATTGCTACAGCAATCCCAGCAGGCCTTAAATGTATCTGTTTTTTTAAACCCTTAATCAATGGGTTTAGTTCTTCTTTAACTAGTCAGTTAACTGGGAACAGTTGATCTTGCAAAATAAATCCAGCCCTGCCTATCAAGGGACTAAAGCAGTAAAATGAGTACAGGCAGTCCTGTATGGTGGAGCCCAAGAATTCATAATGGTTCTTTACTATTCAGGCTGAGGTCATAGCGAGTGAAGGAGATTTCCAGCTGGCAGAAATAGACCAATGAGTTTCTGGCACAGATAAAGTACAGCTTCACACTTCCCTGTTTAATGCATTTAAATATAGGCTTAATATGTTTGCCACATGAAACAACCTATGTCATTGTTTAACAAATAATATATAGAAAAGTCATTTTGTTCCAGCAGCAGATTTCAGTAATGTTAGAAAGAACAAAATGATTTACCATTGCAATCTTTGAAGACCAAACTATGGTTTCTAATGTTTGTTTGTTACTTAGCAACCATAAAGTAACCGGTGCAAAATAAAATAGTTGCTTTTGGTTTATCTGTATTGGTAATATATCATTTCCATGGAAATTTCAGCTGTAGTCTTTGGAATTGGTTAAAACCTTTTTGAATAATTGAAGCATTTAAAGTCCAATTGATCGGTAGCTGTTAGAGCCGAATGTAAGGGCAGATGCTGGCAAACTTTGATCAGGTGGTTAATTCCACACACTGTATGCATTACTCCTCACCCTTTGGGTCACTCCTCTTATACTATGTATACACAAGTATTTCCTTATACACTTTATACTTTACTTTATCTTTTTCACCCTCTCACAATCCCTCTATTTTAATGGAGCCGACATATATTATTCTGACCCTCTAATCCATTACTTCGTTTAACCATCAAACTTACTTTATCCACCCCATCTTTTAATTCATCCCATTATATTTATCTATTACTGCTTAGTAAAAATATAGTTGCCAAGTACCTAGAGGCTGCTAACTGCATATATGGAATGCAGTTAGATTGGTGCCTGGTAGCCGGTCAATTGACCACCTCTTTGGCCAACTATATATATATATTTTTTCAAATAATCCTTTTTTATATATAGGGATATATTGTTTAGTCTATTCCCTTTTGGATTTCCGCTGCAGGTGTGGCTTTTCCCCTCGACCGATCACCTGGCCCGATGGGGGGTGACCTTTTAGTGTGACTTCTCGCAAGCAACATCGGTGGACTACTGCCCCGTTTTCTGGTTGTGGTGCCGGTGGAGGTGCCTTGGCACCCCCCTGGGGGTGAGAGAGTGAGCAGCTTTTAAAGGGACCTATATGTAGGAAGTCTCCTTTTCCCTTACTGGACATACACTGTTGGGTAATTATATCAGGTGTATAAATTGTATATTACTGTTATCGTATGCAAGTGTTCTGTAACATGTGTACTTATATCACATATCTCTCAACAGACTGACCCTCTGAAGAAGTCCCCTAGTATATGGGTTGAAACGCGTCAGCTTTATTTCTCATATTGCTGACATTTTTGACTATTATGGAAATATGTCTGTATAGTGTATGTCGTTTTTAAAAAAGGTTCAAATACTTCCTACTGGAGCTCATTTCTTAACTTTCATGATATGTGATTTTTTGTAAAATAAACGTTTTCAATTTTAAACATACTTTGACTCGATATTTGCACCTTGCTGCCAGAAAACCCCACCTTGGGGGGATTTTTTCTCTTTTTCCTTTTTCAATACCAGGGTGAGCAGCACTCTTTCCCCTTCTTGTGTGTCTTTTTTCTCTTTTTTTAATTCCATATGCTTGGTCTAGTAGTGTTACAAAGCTAGAAACGTCACTCTATAAAGGAACTATTTATTCAGCAATAACTTTGTCATTACTTAAAGTGGTTGTTAAGCCACTTTAACATCTTTATACTATCAGCGCTGTCTCCTAATCCTGTGTCCCCTTGTGTGTGTGAGTTATAAAAAAAATGCAGTATATATCTCATTTAAGAGCACCGCCCAATGCTCACGTGACCGTCCGGCTCTCTCCTCTGGGCGGGGATGAGATTCCCCAGCTGATGTCAGTTGGGAGGGGAGGAGGAGAGAGCCAGCCGGTCACGTGAGCACCGAGCGGCGCTCTAAATTGAGGTATATACGTCATTTTTTTAAAAATCACACACACAGGGGGACACAGGATTAGGAGACAGCGCTGATAGTGTAAAGATGTAGATGTTATTCCAGCAGCAGGAGGGGGGGTGGTACTGTCACAAGCTGATAGGCAGGGAAGGGGTAGAGGAGCACAGAGGAGGACAGAGGAGAATAGGAGAGCTGCAGATGACAGATGCATGTAAACTACGTTTACAGATAGAGGGAGCATAGCCAGGTACGATCCGCGAGGTATTTCAGGTGATAGAAAGGGCCAAATGACACAGAACAAGCACTGTGCTGTACAACATGCTTTAAAGGCACAGGATCCTTTTTTTTTTAGGGTAACAAAAGCTTTAACATAACACAAATAACTTTTTATGGGACACACAAGGGTTTCTTTTGGTAATGTTTTCTTGTAAAAATTATTTTATTTTTTATCCAATCCATAGGCAAAAATTGTAAATAGTGTTACTGTAAATACAAATGTTATACTTTATTGTATACTTAGCTCTGTTTAAACTTATGATTCTGGCATAAAGCATTTTAAAGTTTTTACATATAAAATATATTTTCTAATTGGGCACTTTTTTTTAATGCGACACTAAAAAGAAAAACCTAACTGAACAAATATAAACAAAAAAGTTTAAATACTGTATTAATGGTTAGACAAATAGAAATAAAAAATCAGTAGGGAGCAATAGCTTAGGGGAGAAGGGGGAGATAGAGTTAAAGGGTTAATTAGGGTAAACTAAGGGTTGATAAGGGGTTAAATAAGAACACATGTTTTGTTTTTGTTTCATTTTTTTTTTTTAAAAAAAGGTTGTTTTCAAGTATAACTAAAGGCATTTTTTTTCATTTTGGATAGAGTAAGGGAGAGTTATAACCCCCCCCCCCCCCCACATTGGGATAATTTTCCTCACTTCCTGTCCTATAGCTAAAACAGGAAGTGAGACGAAATCCCTGAAAAGTGAGGGAATCCCAATGTGTCACCGGGGTCACCAGAACTTGTGTCTCCGTTGGAAGATTTCCCCTTTGTTAGTGTTTTGATGTCAACCCACAATTTGGGATTTTATTTTACTTTTACTTTCAATAATAATGGTAAACAGCACAAAAAGAGAGGGTGCCCCTAATATGGGGCACAGACAGCAATAAAAACTTGACAGGTGTTCTAATCTTTACCCACTCTATTCAAACTAAAAAAAGTGCCTGCTTTTAGTTACACTTTAACTGGTATCATCTGCAGATTGAAGCTCACTCCTTTGATCTGCAGATAAATGAAACAGAGTACATACAAAAGTAACAATGTTGCTTTGTATTTCTCTATCTTGTGTGTGAACGGTGTTTATAAACACTGTGTTTAGAAGGTACATGTTTTGACAGCAGCAGCTGTAATAGCACAGCAACTTCTGCCTACCAGTTTGGCAACTGAGAATTGCCAGAAAACGCACAGGGGAGTGGTAGTGGGGCAAAAAGACAAGTCGTACTACACTTGCCCTGTGTACTTTGATAACATTTTTTTTGGTGACAGGTAACGCTATGAAAATGGAAGTTGTTAGTACAAAGTCTGTCTGACTGCTTATCTCTTTATGTGGCTTTAATTGGACTTTAAAAACAGATCATGACAGAAGTTCTTTTGGGCTTTCAGAAAGCTTCAGCACTACTAATTGAAAGTCTGCTAAATCGTGCTAACAGCTTGTTTTACGGGATGGATTAGCACTTTCATTAAGATCTGTGTTTTATATTCCAAAATTGGAACTATAGAGTGCTGTAAAGGCTTCAAGAAAGCTGCTTTGTAAATAATTGCTCTCCATATTACTCTTATACAAGCTGAAGCCTGTGTGTACAAGACCTTACAGATACATTTCTACTCAGTCTTCATCTAATTAAACAAGATAGCAGTGCGGGAGCTCCTTATCTTTAGCCTCAACATCTTATAAAAATAATATGTCACTGGCTGTTTCTATCACATGCATTTTTCTCATAAGGGTTTGTGCCCACAGTCATACAGGGTCCGTACCTCATGCAGAGTTTGCGTAATGACATTCTCAGGACTGCAGCATACAGCCACCCATTAAAATACATTAGAAGAGTAGGCTGTATGCGGTTGTGCGCCAAGGGTTGCCTAAATCACCTGCATTTGCACTGATGTATGCCCTTAATGCAGCAGGGTGCTTCATGGAAACCCAGGGGCAAAACAATGTGCAGCCAGCTCTTCTAATTCATCTCAGTGAGTGACTGTACACAGTGGCAGTGGGTGTTAGCCTTAAGCTGGATACACACAGACCAAATGTCGGTAGACAACGTCCAGTTAAAAAAAAACGGCCAACATTTGGCCCCTGTGTATGTCAGTCTGTCTGACAGAAGTCGGCTGTTTGGCTGGCTTCTGTCAGACGAGCATTCTGGAAAACCAGCATTCAATCGGCTCCCAATCAGCACTCTCAGCCAATGGCTGAGAGTGCTGATCGAAGTGTTCTGACGTAGGGGGGAGGGGGGGCTGGGGGCCCTGTCAGAACACAACAGCTCAGCGGGGAGATCACTGAACTAACCTTGCAAGCTAATATCACCTTATCTTTCTGAACTTTTATTGGTAAAGTGATTTGAATTAAACTTAAAACCAATTATTGTACAATCCACTAACCTATAAAAATGTTTATTTGTGGTAGTCAGGCTGGACATTATAGCTGGAAAACAAACTAGGAGATGGCATTTTGTTGCAATTATATATAATCTTTCAGTTTACAAGGGGGTTTAAGGGAAATTTCAAAGCATGTCTCCTCTTACTTGTAATCCATCAGCCAAGCTATCCAAAGATTTACTTGACAGTTGTAATGAAAGAATTTAAACCAAATGGCTAAGTAATTTCAGAGGATACAGAATTGTACTTTTAGTTCCACATAAGATTAAATCAATTTTTTCTTCTGTTTTGAAACAAGTTTTGATAAGCATATTTATGAAAAGAATAGGATAAAAAGGTTTTTTCAGGTTAAACTAAAACACAACTCCTATGCTTGTATTAGACTGGTTCCTCTCCCCACATCTCCTCTATTTTCTCAGAATAGGGTAATATCAGGATTTATCTGAACCTTAAATGGAAAGGACAGTTTTTTTGCAGACAGAGCATATTTCTAAAGTTTTGGGGTTTTTTTATATATATATTTCTGAGTTTTTATCTAAAGCTAGCCATAGGTGCAACAAAATTCGGCCGGTTCACCAGGGACCGGCCGATTTTTGATCCATGGGTGGCCACTCCCACTCAACAGAAATCAATCTAACGATCAACTTCTGTTGAATGGGCTTGTTGGAAAGTTTTTCTTGATTGTTTCAGTCAATGGGCTGCAGCTGCTGATCAGTGTATTCTTACAGCATAGAGTCCCTACTGAAAAAATACAATGTCCCAGTGGGAAGGATTTCTCTTTCGACCTTGATTGTGTAGATCACTGGTTCTCAACTCCTGTCCTCAGGACCCACTAACAGTATTACCTTGGGGAGATGCAGACTAGAATACTGCAATCACTGAGCAGCAAATGATATCACCTGTGATGTACTTCAGTTATCTTGAAAATCTGGCCTGTTAGTGGGTCCTGAGGACAGCAGTTGAGAACCACTGGTGTAGATGGAGGAATTGGCTTGTATTTTTTTTATCATTCAAGCTGCTAGATAAAGGTGACTGCCAGTGTAGACCTCTTCCTGAGCAGAGAGTTGCACAGAAGGAACACTGTGGAAGCATCAGTCTAACCATCCCCCTTCTGAATTGGACCTAGAATATATTTACCGTAGGTTAGAGCAGGAAAGATTTTAAATGCCTTTTAGGGTTTTTTGTGTGTCCTGTTTGGGAAATTTCCTTTTGCTTCCTGTCCTAAAGACACAATATGAGTGAGAGGGAGCTTCTCCAAAAAGAAGGAAAATCCTCAAGTAATGCCTGCAACAGTAATCCCTGTTGAATGATTTGCTCTCACCTACTGTTCTGGTGACAGTAATAAAAGTTTGGATTTCATAGCATAGTGGTAACTAGAACAAAAAGGAGAGAGTGAATCCCCCCAGCAGGTACACCAACAGCAATACAAACTTAATAAAAGCTCTTAAGCCGTTTACACACGACCGGACTTTTCGACCGGACTGGTCCGACGGAATGAATCCGTCGGACAATCCGACCGTGTTTGGGCTTCATCGGACCTTCAGCTGACTTTTTCTGTCGAAAATCAGACGGACTTTAGATTTGGAACATGTTTCAAATCTTTCCGACGGACTCGAGTCCGGTCGAAAAATCCGTTCCTCTGTATGCTATTTCGATGGTCAAGAAAGGACGCAAGGGCAGCTATTGGCTACTGGCTATGAACTTCCTCATTCTAGTCACTTTGTACGTCATCACGTTAAAACCAACGGACTTTCGAATGTACTTTAGTGTGGGCAAGTCCGGTCGCTCGAAAGTCCGTCATAACTCCATCGAAAGTCCGTCGGAAAGACCGTCGGACCTTTGATGCTGAAAAGTCCACTCATGTGTACGTGGCATAACTGTTCATTACTCTTAAAAATGTTTTGACTATAGACACACTCTTATGCACACCTGTCAGTAGAGCCATCTTAACCATAAAGGCAAAAATGGGCAGCTGCCCTGGACTTAATGGTCCAGGTGCTATCCCTCCAGACCCAGGGTCAATGCAGGTCCTATCACAAGGCACCACTAGCCCAATAGTATCAGTTCCAGGAGGCCAAGAAAAGCATTATCTGACATATTGCTTGTCCAGTATAGTATAACCCATCAAAATCAACAGATTTCAGTGACCAGATCAAATGTACATATTTTTATCATTCATTAAGTGTCCGTTCACCCACAAAAATGCCCTCCAGATCTGTTCCAGATGTGTTTCTCCATGTGCATTTTTTAACGCTTATCTGATGCATTCCACTGCTTTTTTTATGTGTTTTTGATGCGTTTTCGTATGCATTCCAGATGCTTTTTCTTCCTTCTTTTTTCCTGTTTTTTTTTTCACTGTACTGGGGTCCGCTGCATTTTTTATACATTTTTGATGCATTTTAAAAAAAGCACTGCACTGCATGTTATGTGAACGGGCCCTAGTTTACACCACATGCGGTGCAGCACTTTTTTTTCTGCATCAAAAAAGCATGGAAAATTGGTCAGTACCTTAGGCCAAGTGATGGACGAGCTAGTGCCCTACTACTCTGATCTATAACTCTCTAAACAGATATATTTAAAGGACTCTCTTACTCAATATCTTCAAAGCATTGATCTTCCAATACTGTCCATGGCACTTAGATGTTACCTAGACTCTCCAATTACTTTAGAGGAGGTGCAGCTGGTGACTGGTTCTTTTCCCAGTCATAAGGCACCTGGGCATGATGGTTTACCAATAGAGTTTTAGAGACAGTATGCTGACTCCATACTGCCTTTTCTGATTAAAGGCTAAGTTCACCTCTCTTTGGAACATGTTACATGGTCCACCCGTTTTTTAGGGTGGAATATGTAACATGGTCCAGCATCTGCAGTCCCCCCCCCCCCCAAATCGCTATTCCCTGTAACAACAGGCGGGGGAACCCTCTTTCCGCATCCGCTGACACAATTTTAAAACAGCACAGCCGTGCGGGGCTGCTGTGAATGAATGCCTACAGGTACCTTCAGCCATTGCGGCTGACAGCTTGTAGTTCTCAGTGAGCTGCAAGGGCACTGGTGAGCACTCTCTTAATCCATTGATCTTCCAGCTCTGCAGGCTCCTTAGAAAAAAAATTATAAAATTATTATTCAAGCTGCAAAAAAGTGCTTTTTTTTTTTTAAAGATGAAGCTATCCTTTAATGTGTTAAATTCCTCTTTTCAAGCACAGCGCTCACCAACCTCTATGTCCAGGGTTACAATTGTACTTATGTTAAAACTGGCTAAGGATCCTACAGATCCCAA
This sequence comes from Aquarana catesbeiana, assembly GCF_042186555.1. Taxonomy (NCBI): domain Eukaryota; kingdom Metazoa; phylum Chordata; class Amphibia; order Anura; family Ranidae; genus Aquarana; species Aquarana catesbeiana. The sequence goes on along the minus strand of NC_133330.1, from coordinate 73,324,723 downwards.
TTCGCACAGGCCCATATCGCTCCTTCAAAGTGACATCAAAATCCTAGGGAAAGTGTTAGCCATCAAACTTAACAAAGTAATAACTAGCATAATACATCTGCACCAGGCCGGGTTCATGCCCAAAAAATCTACTGCTATCAATCTTAAAAGATTATTTGCTAATATGCAAATGCCTCTGGACAATCCATGACAAAGTGCCCTCTTGTCCCTCAGCACTACCAAGGCCTTTGAAAGCATAGAATGTCAGTACATCTGGGCAGTCCTGGCCAAGTTCAGATTTGGGGACAATTTCATCTCATGGGTTTGGCTTCTGTGTATTTGGCCTCAGGCTGTCATAAGTGTAGCTGGTAGTATATCTCTTACCTTTGAGTTGGGCAGGGGGAGTAGGCAAGGGTGCCCTCTGCCCACTCTGCTATTTGTTACTGCCCCTGGCCACTCTGTACTGGTCCAATCCAGGTATCATTGGATTTTGATATGGTGAACTACAAGAAAAATTCTGCCTTATGCTGACGATATGCTACTGCTGTTGGGGGATATCGCTTCCTCTTTGTAGGAGGTTATGTAAACTATACCCACTTTTGTGATTTACGGTGGACTATGAAATGAAATGGACCAAGTCAGCCCCAATGCCTTTAGATGGGTTTCCAGGGGAAATCCAATCTTATTAAAATTATATTTATGTTATTTGTGTTATTTTTTGCACAACTCTCCTGTAGTCATACTAGTGAAGACCTTCCTAGTCATCAGCTCTATCTTTAGGTCCCTGCTTTCACATAACTGAGCTGAAAATTAGAGCAGCTTCAGCAATCATAGGAAGATGGTGGTGTGGCTCTCCCCAATCTATAGATATATTACTTGGTCGCCAAGCTACAGCATCTGGAAGGTGGTATGACCATGCTAGATGGATCTGCCTCCCCCAAATTGGACTCCACACCATCAATCCTATGGCACCATATGTGTGCACAGGATCTTCCTTCAGGTCCGGAGTCACTTGCTTTTTGTAAATCCAACAAATTGCTCCCACCGCACATTCTGATGCAAAAAAAAAATGGAACAAACTTAAGCAGATCCAGAAGTTTACTGGCTTTAGCATGCTCAGCCCAATCTTGCAAAATGACACCTACATCAAATTAGCTAAACTACAGTTTAGTAATACATGGAAGGAACGAGGTTTCACTAACCTCTCTCAAATATTTTCAAAAAGCTCCCTAATACCCATCCCAGAGCTTAGCACAAAATTCTCTTTACCCTAGCATATGTACTTCCAATATATGCAGCTTCACCACGAGGTGGAAGCACAAGGCAGTATTTGACCCCTTTTTAAAACTATATGCAGCACAGAGAAACCTTGAAAGGTTTCATATCCCGCTGTTGAGAAATGGGAGGGTGATATTGCTACCTTGATAAAAGATCAATGAGTGTCATCATACTCAATCACTCACAGAGGCTTCCCCAACTATATACAGTATTCTGCTATGCTCCCACTACACCCCCTCAAAGCTTTTCAAAATGGGCATGGTCCAGGACCCTCTGTGTGGTCAATGCCACAGGGAACATGGAGATGCTATATATCTATTGTGGAGCTGTCCCAAACTACATCTTGACTGGGTGGGACTGGTAAACACTTTAAATAGCATATGCACAACCAATATACCGATTGACCCAAAACAGTGTATCCTGGGTATATTGGACTCTCTTGAGATACCAGAGAGGCTATTTATAGAGTTCTATTTCGGGCCATAAGCTCATTTGGAAGTCCAAAAACCCACCCGCATTAATCAAATGGATTAAGCAGGTTGGGGATACCCTTCAGTTGGAGCGCTACATATACCAGCACAGGGGCTGCCCAGACAAATTTGAAAAACTTTGGTCAAACTGGTTGGATGCACCAAGCTTAAACCCATTAGACCTAGTGATTGGTAGTCTGGGACTTCATGGTGGAAAGCTTAAACCCAGAGGTGTAGCTTGAAGCTTGTGGGCCCCTATGCAAAAGTTGACCTGGGCCCCCCACTACCACCCACCACCTCCACCGTGTGTGTAGATACACCCACCGCATGCCAAGATACTCAAAGTGGCTTAAGATTTTTGAGTTCCCAGAGTTCCTCCTTACATTAGAGGACAGGGGTCACCCCTGGAGAATCAGAGGATGGGGATCACTGCTGGAGAATCAGAGGACAGGGACCCCTGGCAGGTCATTTGGCAGAGCTCCTTTGCCATTCCAGCACTGTAAACAGCCCCCCCCCCACACACACACACACAATACACAGGGCTGAAATCACATTCCTTTACACACAGTCTATCAGCCTTCACAGGGTGTATCTGGCTTTTAAGTTCCCGTTCTGACCTGTGAAATCCCATGGTCGGAATGGCAGTGTAGTTGCAGTAGGCAGATACACTCTGTGCCGGTCATGGCTGACTGGCTGTGTTGTAAAGGAAGGTGATTTCAGCCCTGCAGAGGAGGAACAGTATAGAGTGCTGTACTGGGAAAGAAGCTCAGCAGCGGGCATAGCATCCAGGGCAGATGGGGTGTTCAGGGGGCTTTGGAGGGGGGGCGCAACTTAGATCTGGGGGGCAAAGCCATGTGACATGAAATCTGGAGCCTGCAGCCCCTCAGAAGGTGTTAAGGGATTTATTTTAGCAATTTCTGAAGGTTTCTCTGTCAATGTTGGCGGGTGTTGGGGAAAGGTGCATGTCTTTTCCCCAGTTGTCAGGGAAGTGGGGAAGAGGTCATCCCTGAGTGGGGGGGGGGGGGGTACAGACAATCCAAGCTAGTGGCTAGAAGACACTGAACAGAGTCTTACCTCACCAGTGACATCGGTCCCATCATGGCTACAGGACGGCACTCTCCTCCTCTTAACTCGCTGATCTCGGTTACCATTCCATGTTGCCAGCACACAACACAGACACTTCTCCATTCAGGGCTGTTCTCACCCCATGCTCCTCTCCATTCAGGGAATGGCTCACAGCTTCTCCTCAGCCAATGAGAACAGAGGGATGTGGACTGTGGAAAGCAAAGTGGAAGCCTAGTACTGGAGCGTGGCTGTGGGGCCCTAGGGTAGATCCTTGTGTACTTAGTGTTTTGATATGACTACTCCAGATTTGTACAAAAAAAAATCTGTACAAGCTTTGTAATTAATTTTTTTGCTGATTTAAAAATGTTCACACACACAAAACTGATTGAAAATAGCATCCCTAGTATAATTATAACATGTACTTGATACAACAGAAAAACAGTTATCACAGAGTCAAGTCTGTCAATAATCTTTACACCATGAATCAGATCCTTTGGAGAGTTTATTTAGGGGCACAACTAATTCAGCCAAAGCCATTGTCTGCAGTAGCTGCCACCATATAAACCCATATGGCAACTTTAAAATTCATCCTTCCCCCCAAGTCTCTACTCCTTCATTGCCTCTACTTACTAGATAAAACCCCAACTACTACATGTTTTAACTTCAGAAAGAAGTAGCTCAGACCCTCACAAACCTACTGTGCAGCCCGCTACTCCACTTCTCTCTATCCTGTCCCAACACTGCTCTGTCATTCACTGCTGCCTTCTCTAACTCTTCCTGCTGTAGCCAAAATCAGGACATACATAAACCTACAGGTAGTGATATAGGTGGGTTTGAGAAGGCAGGGTTGCCCCAGTGTGCAGGAGAATGGCCACTCTGGGCAATGGAATTGAGTGAGGTGTAGTAAGACAATGCCTAGGACCACAGGACCATGGGATTTGGGTCCAAATCTAAGCCAGTCCCAAAGAATCCAGGATTGTTGGGAGGCTCTGCTTTTTTAAATCACTCCCCAAGGAAGAAAGCCAATAAATCAGTGCAACAACCACAGAAGTAGCATTTTCCAAGAAGAGTTCAGCAACAACAGACCCCAAATATATCTTAGTACAGATCTCCTTTAGGCTGGGTTCATACTGCTCCAGTGCAGTTATGCACATTAACAAATGTTGCAAAAGCAGTCCATTCATCTGGAGTGAGCTGCCAATACACCTATCACAAGCAGAACCACACCTGACCCTTTTCTCAGGGATGCAACTTGCAATAATACACACATAATTGTACAAAGTCACATTGCGCATCAATGTGTGTCGTTACACCAGTGGTAAATAAACATCAAACTCACAAGATCTCTACAATCCCTGCTTCTGAATTTGATTTTTCCCATCTGTGCATCATGATAAAGTCAACAAGCCATCCTTGTGAAAATATTTTTAGGACTTTTAAAATACCAAAGTCACCCTGATGAGAACGAATGTTGTTAAACAGTGCTTTGTTCCCATTTTGTTTATAAAAGATGTAAATACCACGCCAGTGATCTCTTAATCCTGAAGCTCCCAGTCATTGTGGTGATGAACTCGGGAGGTGTGCGCTTCTCATGAAGAGAGGCTTTGCATGCAGAATCAACAACAAAATTTCTAAAAGCAATCATGGAAAAATGGAAGACGGTGTCAGAGATGTTATGAGATGGTCTTAATTCTTGAACTAATGAGATATTTGTCATATTATTTGTACAGATTAGGCATTGCCTTAGAATTCATATTTACACATCCTTCCTAATGGTGTGCTTGTTTGTGTTTTACCTACAATAACATTGTTTAGATAACTATAATCTTTTAAACTGTTCTTTAAAAGGCTGTGCGGTTTTAGGTATAGGGTGTATGAATTTCCTCTCAATGTCCGTGATGACAGAGCTCTGTGTGAATTTTTACTAGAAGGAAGAATGGCTTTATGTTATTTTTGGAAAGCCCAATCAAATGGCTGTATAGTCACAAATAAGGTACTGTAACTCAAGTATAAACCTTTGGCTTGAGCAGCAATCAAAAATCCAGTTTTTAAATCCACCACCCACCACCACCATCTTTGCAAATGAAGACACTCCAGCCCATTACAGAAATGCAATCTCATTAAGTTTCAAACACCCAGCTTTTCTGGGAAAGTCCCAGAGGGTGGGAAGGCAGTTTCCACTCATTAAAAGGTTACCACAAACACCTTGGGTCATGAAGGAAAAAATTATTTCTGGAACTGAAGCACCAAAACCAAAATGTTTCATTCCGAAATGAAGTTTATTTCAAACTTAAAAAGCTTAATTGAAAATATTCTTCTGAAAATGCTATTTTTATGCTGTTGCACTGATTAATTGCTAAAAGGAACAAAAAACAGAGTAACTGCTACTCCTTCATTGTTCAATCAGTCACAAACTGGAGGTGGTGATGTGACCTTAACTGCATAAGAGAAAAACCAAGTCACCAAGCTGCGTGTCCAGTCTGGCAGGGCCATGTAAATTTTAGTATTGGATGGATACCAGGTAAAATAATTCATATATACAGTATCTCACAAAAGTGAGTACACCCCTCACATTTTTGTAAATATTTATTATATCTTTTCATGTGACAACACTGAAGAAATTAGTCTTTGCTACAATGTAAAGTAGTGAGTGTATAGCTTGTATAACAGTGTAAATTTGCTGTCCCCTCAAAATAACTTAACACACAGCCATTGATGTCTAAACCACTGGCAACATAAGAGAGTACACCCCTAAGTGAAAATGTCCAAATTGGGCCCAAAGTGTCACAATTTTTTGTGGCCACCATTATTTGCCAGCACTGTCTTAACCCTCTTGGGCATGGAGTTTGCCAGAGCTTCACAGGTTGCCACTGGAGTCCTCTTCCACTCCTCCATGATGACATCACGGAGCTGTTGGATGTTAGAGACCTTGCGCTCCTCCACATTCTATTTGAGGATGCCCCACAGATGCTCAATAGGGTTTTGATCTGGAGACATGCTTGGCCAGTCCATCACCTTTACCCTCAGCTTCTTTAGCAAGGCAGTGGTTGCCTTGGGGGTGTGTTTGGGGTCGTTATCATGTTGGAATACTGCCCTGCGGCCCAGTCTCTGAAGGGAGGGGATTATGCTCTGCTTCAGTATGACACAGTACATGTTGGCATTGATGGTTCCCTCAATGAACTGTAGCTCCCCAGTGCCGGCAGCACTCGTGCAGCCCCAGACCATGACACTCCCACCACAATGCTTGACTGTAGGCAAAACACACTTGTCTTTGTACTGCTCACCTGGTTGCCACCACACACGCTTGACACCATCAGAACCAAATAAGTTTATCTTGGTCTCATCAGACCACAGGACATGGTTCCAGTAATTCATGTCCTTAGTCTGCTTGTCTTCAGCAAACTCTTTGTGGGCTTTCTTGTGCATCATCTTTAGAAGAGGCTTCCTTCTGGAATTACAGCAGACCAATTTGATGCAGCGTGCAGCGTATGGTCTGAGCACTGACAGGCTGACCCCCCACCCCTTCAATCTCTGCAGCAGTGCTGGCAGCACTCATACGTCTATTTCCCAAAGACAACCTCTGGATAGGACGCTGAGCACGTGCACTCAACTTATTTGGCCGACCATGACGAGGCCTGTTCTGAGTGGAACCTGTCCTGTTAAACCGTTGTATAGTCTTGGCCACCGTGCTGCAGCTCGGTTTCAGGGTCTTGGCAGTCTTCTTATAGCCTAGGCCATCTTTATGTAGAGCAACAATTCTTTTTTTCTAGGGCTGTTACTGATTAAAATTTTCATGTTCGATTAATCAATTTTTTAAAAATCGATTAATCAACTAATTTCGATTAATTATAACGCACATACAGATCCAATTACTTTTAGCTGATCTCCTTCCATTGCCACTCTGCATTAGTCAGTGGTAAATGTGGTATACACCATATACAATCACCCGACACTAGTTAGTTTTCACAATCCATGACTTAACTTCACAGTTCACACAAATACGTTTTAAATTCAAACTTTAGCACTGACGTAAGTCTTTTTTTTATTAAACTTTAAGAAAAACGTAGAAAGTTAGTTTAACTTTAATTATAAAACTTATCTAGTATATTGACTGTCAGTCACTTCATAGTAGGCAAGTAGGCATCACTTTAGCCAGTCACGCAGACATACCAGAGTGTTTACATTTTCTGGAAGCAGACATGATCGCATTTTATTGACGATATACCCTGAAGAACTGAACAGTCTTTCGCACGGAACAGATGTTGCCGGTACACAAAGAATTGTCTGCACAAAACTGCTTAGGACAGGAAAACGTTGGTTATTAAGTTTCCACCACATGAGAGGATCCTCTGTTTCTGGAATGGGAGCTTCTACTTGGTACCGCGTCAATCAAAAGCAAGTGTCGCCATCATGGCAACAGCAGAAGCCGATCCACACGGCAAAAATATTACAGCTTATCAGCCTCTAAGGACAACAATGTTAAAAACGGAGGTTATCAAATTTGCCTACACTTAGCTCACTTAGATCCCAGTTAACCACATCCATATTTACCATCACTGTCCAGGCTATCTGGTAACATCACAGACATCGATGTCACCGGACTCCTCCCCCTTCCCCTCATTAGCAGACGGAGGCACTTGTGGAAGGGGGGAGGAGTCCGGGGACGTCGATGTTCGTGACGTCACCCGATCTCCGACGGAACTCCCTGAAGACCCGGAAGCCGGCAGAGAGGTGAGTACCGATCAAAAGAATTTTGATTGATCAGAAAAATTAACAATTAATCAAGGAATAATCTTTAATTTCCCCAGCCCTGTTTTTTTCAGATCCTCAGAGAGTTCTTTGCCATGATGTGCCATGTTCAACTTCCAGTGACCAGTATGAGAGAGTGAGAACGATAACACCAAATTTAACACACCTGCTCCCCATTCACACCTGAGACCTTGTAACACTAATAGGTCACATTACACAGGGGAGGGAAAATGGCTAACTGGGACCAGTTTGGACATTTTTACTTCAGGGTGTACTCACTTTTGTTGACAGCAGTTTAGACATTAATGGCTATGTGTTGAGTTATTTTGAGGGGGCAACACATTTACACTGTTATACAAGCTGTACACTCACTACTTTACATTGTAGCAAAGTGTCATTTCTTCAGTGTTGTCACATGAAAAGATATAATAAAATATTTACAAAAATGTGAGGGGTGTACTCACTTTTGTGAGATACTGTATATATACAGTAATCAAAACTGTACTTAGCAGTTTTCCTGTTTTCACCGTGCTGTGCTCAGTCTATGTATTAGAGGAGGTCAGTTTTCTACAATCTGTTAGTATGTATGAAATACACAATAACTAGCCAGCTCCGAGATTTTATTGGAGTCTGACATCATGTATTGGCTTTAAAGTATATAAATGAACTGCACTCCTTTTTAGTGTAGTCTGTGCTGTAACTTACTTTGATAAAGATTAAGTATATACTAAATAGAGGCAGAACTGCTTAAAAGTGGAGGAAAAGATCAGCACTGTCAACCTCTACCTTGATCAGCACTTAAGCATATAAATGAGGAGCACTTGTCCAGTGCTTGCTAAAGTGGATCTGTATCTGGCTCAGTGTGAGTAATCATTACACACTACTGCCTAGAATGACTCATTACTGTACTTGTCCACTCTCCAGTACTTTAACCCACTGAACAAACAGCAGTTTAATGCATTAGCTCAAAGCATAGAACACTAATAGCATTCTCAAAGTAATTGGATATATTAATTAATAGCAGTCTGTGAAACACCCCCTTTGCTGTAAATCTATTTATAATGAAGCCCTCTTCAATCAATATTTTTAGTTAATTATATGCTCATTTACTGTTATGGAAGTTGTACCTTTTTGGATTTTTTTTTATTTTAGAATTAAAAATAGAATACTCAGGCAGCTTATGGAACACAACCAAAGAGCCTTTCCTTTAAAGCAGCAATGCTCAAGGCCAAGACCCACAAAATTAGCCTGGAAAACTTTACGGGACACCTTGTATGTTGTAATCCTTTATTTGAAGGGAATGTAGATCCAAGTTTTGATTTGTCTTCAATAAATTCAATACATATATATTTACTAATAGATTTTCAAATGTAATTTTCATTTTTTTTAATCTGCAGTGTTCACTGCTGGGTTTTTTCCTTTTTCCAAAAAAAATGAAATAAAAAAATTTGAAAAAAAAAAAGTAGTCATAGTTTGTTATAAAAGTTTGCAAACAGGTAATTTTTCTCCTTCATTGATGTGCGCTGATGAGGCTGCATTGATGGGCACTGATAGGCTGCACTGATAAGGCGGCACTGATGGGCACTGATTAACACCAATGAGGCGGCACTGGTGGGCACTGAGAGGTGGCACTGATGGGTGGTACTGATGGGCACTGATGGATGGTACTGAAGGCCATTGATATGTGGCACTGAAGGGCACTGATATATGGCACTGATAGGCAGCACTGATGGGCACTGGTAGGTGAACACTGATAGGCAGTAATGATAGGTGGCACTGATAATGAGGCACTGATAGGCACTGATTGGAAGCACTGATAGGCACCGATAGGTGGCACCAGTGGGCATTAATAGGTGGCACTGGTGGGCACTGGTAGGTGGCACTGGAGGGCACTGATAGGCAGCACTGATATGTACTGGTAGGTGGCACTGGTGGGTACTGGCAGGTGGCACTGGTGGGCACTGCTTAGGAGGAGTGGGTGTCCGTGTGCGGGACCAATGTCCCTCTGACAGAAGCTAGTAATCTGCTTTTTTTTCTCCTCACGCTGTCAGCGTGAGGAAAAAAAGCCAATTGCAATCTTCTGTTTACTGACAGCTGTTGGCTGACAGCTGATCACGTGGTAAGGGGCTGGGATCGGCCCTTTACTCCGATCTGTGATCATCCAAGTCCCATTCATTCGCTGATCACAGAGGGCGTTTGGCGCGCCCTGCAGGGGGGTTCGCTGGCAGCTCATGAATGGAAGGACGTACATAGACGCCCTCCCAGCAATGTAGGCCCTCACTGTAGCTGTCTTTCGGCTATAGCGTGGGCGTGAGGATGTTAAAATGATACCTGCCAATTCCACCATAAAGGTCCTTGTTCAAGCACTCCCTGTTATAGGTTGAAATGCGGTGTCCCTGTCTTCTTTTTTTATGTAATCTTTATTTTTGTTAATCATTTATACAAACAAAAGGAAAAAAAAAAACACCATTACAAATTCTCAAGACATTTCAACTGTACAATGAGAAAAATAGAAAGTAGCAAAAACAAAAACAATAAAAGAAGAAAAAGGGGGGTGGTCCAAAATCTCTAGCACAGCAAGGTAAGATAAAGGTTCCCGGTTCCCCATTGAGCAAAAGTTAGAAATTCAAAATTACTTTTACTCCACTACTGTTCCTTTTTGTAATATTTGACCTGAATATTTCTTTGTTAAAAAAAAGTGCCTTTTTATGATACATGACACATTATCAAGCTAAATGTCATTTAATTAGAATTTACTGTATAGCTACTTTAAGGAGGACCTAGGTTTCAAAACGTTATAATTACAACATAAACAACCTATTTTAGTGTTTTACAAAAAGTTAGGCTTCTCAAACTTACCACTTTATTTGCTCACAAAAACTCACAATATTCCTCAAACCTAGTACTTTATATGTACAGAATACAATCACAATGCTCCTCAAGTACTTCATTTTTCCAAAGCTCCCCACTTTTTTTATCCAAACGCATAAAATCTTTTTCCTCTGTGGACTCAAAAGGGTGTTTTTTTATTTCATGCCAGTTTGTATCCATATTTTCTGTAGTAATTATGCTCTGTGCAAAACAGCATACAATCTCCTGCAACTCTCTTCATGCTGTTATGGTGCCCAAACTATGCTATTAAAAGGGACAGTTCTGGATTCTAAAGCTCCATCTTCCAATGTTCTTCATCCAATCAGGCCAAAGGTCTAGAAAATGGTGCCTGAAGTCCAGGGATATTATATTGTCCTTGCCCTGCATTCCATTACCCTTTGGGACCCATTATTATCATTACACGCAGCAGTGGAAAAGACTCTGAAGCCATGTGTCATCATTACATCACAGACAAGCACATTTTTGCTGCTCTCTCATGCATGCTCATGACATAATAATCATGCACAGAGAGCCCTTCCCACTACTGTGACTTCTACCAATAATCTGGTACATCCAATTGGTAAAGAAGACCCATGTGTTTCACTTGCTGGCTCTAAATCACTGCAACGTACAGTAAACCTTTATAAAATATAAGCTATTTATATGTCAGCACTTCCAATACAAATTTAGGAAATTACAAGTTAGTTTCTAATTTTATGGTGCCAAAAAATCATTCTTTTATGCCCCTGTGGCTTATATTACAGCACAGAAGCTCTGTTTTGAAGAAAAAATTCAACCTAATTAAGCAGAATAACTTATGCCTACTTGCATACAGCTGTTTCAGACTGGTGGTCCTCTTCACTGCAAAGTATGAGGCAAATGACCCTGTGAAGAAGAGACTGATTTGAAAATATACTCTATGAGAACTGCAAGGCTTAAAGTCTAACTAGGCAAAAAAAAAAAAAAGACAAGAACCTCTGTAATGTTTATTTGACCAGGTGACCATTGACAAAAAAACTTTAAAAATTTACAGTTGTCTCTGAAGCATGAGATGAGGGACAATACCCAACTGAAACATTATTTCCTCCCACTTTGGAAATAAATTCCACTTACTTCCTAATGTGTTTCCAGGACAGCAAATGAAATCTCTCCAACAAAACTTTGGAAAAATTATCAGTGGTTTTAGCCATTCTTTATCAAAACTTTCGTTTGTACTTTTGACTGCAATTTATCATGTATTTACTATATGAGGAAACTTTAGGAGTGTGTAAGAAATGCTATATCTCTACTTCTATGTATTAAATTTAGAATACCCATAGCATATATATGATAACTATGGAAACTTTACAAGATGTTTAACCTGTTGCAACCAATTTATGTAATACCTCTGTGCATCAATTTGCTGTACTGTTTTCCAAGTCAAAGGTAGAGAAACAAACCGTTTGAAGCAAAGGAGGAAGATGAAGTACAATATCGATTCAACTGGCCTTCAGGTATACTGCATGAAGATCCTTACTCCCACTATTTAGAGTAGTTCATATATTCTGACTAATTTAACATGCTCTACATTACTTCAATTATGTTTGAGCTACTCTATAGCATGACAGGTGTACTCTACTGAGCTGATCATTGATATATCATTAGAATAAAGAGTATATCTACAGCTGAACCATTTGACCATTTAGCCCATAACAGTTAATATTGTTATTATTTTTAAAAATGTTTAGTGTAATACCATCTATTATTATTATTATTATTATTTCAGGTACTTTCTATAGCGCCGTCAATTTACGTAGCACTTTACATATATATATTATACATTCACATCAGTCCCTATATTATACATTCACATCAGTCCCTACCCTCAAGGAGCTTACAATCTAAGGTCCCTAACTCACATTCATACATACAAAGGCCAATTTGGACAGGATCTATAATACATATGCAAAAAGGTGGATGAGTTTTGCTTCTCAGATGACTTGTTATAAATGCACGAGTTGAATCCCAACTCTTGCAGATTGTCAATTAATACTAGTGAACAAATGGATGTCAGAGGAATGCAATTTGATGACAAGCTGCTTATCATGTATAATTCGTACAACCAGTTTTGCTACTTAGCTAGTGTACATGTTTATTGCATTCTGTGAAATACTTTGTAAGACTGTAAAAAGAGCATCCCATGATGGTCAGTACAATTTCATTATTAAATGGACTGGTCAAGGTTTATCATTGAAATTTAAAATGTAACTGGTTTCTGAAGCCAACATTTTATGTTTCCATTTCATCATTATTTATGAATGAAGCATGACATGTCATGCCATAATTTGTTGACTGACCTATGTGTTATCTTGAGTCATGGGTCATGAAACAGAGCTTCAGTAAATCAGTTTCCTAAATAAGCACCCGACTATTATTCAACATAAATACAAGATTAGCCCACACAAAGTGTAAAAGAGCTGTGGATGAAGTCATCTCAATATTTCCACTAGTCTGAATGAGCATTCAGAAAGTATAAAGGGCACTTTTGGCATGGTGAGAGCCTAATTTATATCTTATGTAGCTCATAAAACAAAAAAAATCCTAATAACTATAAAATCTTAATCAAGTTCAATTGTAACTGGCACAGCGCATTCACTAAATTACCCTGTCTCTCTAAAGTTTTTGGATAAGGTCTTGGTTATTTAATTAGGTCAGCGCTTCTTTTTAATAAATGTGATACATTACAGGCCAGGCTATTTCAGTATTCATGGGTTCCTTTGAATCGCACTTTTAGTGGGAAGGAACGTCTTAAGAGCCAGGTTTCCAAAATTCCACCATCGCTGATATCTGACAGCAATATGACTTAGTGTATCAGTTACACTTTTATTATAACCACAGAACGATTGGAAAAAATGTAATCTGCGCAAATATAATGATTTCTGAATAAAGCCATTCAGAAATAGTCATTAATGTGAAGGCGATGAAAATGCAATTTCTGGAGACTTTCTTTATTAATTCAGCCGTCTCATTTTGTAATGGCTCCTATTAATCTTAGCTTAATAAACTTGTGGCACGTTGACTAATTGAAAAGGTGCGTAACAGCCTGTGGAAGACGGCTGAGAGAAAAAGCTTTTTTTCTAATACAAGCACCTGCACTTTAAGATATATGTAGGCAGAAAAAGATACTATATATATTATATATATATATATATATATATATATATATATATATATATATACACACACACAGTATCTGACAAAAGTGAGTACACTCCTAACATTTGTGTAAATATTTTATTATATCTTTTCATGTGACAACACTGCAGAAATTACACTTTGTTACAATGTAAAGTAGTGGGTGTACAGTACAGCTTGTATAACAGTGTTAATTTGCTGTCCCCTCAAAATAACTCAACACACAGCCATTAATGTCTAAACCGCTGGCAACAAAAGTGAGTACACCCCTAAGTGAAAATGTCCAAATTGGGCCAAAAGCGTCAATATTTTGTGTGGCCACCATTATTTTCCAGCACTGCCTTAACCCTCTAGGGGATGGAGTTCACCAGAGCTTCACAGGTTGCCAATGGAGTCCTCTTCCACTCTTCCATGACGACCCTAGAGATGTCATTTGCCGCCTACATCGGTACACACAAAAGGAGCAAGGCCTCAGAGTGGCATGGACCAATGACCGGATCGATTTTGATGGGGCAGAGCTATTGATCTACTCAGATGTGTCCAGGGCAACGCTACAAAAAAGGACTATGTTGAAGCCTCTACTCGAACGGCTATGGTGGGCTGTGCTGCCATACAGATGGGGCTTTCCACTCCAACTAACTGTCAGGAAAGGGGGAGCTTCCTTTCCACTGAGGCGCAACACACAGACCTCCCGGACCTGTTCCTTTTCTTAGACATGGAACCCATCCACTTACCTGATTGGATGAAACCACTGCCTACTAGAGACTCCCTCCAAGCTCCTCGGGCACCAGCATCGGGTCTGCCATGTCGGTCTGCCAGATGAAGGAGAGGGGACCAGCCACTGGCGAGAGCCCAAGACCACAAAGCCTGAGTGTGAGCTGCGATGACCGTGTTTTCTCTTTTTTCTATGTTCTTCTCACGGACAGTGCACAACCCATGCAAGTAACCTAACCAGAATCCTGATGACTGATTGACTCCTGACTACATAATACACTCGGGGGGGTGAAGCCCATTTACTACATACAGGGAGGCTGGGGGGACTCATTCCTGTGTTATCTTGAGACGATCTGAGTCCAGCTCCCGCAGAAACTGCACATGGACACCCCCCCTCAGGGCCCCCGGACCTTTGTAGCTAATTCTGTTTCACAGACTCCATGGAACTGCTGGTTCTACCTATGAAGAACTGTGACTGGGAGGCTCGCACCAACTGCTAAGCTCCAGTGTTCTGGATTCAAGGAGTTTGCCTTGGGGGGAGGGGGGGTGGGGGATTGGCGTTTAACGGGACTTGTGTTGCTTTTGATGGGGATGGGACCCGCTGAATGAGACTATTAAAAATGTGGCACAGCGGAATGGCTCCGCCTCCAGCAGTAACCTGGGATGGGGGCTGTAAAGATGCATCAGTACTCGGTGGTAAGACAGTACCCCCAAGGTTTCCACATCATTGTTTCCCCCCCTTCTCCCGCTCCAACCTTCTCCCCTCCCCATTCCTTAACCCTCCCCTCTTTCCTCCCCCCCGTGAGGGATTGCCTCACACACACCATACCGTTCTTCTCCCTAGCTCTCCCCGAGCCCCCCCATTAATAGGTGGGCCCGTGTACTGGGGAAGATGACTTGTACACCTTGCATCCCGGACCATGGTCTACATCCCTCCTGCATGCTGAGGTCTAACAGGGATGATTTTATGACCAGAACCCCTTTCCCACACCTGTTAGGTGAGGGGAAACGGGTTAGTGAAACATATGGGGGAGGCGGGTATATGAGTCACTAATGCCTACCTCCAATAGATCTGTAGGAAGATACCACATACCAGCCGGCCCCTGCCGATACTTAACACCGCTTCCCTCATAAGTTAAAGGGCCTGGGGCAATATTGATGGGATTATGGATATGTTATGTGCACTGTATTCTCATTAGTTGTCCTTTATTGGTTTTATGGTTTTCCTTTTTAAAGGTTTTTGCTCTGCTATGCTGTCATAATTTCTCATTAAATGGTTATACATTTAGATTCGGAGCCAAAATGCAGTAAAAATATAATAATAAGGTTCACTTATAGGGTCCAGACTTGAGGGACAGGCCACGCCTGAATCTGGGTTACCCAGCAGGTGACACCGGAGCCGGCATCGCTTTGCCACTGGGCCAGAACGGCAGGAACCTGAGCTCACAGACGCCTTTGGCTCTATGCATTCTACTACGTGGGTCGAGATAGGGAGCCTAAGACCCCTGTTGTGTCCAACTACTTTCCCCACATAGGGTTGCGCCCGAACGGTGACCTTTTTCTTTTCTCGAGAGGTCATCGGGGCGCACTGAGACTAGGTCTCACCTACACCCTTGTTTTCCTTCTCCCACTATCTCCTTTTGCAACTGCTCTCTTCCCTCCTTAATTTTTTTTTTCCTTTTCTAACCAGTATCCTTCCCTTCCGCTCCTTCTACCTTTTTCTCTCTACCACCACCCCCCTTTTCCCCCCTGTCCCAGTCACAGCCACACCTAAGGATAAAACAGAACCTGGATTTAAAAGAATGTAGACGATGCGCTGTTTCTCTTGAAATATATAAATTACTATAAAAGATTGATATAGAAAGGTTGCAGGTGCTTAACTAGATCTTAATGGGAGAACTTTCCCATATATGATAAATCAAGCATAGAAAACGGGGGTGGGTGTACTACACCCACTGTATCTCACGATCGTGAGCCAAAAAAGAGAGAGAGAGGATAAATTGATAAAGTAAAATTATGCTATAAGGTCATCATTAGGGCTGAAACAACTAATCGAGTAATCGACAACTAATTGATTATGAAATTAATCGATTACTATTTTCATAATTGATTAATCGGCCAGTAACATAATGGTGTTAAAAAAGCGACAAAAAGAACAAATAATCTCTACTGTAAATATTACTTTCACTGTTGCACAGTAAAAAAACAATTTTTTAATTTTTTTTTTAACTCCATTATGTTACTAAATGTCTTAGGTCTGTTTCCCACCCATGTGTTTTTTGGTGCTTTTTGCAGAAATGCACTACAGTTCATTTAACGTTCACATTTATGCTTTTTTCAGCTGCTGTGTATTTGGAAAGGGTCAAGGACCTTTTTTAATGCAAAACGGTGCTTATTTGGTTCAATATACTTCAATGGAGAAGCTGCAGAAAAGCATGTAATATTACAGTTCTGTTTGAAAATCTGCAAAACAGTCTAGAATTTTTTTTTCTTTAAATAAAAAAAATTGATCTGAGTCAAGATTCAACCTCTAATAGTATATAGAGTATATCTCTTCTGTCTGTTATTCTCAGAGAGGATTAAAGATTTTACTCCCTAACCATATAGTTGGTTATTTATATTTACCCCTGCGTATAAAGATAGTTAGGAATAAATTGCCTTTTTTTAAACTTTACATATTAACTAAATTATACACCACACTTCAGAGCACTGATATCCACTCGAATGAAACATGTCAGGCTGACTATGAGACACAAACGCTGAATGCCGCGGCTGTTTTGTTTTATGATGATCGTTTTTATTGACAGTACATGATAACGGCCCTTGGATTGCCCAGCAGACCTCCAGAGAGCTGCACAGTGGCTCACACTGTGAAGGCACAATACCCCCGGGGGGTAGTGTCATCTGGTGAGTGCAATCACACTACCAATACGGATATCACCTAGCACCACTGTCACTTTGAAAGGATAAACCAGCACAAGTCACTTTATTCACTTATGGACTAATTCACCAATGATTTCATGTCTGCAATAATCCTATTCACTGTATGAATTAATTTATTAATGACCTAGTGCTTGCAATTTATTTATTCACTGCATAGAATGATTTATAGGCGATTTAGTGTTTGCAACTAATCTCATTAATTGGTCTCAGGATCGTGGCAATATACAGAGACACATACCATATTGTGTATCCATTTTTTGAGTTTTCCACATTCACCATTATTATCACGATTTGATTTGTTTATTTATTAATGACATATTGGATTATTTACACACCAGATTTTTGATATAGCAAACATTCACATTGACTGTGATATTTTTGACTGACGAACTTCAGAGGGTGTAGCACATAGGAGGACACCCTATCTGAGCTTCAGCAATTTTCATCGTATACACATTTTTTTGCCACTCACCTACAGAGGGTGCAACACCAGCATGTAAATAAACTCAATTTGAATATATTCAATATACCCAGAGAACACCAGACAGAGGTTGTAACACAGATTTATTTAGCGCAGCAGGTGCAATTTACTTACATGGTGACCTTATAGCATAATTTTACTTTATCAATTTATCCTCTCTCTCTCTTTTTTGGCTTACAATTGTGAGAGACAGAGGGTATAGTACACCCACCCCCGATTTCTAAGCTTGATTTATCATATATGGGAAAGTTCTCCCATTAAGATCTAGTTAATCACCTGCAACCTTTCTATATCAATCTTTTATAGTAATTTATATATTCCAAGAGAAACAGCGCCACGTCTACATTCTTTTAAATCCATTCTGTGCTCCACTTAGGTGGCAGTATTTTTGAAGAGGCAGCACATTTCTCCTTCAACTCCAGGGCATTCCTTAAAACACCACCACCATATTTTATTTTATTTGCAGATTCCGTAGCGCAGTTTATTCACGCCTTTCTATAAAACAGAAGCTGTCCGCCTGGTCTCTTTCAATTTGAAGGGACTAAAAGCCCTGAAGAAGCGCTCCATGGTGCTTGCCAATTTAAAACATATGAGGGCCCACATGTGCTTCCTCCAGGAGACACATTTCCGTGCAGATAAGCCACCAAGACTCCATGACCACTTCTTCCCGACGGCATACCATGGCTGCTTCTCTGATTTCAAGTCAAAAGGGTGAGCATTCTTATCCATAGCAATATCCCTTGGGAGATGAAGGATCGCTGTAACGATGCAGAGGGAAGAGCGCTCTTTGTTAAGGGGACCCTGGGGGCAACCCTGGTAACTCTGGTGAACTTATATCTCCCCAACTCTAACCAGATAGCCTTCCTGGAACAGATCATGACCAACCTGGGAGACTTTGCCAAGGGTGAAGTACTCTTAGGGGGAGACATGAACGTTATCATGGACCCGATTATAGACTCCTCCAGAAACACATCTCAGAACTCCTACGCGACACTGAGGTGTCTTAAGAGAAATCTTAATGCATTCCACTCGGTGGATGTGTGGCGCGTCCTCCAACCGAACCACAGGGACTATACATTTTACTCGCACCCCTATGACTCTTATACTAGAATTGACATGTTCATGGTGCCACAATTGCTCTTATCCAGGGTTGCCTCGGCCTCAATTGACTCTATCAAGTTTTCTGACCATGCACCGATCTTTGTAGATGTGGACCTGCTACAGCCCACTATGAAACAATGGATATGGAGATTTAACAATTCATTGATACAGATTCCAGAGATAGTGACAGAGGTGTCAGGGGAGTTAAGGCAATACTTCTCCACTAATGTAAGCCCGGAGGTGTACCCAACAATAGTTTTGGAAGCCCACAAAAGCTTCATTAGAGGCCTCTTGGTCAAAATAGGGTCTTGTATAAAGAAAGAGAGAGCCAAACAAACTGTAGACCTTCTGGAGTAAATTAGAACCCTGGAGACTACCCATAAACAATGGCATCCCAGGCCCTGTCAGAATTAACCGCCTTGTGGAATCAGCTCCGATCCTTGGCACTATTCAAGGCCAAGGAGACGATCTCTAAATGTCGCCATACCTTCTATGAACACAGCAATAAATGCGGTAAGATGCTGGCGCTGGCACTGACAGCCCAGAAAGCCCGCATGATTATCCCTAAAAATGCTAAAGGACATAACCAATAAAATCTATACTACTGAAGGGATTGCCGCTCTTTTCCGGGAATACTATACGGCGCTATATAATCTGCTGTCCCCGAAGTCGGAAAGGGACAGGTCCGCCGAACAAAAGGCCATTCAGGAATACCTACGCAAATCGGGCCTCCCGCAGATTTCGGAGGATGAGCTGAGCGAACTGGAAAAACAGATCTCAGCAAATGAGGTGACGCTGGCAATGGCAGAAATGCAGCTGGGCAAGGCCCCTGGCCCAGATGGGTACTCCCTCCTTTACTACAGGACTTTTGGAGACTTGCTGACTCTGCATTTTCTATCTGCACACAATGCAGCAGGAGAGGGGACGGTCCCTCCAAGAGACACATTGAGAGCCCACATCGTTGTCATATCTAAAGAAGGAAAAGATCCACTACTCTGTCAAAATTACAGACCAATATCCCTATTAAATATGGATTTAAAATTTTTCACAAAAATCCTTTCTATGCGTCTGATAAACTTGATCCCATTACTGATCCACTCCGACCAAATAGGATTTGTCCCAACAAGAGAGGTGCGTGACAATACGACGAAGGTGATTAATCTGATCCAGGCGGCGAGAACGCAGAAGATCCAAATGCTGCTCCTCTCGACGGACGCCAAGAAGGCGTTTGATAGAGTGAGCTGGCCTTTCCTATTTGAAATCCTTAGATGCATAGGCTTGAAAGAACAAATTTTGAACTGGATTTATGCTATCTATTTCTGCCTATCGGCCCAGGTCAAGGTTAATGGCTATCTCTCTTCAACATTTAAAATAACTAATGGGGCGAGACAGGGGTGTCCTCTGTCACCACTAATTTTTATTCTCACCCTTGAACCTTTTTTGCGCACTATCAGAAATAACTCAGATATCGAAGACCTTGGCCTAGACTCCACCCTGTCCCCAAAAGTAGCAGCTTACGCTGATGATCTCCTCTTTTTTTTGACAAAACCCCTAGTTTCCATTCCAAACCTGCTCAAGGAACTAAAAAAATATCAGGGATTATCACAATATCACATTAATTACCAGAAATCGGAAACGTTCGATGTTAACTTGCCATCCTCCTTAATTGCACTACTTCGGATTTCCCTTTTAAATGGGCCACTTCACATATTAAATACTTGGGAATCCTGTTACCCAGCAAGACTGAAGATATTTTTCCTCTCAATTTCCCCCCTCTCCCGACAACAATAAAAAAAGATCTGAAGGAATGGCAGCATGGCCTCTTTACCTGGTTCGGACACTGTAGCATAGTGAAAATTAATATTATGCCCAAACTCCTATATCATTTTCAAGCACTTCCAATACAAATCCCTATCCCTTTCTTAAAAGCGGTAAATAGAGTGATAACTCACTTCGTTTGGGCTAGTAAGCCTCCACGATTGGCACAAACAGTACTCCGACTTCCAAAATTGAAAGGTGGCATTGCCCTTACCATGTGCCATTCTCTACCATACAGCTTGTCACCTAACCCGCATATTGGACTGGAGCAGACACAAAACCTTGAAACAATGGGTACAAATAGAAAACTCCTTGGCGGGGGTCCATTTGGATCAACTGCCTTGGTGCCAGCAACCGCTGCCGAAACAGGTATTATCCCACCCCATGGTGGGGGTGACAATCCGGACCGCTTGCAAAGTTTTCCGAGACCTGTCTCTCACGCCACTCCCTTCTCCACCCCAGTGGTGGGCAACCTGGCTTTCACTCGGGGACTTAGAGATCCTAGATTTCGAGATCTGAAATTAACTGAGAGATCACAGGTTAGACATTTTCTCATTAAAAAAGACAATGGAAAATTAGACAACAAATCATAGATGACCCGGCATTGCGGGGACTCTCCTTCTGGCAGAAGATCCAGCTGTCCCACTACATTAGTACATTACCCTCACCGGACGCATTCGGGAGGCAACTAACCCCCTTTGAATTGCTCTGCCTGGACCAGTCACTACTGAGGCACGCAATCTCTCTAACATACCAGCTACTGGTGTCTCCACAGCCAGACGCTAGACCTCCTTACATTGACAGGTGGAAGCATGATCTGGGACTAAAATTTATAGGCAAGCAGGTCGAGCAGATCATCCTTTTTTGTCACAAGACTTCCATATGTGCAAGACACCAAGAAGCGGGATACAAAGTGATGTCCCGTTGGTATTACACGCCAGTAAGGATTCACAAGATGTTCCCCCAGAGCACAGACCTGTGTTGGAGATGTGGGGAGGAGGTTGGAACACTCCTCCATGTTCTGGTCCTGCCAGTTGATACGGCCCTTTTGGACAGAGGTGCACCGCATCTTCCAAAAGTTCACGGATCGTGTGTTGCTGGACTCCCCCGAGTTCTTCCTTCTGCATCATCACAAGATCCCAATCAAGAGCTACAGGAAATCTATCTTGCCATTCTTGCTCACGGCAGCAAAAGGCTGCATCCCACTGTATTGGAAACAGACCCAGCCTCCGATGGCAGCTACATGGTTGAAAAGAGTAGTGGACATACACGCAATGGAGGACTTGGTGGCCTAAATGAGAAATTCTCCAAAAAACTGTATTTCTGACGCAAATTTACCTACTCCAAGGAATACGGACAGCTAGTAAACCGACCCCCTTGATGGGGAATAACTGCAAAAACTCCCCCAGCTGGACTGGATGTAACTGGACAGGGGTATTAATCCCTTTCCCCCCTCCCCCTCCTTCTTTTTATTTTCCTCTCCATCCCCCTATTCCCCCCATTTCTTTTCCAACCTTCCTCTTCCCCCACTTTCTCTTCCTCCTCTCTATCTTTTCAACACCATATGTTTCCGTTTCTGGTCCTATCCGATGTTAGTACATCGGATATCGACAATAATGGGTCGGTGTGAACCGGCTCCAATCCCTCACTTACTCTATTAAAATACAGCACATGCCAGTAAAATTAAAGGGGTCATGCGGGGTGCGGAGGACTCCTATTCTTTAGACATACCTCCTGCCTCTATCCCGCTAGGAGACTTTACGTAAAGTGCTCTCGTGTATATGTAAAAATAGTTATAGTGATGTACAGCTTGAATTGTCACTGTATTGTACCCTGATGGGTTTTCTGTACTTCCGCATGTTCCACCTTGTTACATAAAGAATTTACAAAAAAAACTTCCAGTGACCAGTATGAGAGAGTGAGAGCGATAACACCAATTTAACACACCTGCTCCCCATTCACACCTGAGATCTTGTAACACTAATGAGTCACATGACACCGGGGGGGGGGGGATGGCTGATTGGTCCCAATTTGGACATTCTCATTTAGGGGTGTACTCACTTTTGTTGCCAGCAGTTTAGACATTAATGGCTGTGTGTTGCATTATTTTGAGGGGACAGCAAATTTACACCGTTGAACAAGCTGTACACTCACTACTTTACATTGTAGCAAAGTCTCATTTCTTCAGTGTTGTCACATGAAAATATATAATAAAATATTTACAAAAATGTGAGGGGTGTACACACTTTTGTGAGATACTGTATATACAGCATATACAGTATTTTAAAACAGTAAAAATAATATTTACTACAAAGTGCATCAACACTAATGCCGCGTACACACGATCGGAAATTCAGCCAGCAAAAGACCGATGAGAGCTTTTGGTCGGAAAATGCAACCGTGTGTATGCTCCATCGGACTTTTGCTGGCGGAATTCCAGTCAGCAAAATTGAGAGCATGTTCTCAATTTTTCGGTCACAAAAAGTTCCGATCGGAAATTCTGATCGTCTGTACCAATTCTGACGCGCAAAATTCCTACGCATGCTCGGAAACAATTCAACGCATGCTCGGAAGCATTGAACTTCATGTTCTCGGCTCGTCGTAGTGTTGTACGTCACCGCATTCTTGACGGTCGAAGGTTCAGAGAACTTTTGTGTGACTGTGTGTATGCAAGCCAAGCTTGAGCGGAATTTCGTCGGAAAAACCATCCAAGATTTTTCAGTTGGAAATTCCGCTCATGTGTACGCGGCATGAAAGTTCAAATAGAATCTTTTACGAAGTACAAAAAAGTTGTGTTTTTCCTTGTCAAAAGAAGTTTATTGAGTATACAATGTTATAAAGATACATAAAGTAAGTTTACAAGGATCTATAAAGTAAGCTCATTGTTTTACAGTAGGGTTTATATAGGTAAATATCATGAAATTTCAAATATTAAACATTGGGTTCACGTAAACCTAAATTAAAGATATATATCATTTCCTTAGTTACTTTTGTAGGTATTTAAATGATTTATACCTACTATACATATTGTTTACAAGTAGAGTGTATATAGGTCAAATAAATTCTGATAATGAGCTTTAATCGTAAGGTGGAGAAAAGGAAAGAGAAAGAAGAAAAAGGGTTGAAAGGTAGAGGTATGGTCCACAAGGTTGTCCCGCTCGTCAGTTTATTATTCTTTTTAGTTCTCTTTGAAGCCTTAGAATGGGTGTCTCTGTAAGTCATTTAATCTGTTACCATGGCAACAGGACAGAGTCATTGAAGTTTGACAGGAACTGTTGTTTTATCCAAGGATGCCAAAGTTTTTCAAATTTTGGAATTTGATTTTGATCGATGGCTACCATCTTAGCATGGGACATTGTATTATTCATTCTGTGAATTGTTTCTGCTAGTACCAATGTAGGAGATTTCCATGCCTTGGCCACTGTTTGTTTTGCAGCCGTTATTAGTTGGATCATAAGTTTGAATTGAGAGAGTGTTAACCATTCCGGTTTTAGATTAAGTAAAGTTAAATATGGATCTGGTTGTATTATTTTTTTAAATATTTTAGATGCAATCACGAAGACTTCCTTCCAGAAGGTTTGGATTACTGGGCACGTCCACCATATGTGTAAATATGTGCCTATTTCTGGGCATCCTCGAAAACAAAGAGCTGAGGTATTAGGTGAATATTTTGCCACTCTAGCGGGTACAAGGTACCAGCGAGTTAGGACTTTATAATTTGTCTCCAGTGCTAAGATGTTGGGTGAGGATGACTTAGATGTGAGCCATATGTTAGACCAGTCCGTGTCTTCTAAAGTTCGTCCCAGGTCCTCCTCCCACCTCTGAACGTAAGAGGGTCTATTAAGATTTGCTACTCCATATAATTGATTATAAAGTGATGAAATTGTACCTTTAGCAAATGGATCTTTTGTACAGATTGATTCAAAAATGGATAATTGGGATAATGGTGTATCCCCCTTTAGGAATGGTGTATAGAAATTTTTGATTTGGAGATATCTGAATATCTCAGAGTTTGGTAGATCATATTTTTCTCTAAGTGATGGGAATGAAAGGAATGATTTAGATGCTATGAAGTCATTTAGTGTCTGAATGCCTGATGTTGTCCAAGCTTTAAAAGAATTTGGGTAGATCCATGCCGGATAAAAGGCCGGATTTCTGATAAAAGAAAGGAGAGGATTGTGTGGAGATTGTAACTGATATTTGGTTTTTAGTTTATCCCAGAGAGATAAGAAGTGTTTAGTTATGGGATTATGAATTTTAAAGCGGTCTTTAGGATCAAGCCATAATAAATTTGATATTAATAGAGGGTCATTTTCTGAAGCCTCTATAAATACCCATAATGGGATTTCCTGTTTTGCATGGTATTTGGACAGACTGGCCAAATGTGCTGCTCTGTAGTAGTTAGTAAAATTAGGGTATCCCAGGCCTCCTTTATTTTTGGGAAGATGTAGTGTGTGTATAGGTATACGTGGTTTAGAAGAGCCCCATATAAATGAAGTTGCTCTTTTTTGTACTATTCTCAAAAAATAGGAAGGAATTGGAATAGGGAGGACTCTGAATAGATAAAGCAATTTGGGTAGAATAGTCATTTTGATTGCATTAATCTTCCCTATCCAGGATAAAGGAAGTTGCGACCATTGTTTTATTAGATTTGTGATCTGTCTTAATACAGGAGGATAATTGGTTGAGAATAAGTCAGAATGAGATGCTGTTAAATGAATTCCAAGATATGGGATTGATTTTTCTGCCCATGTGAATGGGAGTGCAGCCCTAGCCGGGATCAATTCCATGTTTGTGAGTGAAATATTAAGCACTAGGCATTTCTTAGGATTAATCATAAGGCCGGATAGGGCTGCAAATCCATCAAGAGCTGGTATTAAGTTAGGACCAGAGACCTGTGGTGATGATAGAAAAAGTAATATATCGTCTGCAAATATACATAATTTGTGTGTAATACCTCCTATTTCAATGCCAGTTATAGTTTGGTTTGTTCTGATGTATTGGGCCATGGGTTCGAGTATAAGGGCAAATAATAAGGGAGATAATGGGCAACCCTGTCGGGTACCTCTTTCGATATTAAAGGCTTCAGATTTGTATCCAGCATATTTTATATAGGCTTTGGGTTTATTATATAATGCTTTGATCCATGTTAAAAAGTGGGGTCCAAAACCCCATTTTTGTAATGAATATTGCATATATTGCCAGGATACTGTGTCAAATGCCCTCTTAATATCGAGAGATAAAAAACATAAAGGGATTTTCCGTTTTTTAGCAATATGTGCCAATAACACTGCCCTGCGTATGTTATCGCCTGCCTGTCTATTTGGCATGAAGCCTACTTGATCTCTATGTATTAATTTTCCTATAATGCTATTGAGGCGTTTTGCTATTATTTTTGCTAATAATTTAATATCGAGGTTTAACAGAGAGATAGGCCGATAATTCACACAGGAAGTATCATCAGAAAGGGGTTTTGGGATCATACAAACAATTGCCATTAGTGTTTCTTGCCGAAAAGAATGTCCATCTAGAAGTTTGTTAAAAGTTTCAGTGAGAATGGGAGAGAGTATTTCTGAGAATGTTTTATAGTATAAAGCCGAGTAGCCGTCTGGGCCTGGTCTTTTGTTAAGTTTTAGGTCTTTTATGGCGTTAGCAACTTCATCTATAGTTATAGGCTCATCCAAACTGCTTTTTTGATTCTGAGATAACTCAGGTAAGGTTATTTTTGAGAAGAAGGATTCAGCCTCTGTAGGATTAAATTCATTGTTTGTCTTGTATAAAGTTGCGAGATGTGAGTGAAATTTATGGACTATTTTAACTGGATTACAAGTGTAAACATTTTTTGATAATTTCAAACGTATTGGTTTGAAAGATTTGTTAGTTGAATTTAATGCCCGAGCCAAATATGTACCTGGTTTGTTTGTATTCATGTAGAAATTGTGTTTGGAGCGTTTGAGGGATTTATCAACTGACTCAGTGAGAAATAGATCGTATTCCAATCTAGATTTTTCCAGATGAGATTTTGTACTCTGAGATGGATTATCTTGAAATGATATGTAGGCTGCATTAAAATTGAGTTCTAGTTTTTTTGCTAGATTTTTGCTTTCCCCTTTAAATAGTGCCATTTGTCTTTGTATTGTACCACGCAAGACAGGCTTATGAGCTTCCCACAGTGTTATTGGGGAAATGTCTGTTGTATTATTAATTGATATGTATTCCTTTAAAGCTTGTTCAATGGCCATCTGATGTAGTGGGTGTTTGAGCATTATGTCCGGTAAGTACCACGTTGGGTCATGCGCTTTTGGTATGGCTGAGGCTATAGTAGTGTATACTGCATTATGGTCAGACCACGGAATCGGAATTATATCTGATGCAATAATTTCTGGTATCATTCCTATTGTTAGAAAAATATGATCTATTCTGGTGAAGGTTTGATGAGGGTGCGAGAAATAAGTGAATTTCTTTTTCATTGGGTTACTTTCTCTCCATGAATCTACCAGATTGTATTTGGAAAGAAGTTGAGAAAAAGGTAATCTAGAGGTTATTTTGGATGGTGTAAAAGGTGATTTATCTAGAAATGGGAGGAGGACCTGGTTCGAATCCCCACACATTATCACTGTTCCTATTTTGTGTGTATTAATCACTTGTAATATATGTGAGAGGAATGGTGTAGGTTGTTTGTTAGGAGCGTAGTAGGAAATCACCGTGATTGCTGTATCCATTATATAACCCATGAGTATCAGGTATCTACCTTCTGGGTCTTTAATTTCTGATGATAAGGTGAATGGTGTGGATCGGTGAAATGCAATTAGAGTTCCCCTTTGCTTGGTACAGGCAGAAGCCGTGTAAATTTGTTGATAAAAAGGAGAAATATATTTTGGAGTAGAATCTTTGGTGAAGTGTGTTTCTTGGAGGCATACTATGTGAGCCTTCTTGTTATGGAAAGTACGGAAGGCTTTGGTCCTTTTTTGAGGGACATTTATTCCCTGAACATTCAGGGAAAGTATATTCAGTGGTGCCATGGCAATAGATCAAATAGTTTTGACTTAC
Organism: Aquarana catesbeiana; assembly: GCF_042186555.1. Lineage (NCBI taxonomy): Eukaryota > Metazoa > Chordata > Amphibia > Anura > Ranidae > Aquarana > Aquarana catesbeiana. The sequence goes on along the minus strand of NC_133330.1, from coordinate 73,297,030 downwards.
TTTTTGTTATGCAGAGCTGACTGCGCAGATCAACCTGTGTGGACTGAAGAGATGAATAGATAGAAAAGAAACCAGTGAATTCTGGAGTAAAGAGTAAACAAAAAACATATGAGATTAGAAGATACATTGTATAAATTATTTTTTGCAAGTAATCACAATTTACCTGTGAAAGAGAATAAATATCTCTCTCAGGGGAAAAAGTGCCTTCGTCACACTCCCACATAATATGGTTGGGAGAATGAGGAGGGCTAATGGGGGTACACGGATCTTCCGCTTACAGGAGAGAAGTGCTATGTCAAAAGACATCAAAATAATGTTTCATTAATTGGAGTGCAGAATATAGTTTTTGTTGAAATTATTTATTCCAGGGTGGTTGTATATGGTTAGTCTTGCCCTAGGCTAAATAATTCAGTTAGAAAGGTACTGTTAATAACTTTGGTATTGATGAAGATAGTTTGAATTATTTTGGGATTTTAACCCTTTTAGAGTAAACAATTACATATTTTATTCATATGTAACTGTTTAGATATGTTAACTCATAAAATAGAGGTTGTATTGCTTCAGATTAGAATAAACAAAAACATAATTCTAGGAACTAGTTAGGTAATAATATATTTGTTTTAAGAAAAGAAAGAAAAAGCTTCCATTACTTCTGGATTATTGAATATATTTGTCCTAAAAAGTAATAAATCTATTGTTATTACTTGATAATATAATATATAACTGAACAAGAATTTCCTTATTTCACTTATATATTCTAAGGCTATATGAATCAGAAGTAATAAGAAATATAACTGGAATGTAACATGATACCACACAGTGTGTGACTATCAGAATGCAGTTACATTCAGTTATAAATATAGGTTTTTTATAGAGAACCATCTCTTAGTATAATAAATGAAGAGATATCAGGAATTAGGATGTCAGTCCATTGAATCTTCTTGGTCCATGGATGATGTGGCATAACGGCCTCTTTTGTGAGAATGATGATTCCCATTTTGTTCTGAAATTTTCTGGGTGCTGCCTGAAGGTGAAGATGATGCCATTCTTCTGTGTGTAGGAGTGTTGCTGCTTGTGGGTTCTGTCAGATTTAATTTTAAAAGGGTTTGTTGTAGTTCATCTGCTGATCTGCTTCTGTAAATTGTACCTTGGTAGTTAAATCTGACTGAAAAGGGGAAGCCCCATTGATACATAATGTTGTGGCGTTGCAGTTCCATTAGTTGGGGTTTCATGGATCGTCTTTTAGTAATAGTAAGTTGGGATAGGTCAGCAAAAATTTGATAATTGTGTCCTTGAAAATTAAGTTCCTTTTTTTCTCTTGCAGCAATTAGTATTTGTTCTTTTGTTCTGTAATAATGAAATTTTGTGATTATATCACGTGGGGGACCATCTTTCTTTTTGGCTGTGAGGGCTCTGTGTACTCTGTCCAGTTCTAAACGTTCAATAGGGATATCTGGCTTTAGTTCTTGTAATAGAGCAGTAATAGTAGATTGCAGGTCTGTCACAGTTTCAGGTATTCCCCTTATGCGCAAGTTTGAACGTCTGGCTCTATTTTCGTAATCTTCGAGCTTAGTTTGAAGTATTAAATTCTCTTTTTTTAATTGTTCCAATTCTGTTATATTTTCTTGGGTTGTAATTTCAATTTCATCCATTTTTATTTCTAAGGCTGCGGTGCGGTTTCCCAGCTCTCTTATTTCTTTGGTTAGGCTTTTTGTTATTTGGTCTGAGGTTTGTTTTAAAGCCTTATGAAGCATCTTTTCAAATTGTAATAATATTACTGGGGATACTGAGGAGGCTTGTGGAGAAGTTTGTGAGAGGATTTGTTCTGTATCTGACTCAAATGGAGAGTCTTGCTGTGACATTTTCTGTCTGTGAGAGCGCCCTGATGCTGTATCTTGTGAGGTGACTGGAGCTGCTTCAGCTGTAGTGAGTGCCTGTGAGCTCTTTGTGAGGTGATTTTTATTTCTGCCACGGTTTCCTCCCAGTACCATTTTTCCTGCCCAAACTTTCACAGTTTGTTCCCTGGGGCAAAAAGGTTCAAATGGATACCTTTTGAGCCTGCAGGCTCCGCTTTGTCCTTCTCTTCTCTCCTCAGCGGTGTGGAGCTCTAACAATGCATGTCTGCTCTGCTAGGCTCCGCCTCCTGCCCCTCAAAGTTGTGTTTTTCATGTATCAATCCTAAATATAAAGAGATAAGAAGAAAACACTCAAAAGGAGCCTGAAAGTGTTAGTTACATAGGTGTCCTTTTATGAAACTGCGGTAAAATACCGCTTTTCAGTTCTCAGGGATTCTCAGAGGAGATCGCTCTCCTCTGAGTGCCTGTTTATGAAAGTGTGTAGATCGCTTCTCATGTTGAGTTGAGAAGCGATCTACAAACGCCGGGAATTTCTGAGAACGGCTCCTCTCACTGTAATCTCGCGTGATGTAGCGGGTTTACAGTATGAGGAAGCGTAAAATACAAAAGTGTAACACGAATCAGCACACATTATTCCCCAACATATTAATAAAATAATAAAGTTCAATTCCCCCTACACAATATACATTAACCTAATTATTAAAAAAAACATTATTTTTATCAATATTTAAAGATCATACATGTGCCTTTTTAACCACTTCAGCCCCGGAAGGATTTACCCCCTTCCTGACCAGAGCACTTTTTACAATTTGGCACTGCGTCGCTTTAACTGCTAATTGCGCGGTCATGCAATGCTGTACCCAAACGAAATTTGCGTCCTTTTCTTCCCACAAATAGAGCTTTCTTTTGATGGTATTTGATCACCTCTGCCGTTTTTATTTTTTGCGCTATACACGGAAAAAGAACGAAAATTTTGAAAAAAAATGATATTTTCTACTTTTTGTTCTAAAAAAAATCCAATAAACTCAATTTTAGTCATACATTTAGGCTAAAATGTATTCAGCCACATGTCTTTGGTAAAAAAAATGTCAATAAGTGTATATTTATTGGTTTGCGCAAAAGTTATAGCGCCTACAAACTAGGGTACATTTTCTGGAATTTACACAGCCTTTAATTTATGACTGCCTATGTCGTTTCTTGAGGTGCTAAAATGGCAGGGCAGTACAAAACCCCCACAAATGACCCCATTTTGGAAAGTAGACACCCCAAGGAAATTGCTGAGAGGCATGTTGAGCCCATTGAATATTCATTTTTTTTGTCCCAAGTGATTTAATAATGACAAAAAAAAAAAATTACAAAAAGTTGTCACTAAATGATATATTGCTCACACAGGCCATGGGCATATGTGGAATTGCACCCCAAAATACATTTAGCTGCTTCTCCTGAGTATGGGGATACCACATGTGTGGGACTTTTTGGGAGCCTAGCCGCGTACGGGGCCCCGAAAACCAATCACTGCCTTCAGGATTTCTAAGGGCGTACATTTTTGATTTTACTCCTCACTACCTATCACAGTTTTGAAGGCCATAAAATGCCCAGATGGCATAAAACCCCCCAAATGACCCCATTTTGGAAAGTAGACACCCCAAGCTATTTGCTTTGAGGCATGTTGAGTCCATGGAATGTTTTATATTTTGACACAAGTTGCGGGAAAGTGACTAATTTTTTTTTATTTTTTTTTTGCACAAAGTTGTCACTAAATGATATATTGCTCACACAGGCCATGGGCATATGTGGAATTGCACCCCAAAATACATTTAGCTACTTCTCCTGAGTACGGGGATACCACATGTGTGGGACTTTTTGGGAGCCTAGCTGCGTACGGGGCCCCGAAAACCAATCACCGCCTTCAGGATTTCTAAGGGTGTAAATTTTTGATTTCACTCTTCACTGCCTATCACAGTTTCGGAGGCCATGGAATGCCCAGGTGGCACAAAACCCCCCAAATGACCCCATTTTGGAGAGTAGACACCCCAAGCTATTTGCTGAGAGGCATGGTGAGTATGTTGCAGCTCTCATTTGTTTTTGAAAATAAAGAAAGACAAGAAAAAATTTTTTTTTTTTCTTTTTTCAATTTTCAAAACTTTGTGACAAAAAGTGAGGTCTGCAAAATACTCACTATACCTCTCAGCAAATAGCTTGGGATGTCTACTTTCCAAAATGGGGTCATTTGGGGGTCTTTTTTGCCACCTGGGCATTCCATGGCCTCCAAAACTGTGATAGGCAGTGAATAGTGAAATCGAAAATTTACGGCCTTAGAAAGCCTGAAGGCAGTGCCTGGTTTTCGGGGTCCCGTACGCGGCTAGGCTCCCAAAAAGTCTCACACATGTGGTATCCCCGTAACTCAGGAGAAGCAACAGAATGTATTTTGGGGTGTAATTTCACATATTCCCATGGCATGTTTGAGCAATATATCATTTAGTGACAACTTTGTGCAAAAAAAAAAAAAAAAAATTGTCTCTTTCCCGCAACTTGTGTCACAATATAAAATATTCCATGGACTCAACATGACTCTCAGCAAATAGCTTGGGGTGTCTACTTTCCAAAATGGGGTCATTTGGGGGGGTTTGAACTGTCCTGGCATTTTATGCACAACATTTAGAAGCTTATGTCACACATCACCCACTCTTCTAACCACTTGAAGACAAAGCCCTTTCTGACACTTTTTGATTACATGAAAAAATTATTTTTTTTTGCAAGAAAATTACTTTGAACCCCCACACATTATATATTTTTTTTAAAGAAAATGCCCTACAGATTAAAATGGTGGGTGTTTCTTTTTTTTTTTTCACACAGTATTTGCGCAGCGATTTTTCAAACGCATTTTTTGGGGAAAAAACACACTTTTTTAAATTTTAATGCACTAAAACACACTATATTGCCCAAATGTTTGATGAAATAAAAAAGATGATCTTAGGCTGAGTACATGGATACCAAACATGACATGCTTTAAAATTGCGCACAAACGTGCAGTGGCGACAAACTAAATACATTTTTAAAAGCCTTTAAAAGCCTTTACAGGCTACCACTTTAGATTTACAGAGGAGGTCTACTGCTAAAATTACTGCCCTCGATCTGACCTTCGCGGTGATACCTCACATGCATGGTGCAATTGCTGTTTACATTTGACGCCAGACCGGCGCTTGCGTTCGTCTTAGCGCGAGAGCAGGGGGGACAGGGGTGCTTTTTTTTTTTTTTTTTGCTTTATTATTTTTTTGCTTTTTTATCTTATTTTTAAACTGTTCCTTTCATTTTTTATTTTTTTTAATCATTTTTTATTGTTATCTCAGGGAATGTAAATATCCCCTATGATAGCAATAGGTAGTGATAGGTACTCTTTTTTGAAAAAATTGGGGTCTATTAGACCCTAGATTTCTCCTCTGCCCTCAAAGCATCTGACCACTCCAAGATCGGTGTGATAAAATGCTTTCCCAATTTCCCAATGGCGCTGTTTACATCTGGCGAAATCTAACTCATAAAATGCTCGTAGCTTCCGGTTTCTTAGGCCATAGAGATGTTTGGAGCCACTCTGGTCTCTGATCAGCTCCATGGTCAGCTGGCTGAATCACCGGCTGCATTCTCAGGTTCCCTGTTGAGACAGGAGATCCAGAGAAAAACACGGAAGACGGTGGGGGGGGCATTCCCTCCCACTGCTTGTAAAAGCAGTCTAGAGGCTAACTAGCCGCTAGGATTGCTTTTACATGAAAGCCGACCGCTGGCTGAAAAGAATGATACCAAGATGATACCTAAACCTGCAGGCATCATTCTGGTATAACCATTCAAAGTCGTGAATTGCGTACCTGAAGACAAAAAAATGGTTAACAATAAAGCACAGTAAACGGTAAAGTATAAAAAATTGCATACCTGAAAAACAAACATGATAAAACATAATAACAATAAAACATTGCAGAATAGAATACAGTAAAAAAGAGCAGAACAATAGAGAGAGAGAATAGAGAGAGAGAACAATAAAACGACAACTATTTTTTTATTATTTTATATTTTTGTATGTGTTTTTTTTTTTTTTTTTACACTTTTTTTTGTAACTGTAACTTTTATAACTGTAACCGGTTCCAGGTTCGGGTCTCTCAAAATGCGATGGCATCTTGGGAGACCCTGTGAAAGTGCGCCTAGTCTGTGCAATGCTGTACCCTACGCTAATACTCAACTAGTGAATGGTAGCGTTCAAAACATTCACCAATGCAAAGACCAGGATTGTCAGGACAGGAGGGACAATAATAGCGGGTGTCACGCCTATATCCACGCTTGCTGCAGACACGACATTTTTTTGGGGGGGTTCGTTGGGTAGGGGTACTCGGGAGGACATAAAGAAAATGCCTCTCATGCAGCCGACTGCATTTGGTTGGGGATGTGAATGGGGGAAGTACGGGCGCTGCAGAAGTGGTGGGTTCCCAATTAGGATTGGCGAATGCAGCAGGAAGGGCATTATGGGCACGACGGGCCTGTGTTTGTCTTCTTTTTGGTGGCAGCGGGACACTACTTGTGCTTGCCACCTCACCAGCTTGAACTGCACTTATGGGACTCGCCACGTCACCAAGTGTTACTGCAGTGCTGGTTTGACTATGACCGGGGTGTACTAGGCTGCTGGTGCTTGCCAGTTCACCAAAACGCTACCAAAAAAACTGTTAGCGATCGCAGGGATCTGGCCTGACTCTGCAAATGCTGCAGTTATGCGTTTAGTGTTTTGTAAGTGACAGTGATCGATCGATACTGCACTTGGGTGGGCTGGGCCGGGTGGAGGGGCAAAACGCAGGTGCTAGCACACTGCGTTTGTGGGAACCCTAAACTGCTGGGGACGCTAGTATAGATCTGATCGGATCAGATATTGATCCGATCAGATACTATACCACTAAGGGAGGTGTACGGTGCGTGCGTGGGTGTTAGCGGTACTGGCGCTAACCTGACGCTGCCTGGGGCTGGTGCTTGCCAGTTCACCAAAACCCTACCAAAAAAACTGTTAGCGATCGCAGGGATCAGGCCTGACTCTGCGAACGCTGCAGTTATGCGTTTATTGTTTTCTAAGTGACAGTGATCGATCGATACCGCACTTGGGTGGGCTGAGCTGGGCCGGGCGGAGGGGAAAAACGCAGGTGCTAGCAGGTATCTGGGCTGATTCCGCTAACACTGCATTTTTGGGAACCCTAAACTGCTGGGGACGCTAGTATAGATCTGATCGCATCAGATATTGATCCGTTTAGATACTATACCACTAAGGGAGGCGTATGCTGCGTGCGTGGGTGTTAGCGGTACTGGCGCTAATCTGACGCTGCCTGGGGCGACGCATATCACCGCCGGGCGATCAGGGGGCTAAACCTTTATTCGGTAATAAACGGCGGGTGCCCTGACACTATAAAAAATAAACAAACTAACCAGTGTCAACCGTAACACTTATACGGTGATCAGTGGTGAAAGGGTTAACTAGGGGGCAATCAAGGGGTTAAAACATTTATTAGATAGTATATGGGGGTCCCTGTCGCTATAAAACGCTGACGGCAAACCTAAATATTTACGTCCCTAACTAGTGTCACCAGCGACACTAATACAGCGATCAGAAAAATGATCGCTTAGCGACACTGGTGACGGGGGGTGATCAAGGGGTTAAAACTTTATTAGGGGGGGTTAGGGGGGTACCCTAGACCTACAGGGGGCTAACACTCACTGCCCTACCACTTCTAACTGTCACAAACTGACACCATGCAGTAATCAGAAAAAAAAAAAAAAAAAATACTGCTTGGTGTCAGTTTGACAGGGAGGGGTGATTGGGGGGGGGGGTCGGGGGGCGATCGGGGAGGGATCGGGGGTGTAAAGTATGCCTGGCATGTTCTACTGTGTGTGTGTATGTGTTGTGCACTCACATGTCTTCTCTCCTCGGCGCCGGAACGGAAACTGCCGAGGCGAGGAGAGATGACATCACATCCTCTGCCTGTGTGAAACTACACACAGGCAGGGGAGGATTCCGATTGGCTGGGAGCGATCGCGAGGGGGGGCCACGATCGGATGGCCTCCCCCTCGCCTCTCAACGCACCCAGAGAAATGCCGACCGCCGCTGGCACCGGGGGGGGGGTCTGATCGGACCCCCCGCCCGCGGGAGGCAGATCACGTACGGGTACGTGATTCTGCCTGCCCGTGCCATTCTGCCGACGTATATCGGCGTTAGGCGGTCGGCAAGTGGTTAAATGTGAATGGTGTATAGTAAATGAATGTAATCCACATATGTAATGCAGCTATACACCATTCATATAAATGCAAAATACATTTATAATCATTAAAAAAAAAATTCCAAGTATAAATATTTATTAATAAATTAAAATAAAATATATTTCATAATTGATAAACATAAAAATTGATAAACTGGTGCGATGCGAGAACACTGCGCATCCACTGCGGGTTCCCGCATCGCACCGACTTGCATGTCAGTTCACACTGCCATATGTGAATCGCTGGGGAGTGTCAATACATTGTTAACGACACCCCCAGTTCAGTTTGCATATCGCACTGCGAACTGACAGTTCGGACATGAATCAGATCGCATATGTGTTAACACACATGCGATCCGATTCTGGTCCAAACAGAAAAAAGGGTCCTGTGCGTGTTTGCACTGAATGTGGTGCGATATCAGCCATACTATCTGTACGGCTGATATTGCACCGCATAGACATCGCATGTAATGTGAATGGCAGTGTGCTGCGAATTACATGCAATGCCTGTGCGATGTCTGGCATCGCACAAGTGTGAAACGGGCCTAAAAGTTAACAACACCCCCAAATCAGTTCGCATATCGCAGTGCGATCTGCAAATTCGGACAGGAATCAGATCGCATAGGTGTGAACACCCATGTGATCCGATTCTGCTGCGGACCAAAAAAAGGTCCTGTACGAGTTTGGTCCAAATGCAATGCGAATTCAGACATACTATCTGTATGGCACAGAAATGGGATGTGATTTGCACTGCAGTGCGGTGTGAATCACATCCGATCTCGGACACCGCAGCAGTGGGAACCGGCCCTAAATCATATTGCATTTGCACCAAAATGGTACAGGACCCTTTATTTGGTCTGCACTGGAATCGGATCACATGGGTGTGAACACCCATGCGATCCGATTCCTGCATCATTACATAGTTCGCACTGCGATCTGTGAAATGATCTGGGGGTGTCATTAACTTTACATTGACACCCGCAGTGGTGCGCAGATGTCAATGTAGGTGCAATGTGGAAACCCGCACAGGAATCTCTCTCTCTCTCTCTCTCTCTCTATATATATATATATACATACACATTGAAATAAACACACACACATATATATACACACACACACACATATATATATGTGTGTGTGTGTATATATGTATGTATATACACATATATATATATATACACTATAAATTCCTAACCTGCTGGTTTTGGGGTGTGTAATGGTGGGGAAGATGTGCTCTGACTGTTTGGTGAAAGAAAGAAGTCAAAAGACTTCTTTCTTTCTCCAGAATACTCATCCAGCTTCACGCTTCTCACTCTGATTCTCCACATCTGAAATGGTATATCAGAAAGTGAGAATTCTGTCACAGATCGCCAGTGAGGTGTCGAGATCGCACCTTCATAAACTGGCCGTTTCTGTGACAGTCAGTTACAGATTCTCACTGTGCTGAGATAATGAGAGGAGAACATGTTCTCTGCTGATTATCTCAGTTTCATAAACTGGTAATGACCTGAGATCAGTGAGACTCGGGATCGCCGCTGATCTCAGTTTCATAAAAGGACACTATAGTTACATAGTAGATGAGGTTGAAAAAGCCATCAAGTCCAACCTATGTGTGTGATTATATGTCAGTATTACATTGTATATCCCTGTATGTTGTGGTCGTTCGGGTGCTTATCTAATAGTTTATTGAAACTATCGATGCTCCCGCTGAGACCACCGCCTGTGGAAGGGAATTCCACATCTTTGCCGCTCTTACAGTAAAGCACCCTCTACGTAGTTTGAGGTTAAACCTCTTTTCTCCTAATTATAACGATTGGCCACGTGTCTTGTTAACCACTTACCAACCGGCCCATAGCCGAATGACGGCTGCAGGGCGGTTGGATAACTCTGGGAGGACGTACTATGACGTCCTCCCAGAATTCCCCTCTCGCGCGCCCCCTGGGGCGCGCACCCGAACACATCCGTGACCGCCGGGTCCAGAGGACCCGGCGCATCACGGATCCCGGTAAATGGCCGCTGATCGCGGCCGTTTACCATGTGAACGCGCCGTCAAATGACGGCGCGATCACATGTAAACAGACCGGCGTCATCTGATGACGCCGGTTCCTCTCCTCCCCTTCTGTGTACCGATCGGTACACTGTGGAGGAGAGGGAGATGGATGGCTGGCTGCAGCGCTGTGGGCTGGATGTGTAGTGCCCACAGCGCTGCACAGAGACATCCAGCCATCCATCCATCCATGCTCAGCCATCCCTACTACTATGCAATGCTGTGCAATACTCTGCAATGCCCCCACAATACTCTGCAATGCTGTGCAATACTCTGCAATGCCCCCACAATACTCTGCAATGCCCCCACAATACTCTGCAATGCTGTGCAATACTCTGCAATGCTGTGCAATACTCTGCAATACCCCCACAATACTCTGCAATGCTGTGCAATACTCTGCAATGCCCCCACAATACTCTGCAATGCTGTGCAATACTCTGCAATGCCCCCACAATACTCTGCAATGCCCCCACAATACTCTGCAATGCTGTGCAATACTCTGCAATGCCCCCACAATACTCTGCAATGCCCCCACAATACTCTGCAATGCTGTGCAATACTCTGCAATGCTGTGCAATACTCTGCAATGCCCCCACAATACTCTGCAATGCCCCGACAATACTCTGCAATGCCCCCGCCATACTCTGCCATGCCCCCGCCATACTCTGTCATGCCCCCGCCATACTCTGCCATGCCCCCACTATACTCTGCCATGCCCCCGCCATACTCCGCAATACCCCGCCATACTCCGCCATACCCCGCCATACCCCGCAATACCCTGCCATACCCCGCCATACTCTGCAATACCCCGCCATACTCCGCAATACCCCGCCATACTCCGCAATACCCCGCCATACTCCGCAATACCCCGCCATACCCTGCCATGCCCCTCAGCTGTACTCGGCCTCTGTATGTGGCCAGGCTGTGGAAGTCTCACACATGTGGTATCGCCGTACTCAGGAGGAGGAGGAGAATCTATTTTGGGGTGTCATTTTTGGTATGTACATGTTATGTGGTAGAAATATTGTGTAAATGGACAACTTTGTGTTAAAAAAAAAAAAAAGCGTTTTAACCACTTCCCGCCCGTCGGCCATCATACAACATCCTTGACTTTGTGCGGGGATATCTGAATGATGGCTGAAGCTACAGGCATCATTCAGATATCATCCTTTTCAGCCGGCGATTCCCTACACCATGAGAATGATCATAGCAGCTGTTCCACTGCTTGTTCATTCTTACGGGAGGCGAGAGGGGATGTCCCCCCCTCCCGCGCTTCTACCGACTCACCACTACGATCGAAGCCAGGATCGTTTTTTTTTTTTTTTTTATTTCAGGCTTCCCAGCCTAGAGGTGAGATGTGGGGTCTTATTGACCCCATATCTCACTGTAAAGAGGACCTGTCATGCCATATTCCTATTACAAGGATGTTTATATTCCTTGTAATAGGAATAAAAGTGGTCCAAAATTTTTTTTTTTGGAAAAAAAAGCATCAAACTAAAATAAATAAAGTAAAATGAACAATAAAAAAAAAAAAAAAATTTTTAAAGCGCCCCTGTCCCTGTGTGCTCGCATGCAGAAGCGAACGCATACGTAAGTCCAGCCCACATATGAAAACGGTATTCAAACCACACATGTGAGGTATCGCTGCGATCGGTAGAGTGAGAGCAATAATTTTGGCCCTAGACCTCCTCTGTAACTCAAAACATGTAACCAGTAAAAAATTTTAAAGCGTCGCCTATGGGGATTTTTGAGTAGCAAAGTTTGGCGCCATTCCACAAGCGCGTGCAATTTTGAAAGGTGACATGTTGGGTATCTATTTACTCGGCGTAACTTCATCTTTCACATTATGCAAAAACATTAGGCTAACTTTACTGTTTTGGTTTTTGTAAAGCACAAAACAGTTTTTTTTTCCAAAAAAAAGCGTTAAAAAAATTGCTGCGCAAATACCGTGCGAGATAAAAAGTTGCAACGACCGCCATTGTATTCTCTAGGGTCTTTGCTAAAAAAACATATATAATGTTTTGGGGTTCTATGTAATTTTCTAGCTAATAAATGATGATTTTTACATGTAGGAGAGAAATGTCAGAATTGGCCTGGGCACTCCAGAACGCCTGAAGGTGCTCCCCTGCATGTTGGGCCCCTGTATGTGGCCACGCTGTGTAAAAGTCTCACACATGTGGTATCGCCATACTCGGGAGTAATAGCAGAATGTGTTTTGGGGTGTAATTTGTGGTATGCATATGCTGTGTGTGAGAAATAACCTGCTAATACGACAATTTTGTGGGAAAAAAAAAAAGTAAAAAAAAAACCTTGATTTTGCAAAGAATTGTGGGAAAAAATGACAACTTCAAAAAACTCACCATGCATCTTTCTAAATACCTTGGAATGTCTTCTTTCCAAAAAGGGGTCATTTGGGGGGTATTTGTACTTTTCTGGAATGTTAGGGTCTCAAGAAATTAGATAGGCCGTCAGTACTTCAGGTGTGATCAATTTTCAGATATTCGCACCATAGCTTTTGGACTCTATAACTTTCACAAAGACCAAATAATATCCACCGATTTGGGTTAATTTTACCAAAGATATGTAGCGGTATAAATTTTGGCCAAAATATATGAAGAAAAATTACTAATTTGCAAAATATTATAACAGAAATGAAGAAAAATGTATTTTTTTACAGATTTTTCGGTCTTTTTTCTTTTACGGCGCAAAAAATAAAGAACCCAGCGGTGATTAAATACCACCAAAAGAAAGCTCCATTTGTGTGAAAAAAAGGACAAAAATTTCATATAGATACAGTGTTGCATGACTGAGTAATTGTCATTCAAAATGTGAGAGCACCAAAAGCTGAAAATTGGTCTGGTTAGGAACGGGGTTTAAGTGCCCAGTTGTCAAGTGGTTAAACTTCCTTCCGCAAAAAGTTTTATCCCTATTGTGGGGTCACCAGTACGGTATTTATAAAATGAAATCATATCCTCTCTCAAGCGTCTCTTCTCCAGAGAGAATACGTTTAGTGCTTGCAACCTTTCCTCATAACTAATATCCTCCAGACCTTTTATTAGCTTTGTTGCCCTTCTTTGTACTCGCTCCATTTCCAGTACATCCTTCCTGAGAAATGGTGCCCAGAACTGGACAGCATACTCTAGGTGCGGCCGGACCAGAGTCTTGTAGAGTGGGAGAATTATCGTTTTATCTCTGGAGTTGATCCCCTTTTCAATGCATGCCAATATTCTGTTTGCTTTGTTAGCAGCAGCTTGGTATTGCATGCCATTGCTGAGCCTATCATCTACTAGGACCCCCAGGTCCTTTTCCATCCTAGATTCTCCCCAGAAGTTCTCCCCCCAGTGTATAGATTGCATTCGTTTTTTTGCCACCCAAATGCATTATTTTACATTTTTCTATATTAAACCTCATTTGCCATGTAGTTGCCCACCCCATTCATTTGTTCAAATTTTTTGCAAGGTTTCCACATCCTACGGAGAAGTTATTGCCCTGCTTAGCTTAGTATCGTTCGCAAATACAGAGATTGAACTGTTTACCCCATCCTCCAGGTTGTTTATGAACAAATTAAACAGGATTGGTCCCAGCACAGAACCCTGGGGGACCCCACTACCCACCCCTGACCATCCCGAATATTCCCCATTTATCACCACCCTCTGAACTCACCCTTGTAGCCAGTTTTCAATCCATGTACTCACCCTATGGTCTATGCCAACGGACCTTATTTTGTACAGTAAACGTTTATGGGGAACTGTGTCAAATGCTTTTGCAAAATCCAGATACACCACATCTACGGGCCTTCCTTTATCTAGATGGCAACTCACCTCCTCATAGAAGGTTAGTAGATTGGTTTGGCAAGAATAATTCTTCATGAATCCATGCTGATTACTGCTAATGATACCCTTCTCATTACTAAAATCGTGTATATAGTCGCTTATCCCCTCCAAGAGCTTGCATATTATTGATGTTAGGATAATTGGTCTGTAATTCCCAGTTATGTATTCTGGGCCCTTTTTAAATATTGATGCTACATTGGCTTTTCTCCAATCAGCTGGTACCATTCCAGTCAGTAGACTGTCTGTAATAATTAGGAACAATGGTCTGGCAATTACTTGACTGAGTTCCCTAAGTACCCTCAGATGCAAGCCATTTGGTCCTGGTGATTTATTAATGTTAAGTTTTCCAAGTCTAATTTAGTACGTAAGAATAAGAAAGTTTTATTACAATAATTCAATAACTCAATGATATTGCACTCACAAATAGGAGCTTGCCAAAGACTGAAGCAGCATAGCATGTCAGTGTCAGACCACACAGTCCTCTCAGTCTCTGTTAGCCTGACCAGGAAGAGCAGAAGTGAGATCCCCTGCTCTTTCTTTGCCTCTATAATTAAGCCCCAGAAAGGGCGAAACGCGTCTGAGCAGTTCTCTACAGGTAGAGAACAGGAGCCAAAGCTATCTTTTGCTCAGCTTATTCACATGCATGCAACAGGGAGTCCAGGTCTGTGTGCAAATTGCCACCATTTTGTTGAAAACTACTAGGGCCTGACAAACCGATCCTGTCTGTCTTGCACCAGTGTATTCACATGCTAGTCTGACTGATATAGGAATGGGGTTGGGCATTCTATCTGTACTACTTTCTTTGTTTTGGGCTACATATAAGTGAGATTCCCCAGCTGCAGCTGATTGGACACAGCGGGACCCAATCAGCGTGACCGGCGGCCTCCCACGATCGCTATGGGGAATGACAAAATGGCGGTCTGCTAATGTAAACAAAGCAGACGGTCCTGTCAGACAGGAACAGAGAGATCTGTGCTTCCTGCTAATAAGGAACACAGATGTTTCTGTTCCTGTAGTGAGTCTATCCCCTACACAGTTAGTAAGCACACTGAGGGAACACAGTTAACCCCTTGTTTGCCTCCTGATGTTAACCCGTTCCCTACCAGTGTCATTTATACAGTGTCAATGCATTTTTTTTAGCACTGATCACTGTATTGGTGTCACTGGTCCCCAAAAAGTGCCACTTAGTGTCCAATTTGTCCGCCACAATGACGCAGTCCTGCTAAAAATCGCTGATCGCCGCCATTACTAGTAAAAAATTTAATGAAAAGTCCCTATATCTATCCCATAGTTTGTAGATGCTATAACTTTTGCACAAACCAATCAATATACACTAATTGGGATTTTTTTACCAAAAATATGTAGAATACATATTGGCCTAACTTGATGAACAAATTAGCTTTTTAAAAAAATGTTATTGGGTATGTTTTATAACAGAAAGTAAAAAATATTGTGTTTTTTTTCAAAATTGTCGGTCTTTTTTTGTTTATAGTGCAAAAAATAAAAAACACGGAGGTGATCAAATACCACCAAAAGAAATCTCTATTTGTGGGGGAAAAAAAGTCATCAATTTTGTTTGGGTACAACGTCGCATGCCCACGCAATTGTCAGTTAAAGTAACGCAGTGCGGTATAGCAAAAAATGGCCTGTTCATTAAGGGAGTAAATCCTTCTGGTCTGAAGTGGTTAATGAAGACTGAAATTCAATTATGTCCTTGGCTCCTGTGAGGAGAGGGGAGAAGAGCTGCTTTAGATGGGCCCTCGCTGGGTCAAGATCGGGCACAGGTTTGTAATTAAGGGAGATACATAAAAAGAAAGAGGGCGCACTACCAGACCAAGGTGGGGGGTTCTAGATGGGACCCTGCTGGCTGACGTGTTGCGAAGGATCAACACTCTGAGGAAGAAGGTTGATCCTTTGAAACATGTCAGCCAGTAGAGTTCCATCTAGGATCCCCTAACTTGGTCTGGTAGTCCAAGCGATTTGAGAGGCACTAGCCAATGTGGCTCGATGAGCGAGTTTACAAGTCTATGTTTGTGAGTAGACATCTTTTATCTTTTGCCCCTGGATGACGTGACCTATCATGAAACGCATAGGGCGGTGCAGGACGACGCCACCTCCAGTCTGTGTGTTTTCTCCAGCGAGACGGGTTTGTCCGTGTGTGTTCGGCCGACGCAACGGACTTCAGGCTTGATTATCGATTGCTTATGTAAGTGTGTTTTTGACGTTTTAGAATAAAAGCAAAAAGGTTTTACACGATCGGAGTTCTCTACTTTTTATTACATGCTATGTTTACATCTGAAACCGATCTGGCCCTTATGACGGTCTGAGGCACAGTCTGAGTTTAGCAGTCCAGCATGGGAATTTCACTTACCAACACAGCTGATATGCCTTCTATGACCCTCTGTAATTGGGGATCATGTATGTCTGGCAAGGAGTAATCCCTTCTATACTGGTGGTGGATCACAATTTTCTTGCTATCCAATAGCTGAAGATTCTCCTTTGTGTGGACTTTTATATTGTTCCTGTTGTTTTGCATGGGTGGACTATTCACAAATTTATTGGGAGACTTTTTGTACTCAATTTGGTTTAGAATACACTATTATTTGTCACTGAGATTTTTACCAATATAGCCTATACACTCACATGTATATAATTTGGTTTATATCATACCATTAGTGTTCTTGGAGATTTCTATTTATATAATTTGTGCACTGATGGGACTTTGTGTACCCCAATAATCTTATGTGGGGTTTATCAGATTTTTCACTCACTAATTAATCTTTAGGGTATTTATAGCGTGATTCAGGTGTTTTTTTATTTGGTGTATGTGTATCATATATTTTGAATTGCGGCTTTTACAGTCATAAGTTCACGTTAATTTTTCACTATATATGTCTTAGCGCGGTTTTATTTTTCTCTTTTTTCTTGGATAATGCACTAGGCCAGTGCACCCTCTTTCTTATCTTATCTTATCTTATCTTTCTTATCTTATCTTATTTTCCATTTTTTGACCTGGCTATAGAGCAACATGGAGTCACTTCACTAATGCACAGGAGTATGTTTTTTCAAGTAATTGGGGGGGCTGATTTTGAACAAATTTTTACCTTATGCATTAAGGTAAAAAACTTTTTCTTTTAGAAACTTTAAGTGTGCAAAATGGAAATATATATGTAATCAAATAAATGAGAAACTTAAAAAAAATACTTTAAATATAGTAATTGTTGTAAATACACTCCATATGGTAATGACATCAAAAAAGGAAATGTATATGGCTTACTAGGAATATTTTACATATAGTAAGATATAAAAAAGTATTTAAATTTCTATAATATGAAGGTACAGGAAATATATTTAGGAGATACAGAGACTGTAATAAATGTTTAATAAAGATATCAAGTTAGCAAAAAGTGAAAAAACACAGATTGATAATGATATTTTATTGAATCCCTACATTTTTTTACAAGCTTTGACACATTCACACAAAAATTAATATAAGCTCTCTAAAAGATGATTTAGGAAACAATTATAGAAAACAAGGCAAACATTGAATTTTGCCAAATGAAAAATGCCATTTTATATTAATCTCCTGGTGCTAGAAGAATTAAGTCACTGAGTGTTAATTGTATCTTATTGTTTAGAGTTAGACTCTCTTCCAAAAGACTGGCACATTGCTCTTGGGGTACCATTATTTTAAAAAAAGGTAAACAGGAAACTACTCAACTTTTGTTGTGTGTAATGTGAGGGTAGTCTGAGGGAACTGCTTGTCCCTATTCTACAGTGGATTACACAGAATTTAGATTAAGCACCAGAAATCTGCAATCTGTAGATTAACCACTTAAGCCCCGGACCATTTGGCTGGCCAAAGACCAGAGCACTTTTTGCGATTCGGCACTGCCAACTGACAACTGTGCGGTCGTGCAACGTGGCTCCCAAACAAAACGGACGTCCTTTTTTCCCACAAATAGAGCTTTCTTTTGGTGGTATTTGATCACCTCTGCGGTTTTTATTTTTTGCACTATAAACAAAAAAATAGCGACAATTTTGAAAAAAACGCATTATTTTTTACTTTTTGTTATAATAAATATCCCCAAAAATATATTTAAAAAAACATTTTTTTCCTCAGTTTAGGCCGATACGTATTCTTCTACATATTTTTGGTAAAAAAATCGCAATAAGCGTTTATTGATTGGTTTGTGCAAAGTTATAGCGTTTACAAAATAGGGGATAGTTTCATGGCATCTTTATTAATAATTTTTTTATTAGTAATGGCGGCGATCAGCGATTTTTATCGTAACTGCGACATTGTGGCGGACAGATCGGACACTTTTGGCGCGATTTTGGAACCATTCACATTCATACAGCGAATAGTGCAATTAAAAATGTATTGATTACTGTGTAAATGTGACTGGCAGTGAAGTGATTAACCACTAGGTGGCGCTGTAGGTGTTAAGTGTGTCCTAGGGAGTGATTCTAACTGTGGGGGGGAGGGGCTGTGCGTGACACGACACTGATCACAGCTTCCGATTACAGGGAGCTGTGATCAGTGACAGTGTCACTAGGCAGAACGGGAAAATGCTTGTTTACATTAGCATTTCCCCGTTCTTCCTCTCCGTGAGACGATCGCGGGTATCCCTGCGGACATCGAGTCCGTGGGACCCGCGGTCACGCTCACGGAGCTCCCGGCGGGCGCACGCGCCCACAAGCCCCCTCTTAAAGGGCAATGTACAGGTATGTGATTCTGCCTGTTCGTGCTCTTCTGCCGCAGTATATCTGCGTGAGGCGGTCGGGAAGCGGTTAAAGTGTATCTAAACCCAAACAAGAAGGTAGTTATATGTTAAAGTCTACTAGTTCTTAGATAGGGTGGCTGCATTCATTTTTTTCATTTTTTTTTTTTTTTTTGCTTTATTTTCACCTGTTAATATTGCAAATAACAGATCTCATGTCCTTGAGTGCCTACATTAATTTCTCCACTCTATCAATGGAGGAACTTAAAATGTGTCTTCCTCTCATCATATTCATTACATGTGGGGTTAGTAGTTTACAGAAGGAAGATAGAATATATTGCTTTAAGTTCAGCTCACAGAAAGTGGCAAGGACACAGCGCTTCTTGCAAGATGAACAGGTATTTTCTGAAAAAAAATGCAGCCATTACATATAAGGACTGGTAAGTGAAAATATTTAAACATTTTTCTTGGGTTTAGATATCATTAACCACTCGCCTACTGGGCACTTTTACTCCCTTCCTGCCCAGACCAATTTTCACTTTACAGGGCTGTCACATTTTGAATGACAATTGTGCAGTCATGCAACACTGTACCCATATTACATTTTTATAGTTTTTTTTCACACAAATAGAGCTTTCTTTTGGTGGTATTTAATCATCACTGTTTTTTTTATTTTTTGCTAAATAAATGGAAAAAAAACAAAAATGACAAAAAAACATTTTTTCATAGTTTGCTATACAATTTTGCAAACAGATAATTTTTCTCCTTCACTTATATGCGCTGATGAGTCTGCACTGATGGGCACTTATAGGCTGCACTGATGGGCACTGATGAGGCGGAGCTGATAGGTAGCACTGATGGGCACTGATGAGGCGGTAGTGATAGGTGGCTCTGACGGACACTGGTGGGCACTAATGAGGAGGCACTGATGAGACTGCACTGCAGTGCTGTCTGTTGGCCTAGACCGACAAGGTCCAGGCCTAGGGCGGTACTTTGTGGGGGGGCAGCAAAAAACCCACCCCCTGCACGAAAAATGCACCCCCCCGAAACATCTTCCCGAGTCCCGCCTCGCACGGCCAGGTGGGGGAAGTGACTAGCACTCCATAAAACAGCGAGTGAGTGGCCAGGCAACTGCCGGAGGCGGAGCTTAACACTCTGCCTACCCTCCTCAACTGGCATCCTTACACGTTGCAACTCCTCCCCGAGGCAGGGTTTGTCTGTGTCCAGAGGAGGAGAGCGAGGAGGACTGGGGAACCCCCAGGCAGTGGCGTCGCTATGGGGGTGTGGGGGGGGGCAGAATGCACCCGGTGAAACTCTCCAGGAAGCAGTTGTAGGGGCGAGTGCTGTCGAGCCCCCTCAGCTGTGAAGCAGTGACAGCGTGTTGCTTCTCAGCTGAAGGCAGGTACTGACACTGTGACAGGGGAGAGATGGACTGTCGGAAGGTTTTCCCTGCTCACCCCCCCCTCTTTGCCTGTCAGCCGCACAGGATAAGAGGGAGGACACTTTTCAGATTGACCACCCAGCTTCCTGCCTGTTTTTTTCCCCTCAGCATTGGCCACAGCGGAGTCCAATCAAATGAGACTAGGGGAGCATCATGGGACATGTAGTCCCAGAAGATTGGCAGCCCCATTGTTCTCCAGAGGGAGCCAGCTACACCCCCCCAGCATGCACTCTGCTGGGGGGAAGAGAGACAGAGAAAGAGAGAGATCCCGGGAACAAGTTGAGGGAGTGAATGCTACACTGTAGCAGCCAGTTACAGGAGACAGGAAAACGAAAGAGAGGACTGTGCTGGGGGAAGCCAGAGAGAATGCCACACTGCCCAGCACCACCAGAGAAAGCGCCACGCTGCCCAGCTCCACCAGAGAGTGCGCCACACTGCTCAGCACCACCAGCGAGAGCGCTATACAACACAGAGTGAGCAAACATCCAGACGAAAGGATCACTGCTGCTGTTTCGCTGGGTCTGGTAACAGGGCATGTTGGCCATTATGGATTACTGATCCCAGGGACTGGGGGGGTGACACCATGTTTTACCGCACCAAATAACATCCGATCTCCCCATAGAGGACAGCGGGGCTCTGACAGGTCCGTCTCAGCACAGTGAGCGGAGACGGACCTGTCATCCATCTTCTCAGTGGGGTTCAACAGAGCTAGCGGTGTCCGTCAAAACGGATCAACCCCATGTGAAAGGGGCCTTACAGTGTCGTCTCATGAGAAAATTTACGAGAGCGTGTTTAGGGGCGGGGCAGGGTAGCGGTTGGGTGAGGCAAGTGGTGGTGAGTAACTCTTAAGGCCTGGCTAGTGGCTCAGGACTTGAAATTTTGAGGCCTGCAGTGTATATTTACATCGGTCCCTGCCCTCAAGGAGCTTACAAGTAGGCACTTGGTACCCACTTTTAATGTACAGAGAGAAAAAGGTGGAGCCTAAAGAGGAAGGGATGTGGTTTACAGATGACCGGGTGGGTCTTAAACAGAAAGGGGTGTGGCCTTGACAGGAAGGGGTGGGTCATATTGAAATTAGGGGGTGCACGAGTTTAGCCAGGCGTAGGGTAGCACAAAACCTAAATACACCACTGCTGGACCGATGGGCAGCACTGATAGGTGGCACTGATAGGTGGCGCAGATAGGCGTCACTGATGGGCACTGATAGGTGGCACTGATAGGTGACACTGATGAGGAGGCGGGCGGGAAGTAGTCAATGTTCTTGATCGCCGGCACTTATGCCAAAGTTAATCTACATTCTGCTTAGCATATAGGAGTAGTTTCTGATTATGTGATCACATCACGTGTTGGTAAATAAACCACTCCAAAACCTGCAGTTACTGTATTTCTTTCTCTTAACTCTCCCTGTGCACAGAGAAAGGAAAATAACATTTAAAGAAGACAACTCAGTGCTTTAATCTGATAAAATATTTTATATTTTGTTCACATTTTTACCTGTTTGTCAGCCTTTAAGTATGATTATATGAATCAATAATAATTAGTTATACAGGCAAATTAGTCTTATGCCCCGTGCACACGATCGGATTTTCCGACAACAAAACCGTGGATTTTATTTCCGAAAGATGTTGGCTCAAACTTGTCTTGCATACACACGGTCACACAAATGTTGGCCCAAAATTCCGAACGTGAGAACGCGGCGACGTACAACACGAACGACGAGCCAAGAAAAGGGAAGCTCAATAGCCAGTGCAGCTCCATCTGCTTGATTCAGAGCATGCGTGAACATTTGTGCGACTGACTTGTGTACACACGATCAGACTTTCCGACAACAAGTTTTGTTGTCGGAAAATTTGAGAACTTGCCCTCAAACATTTGTGTGTGGAAATTCCGACAGCAAATGTTCGATGGAGCATACACACGGTCGGACTTTCCGACAACAAGCTCACAACGAATATTTCCCGTCGGAAAATCCGACCGTGTTTACGTGGCATTAGAGTTCTTTGTCAAGTTAACAAATGCTTACTGACTGCTATAGTTGGTCTGGGCATCTGCAAATCAATGAACGCTAGTACTGAAAAGCTTAGGATAAACTGGATACAGTTTTTTATTTTGTCTTCAAGCAATTGCTGCATTTACTGGACATTGTTAGAGTTTCATCAAATGCTATTACCTGTTGTCTGGAATTGCTACTTAAATGTTCTAATTCTTTTGCCAAGAAGACTATTTTCAAGGCTATTTTCATCGCTATCGCTTAATTAACCTGACTTTAAATTTAAAAGTCTGTCCAATACTATCCATCTGTTCTATCTCAGTCTTTCTGGACATCAGTACACCTTGATATGACTTTTTTCTGGTGTTCTCATTCAATAATATATCGCTGTGAATGCCTGACAAAATTAGCAGCCAAGAAGGTACTATTGTAATCACTGCAAAGGATGGGAAAAAAGTAGCTGCAAATTATAATTTGGATGTCAGGCTGGAGATGGATGAAAAATATATCTTACAGATTGTACTAAGGAGTGCAAGGTGGCTTTTGGAAGAGGCTTCAAGAGAAGACTGATGCAGGATAGAGGGATGAAATAGCGATATCCTAAATTAGAAATAAATTAGTAAACAACAATGCTCAAGGTGCACAAAGTAATTTTAAAAATTACTGAATAAAACAGGCCCCTTTCAGGACACCGGTGCTTGAATCACAGGCTCTAATAAGCTTCAAAATAGGGTGGGCTCATGGCACAGAGCATTGCACTACGAGCCCACCCAGGTTTTACAACAGCGAATGAATATTCGCTGTTGCAACACTGATCCTCCTCCTGGCCAATCGGGAAGCGGGTCTGATACCCATCACCTGATTGGCTGAAAGGACAGGTGATCCTATTGGATGCCTGGGAGGAGAGGAGGAGATGCACAGAGGAAGTGAGGAGGACGGAGGAGAAGATGCAGGAAGTACTATCCGATGCCCCGATGCCCGCTGCAGCCTGATGTCCGCTGATGCCCCAATCCCCGCTGCTCCTTGATGTCCGCCGCTGCCAGATGCCCACCACCTAGATGGGGTAAGCAGACCGACTGGCAGACAGCGAGTGGAGGGGGTGGGGGGCTTTGAGGTGCCGTGGGGGGGTGGTTGTTTGCCGCCTCCCCCCCAACAAAAAAACACCAGCCGCCACTGGCTCTAGCTGTATGTTTAGGGTCTTTGTCCTGCTGGAAGGTGAACCTCCGCATCAGTCTCAAGTCTTTAGCAGACTCTAACAGGTTTTCTTCTAAGATTGCCCTGTATTTGGCTCCATCCATCTTCCCATCAACTCTGACCAGCTTCCCTGTCCCTGCTGAAGAAAAGCATCCCCACAACATGATGCTGCTACCATCATGTTTCACGGTGGGGATGGTGTGTTCAGGGTGATGTGCAGTGTTAGTTTTCCGCCACACATAGCGTTTTTGCTTTTAGGCCAAAATTTCAATTTTGATCTGATCTGACCAAAGAACCTTCTTCCACATGTTTGCTGTGTCCCCCACATGGCTTCTAAAAAAACTGCAAATGGGGCTTCCTATGGCTTTCTTTCAACAATGGCTTTCTTCTGGCCACTCTTCCATATAGGCCAGATTTGTGGACTAATAGTTGTCCTGTGGACAGATTCTCCCACCTGAGCTGTGGATCTCTGCAGCTCCTCCAGAGTTACCATGGGCCTCTTGGCTGCTTCTCTGATTAATTCTCTCCTTGCCTGGCCTGTCAGTTTAGGTGGACGGCCATGTCTTGATAAGTTTGCAGTTGTGCCATACTCTTTTCATTTGTGGATGGTGGATTTTACAGTGCTCCGTCAGATGTTCAAAACTTGGGTTATTTTTTTTATACCTAACCCTGCATTAAACTTCTCCACAACTTTATCCCTGACCTGTCTGGTGTGTTCCTTGGCCTTCATGATGCTGTTTGTTCACTAAGGTTCACTAAGACCCCTTTCACACTGGAGGCATTTTTCAGGCGCTAAAGGGCTAAAAATAGCGCCTGTAGACCGCCTGAAAAATGTCTCCCCTGCAGCCCCAGTGTGAAAGCCCGAGTGCTTTCACACTGGAGTGGCATGCTTGCAGGATGTTAGAAAAAGTCCTGTAAGCAGCATCTTTGGAGCAGTTTAGGAGCAGTGTATACACCGCTCCTCCACTGCCCCTGCTAATGAATGGGCACTGCTGCTGAAGCACTTCTGCAGCTGCACATTTTGGGCGCATTTAACCCTTTCTTCAGCCGCTAGTGGGGGTTAAAAATGCCCCGCTAGCGACGCTCAAATGCTGGTAAAGCGCCGCTAAAGCTAGCGGTGCTTTACCCCTAACATGCCCGCGCTGTGAGTGTGAAAGAGGTCTTACAAACCTCTGAGGACTTCACAGAACAGTTGTATTTATACTGAGATTAAATTACACACAGGTGGACTTTATTTACTAATTAGGTGACTTCTGAAGGCAATTGGTTCCACTACATTTTAGTTAGGGGTATCAGAGTAAAGGGGGCTGAATACAAATGCACGCCACACTTTTCAGATATATATTTGTAAAACAATGTTGAAAACCATTTATCATTTTTGTTCCACTTCACAATTATGTGCCACTTTGTGTTGGTCTATCACATAAAATCCCAATAATAATACATTTACATTTTTGGTTGTAACATGACAAAATGTGGAAAAAAAGGGGTATGAATACTTTTTCAAGGCACTGTAACATTGCATATTTTTTTCACAGGACAAAAAAAAAGTCATTTTTATTTTGTGTATATTTTTCAGTCATTCAGAATATCATACTCTGTTGTTACTGAAGAGCAAATTAATTTGCAAAGCAGGAAATTGTCTGCATATATGCATGTAAAATGTCTGTGGACAATTATACATGAATCACAATTTCTTGCATTGTGGGATTGTATAAATCTCCCTAGATTACACAGATCTTGATGCAAAGACCAGAACCCAAAAATGTGCACACCCAAAATTCACTTTATTTGATCTTGTAGTCTCTTCCATGATAATTTTGTAACATCTCTGAGTGACTCGTTATCCATAATGATGATCTTGTACCAATTTTTAGACATCCGTAACCTGATTTATTTTTGTTTTTTGCTTCCAGATTCCCAACATACACAAAACAGCCGTATATCTGTGTGCATGACACTGTCTTATCCAACAACTCTACACAAAGCTAGAAATCAAATTGAAGAGTTACATATTTGCAAAAGATGTTGTGTTGCATTTGTGACATGCTATAGGTGATTTAGGGTTATGGATCACCAATGATGTTGTTACACAATCCACGATACTGTCATTTTAAATAGTATTTTTATTCTACCAATAAGATCATATTGGAGTCACTGTATTGAATTTCCTGAAGTACTAAATTAAACATAACAGCATCAAGCGAGTTTAGCAAAAATAATACTTTCAAGGAAACCTCAAAACTCTAAGGACCTTATGTGTTAAAAGGTTCTTACTGTAAACTGAATTTATTTCTCCTAAGTGACCAGTCTGATTCAGACTTTCAGGCCAGGTTCAATGCTTATTGGGGGCTGTGGAGTAGTAATTCCAGTTCTTAGTAAAAATACACTGACACATTAAAGTTTACCTAAACTACTACTAACCTGCCGTTCTATTCTTCCTGGGCTAAGCTACACTAACACCTCCTACCCCAGTTGCTTACTTACTTGCTTGCTTAATACAGTAGCAGCCCAATCTGGTATATAAATACTCTGTTAATAAATCTTCTTCAGTGCTGGCCTTGGCTACGCATCTCAGTGGGGTCATACACCAAGACTGGAGAACCACTGTATATGAGCCTATAGGCACAAGCTTATTCAGTGGTGAAGAGAGTTTCTTTTCAGAGGAGGTAAACACAGATGTAAACTGCTGCTGTTATATGGAGGTATGCAAACAGCAGGGGTAGGTGGAAAGGTGATTTAGTGCAGTTTAGCTGAGAAGAGCTGGGTGTGGGTTAGTGTTAATTTAGATACACCTAATTGTGACTTAATCAATTATATGCTTATTAGCTTTTTAGATACTTCATTCCAAAATCTTTGTGGAGTTGTCCCCCTCCATCCTATACAAACACAGTTGGGTATAACTGCCTCCACCCTTCTGGGAAGGCTTTCCACCATCCAAGCCTCGAAAGACTGTAAAATGTATGACATAGAACAATGGTTTTCAACCTTAGGGAGATCAGAGTCCCATAAATTCTTTCAAAACCCGCTATGATCATAAATGTCCACAATAGACAGGTAAATCGCTATTGACCTGTTGCCAACCCCCACTCAATCTTCCTAACTCAGTACAGTTTAACCCCACACCAACCAATCAAATACTTTTTTAATGTTTCCCCAATAATAAACAGTGATATCTGATCGGTTTCTTTTAGTTACAACTCTAGTTCTCTGCTTAAATTCAATTATCATTTTTAATGTAATTTTCCTGGAGCAGACAATTTTGCACAGTGACTCGCCCCATGATTGCACACACCATTCAATTCAATTCTCATTTTTTATGTAATTTTCCTGGAGCAGACATTTTTGCACAGTGACTCACCCCATGATTGCACACACCATTCAGAATGGATAAAAAGTTACAACAAACAATATCAAACAGGGTATCAATCAAAGAAGAGTGATCACTGGAGCGGCAATGAGCAGGCAGCAGAACCTGCAAGGCACCTAAACGTTTCCCAAGATTTCAAAGTCAGTGGAAATCCGAGCCAATCATAAAGTGTGTATTATAGATTAGCACATTCTGAAAAAAGGCTTTGGGTTTGGGAAGCTCCTGTCAACCCTCTCGGATGAGATGATGGGCATGGAGAGATCAGAAAAAAACAAAAGCAACTCTGAACCAATCTGGAAGCCACTAAGATAGTGTTGAAAGGTAAGGGTGGAACCAGGTGGCAATGGCAGCCAAGCTAAAGGTGCTCAGGCAACACCAGCAGCAGGTATTTGACAGAAGTAGCTCAGGACCTCCAAATTCATAAAATTTAGTTAGAATCTAAAGCCATCTGAATTTCAGGATCAGTGCTATTGGTGGTGTTTTTCCTAACCAGTTTAACTTATGGAAAACCAAGACGTTTTTTACTGTGAGGGTAGAGCTGGTAAAGTCTTACTTGGCTGGCAAAGTGGTTAATAAAACCACGTTTTAATGAAATATTAGTGCCAGCCCATAAAGTAATATTAGTTTAATTTGATGGTGAAACAAAGGCCTTTGCAATTGAACCATGATTAATGGCACCCTTCTGTTACCCAAACCACAGGAGAATAAAACATATGAACATTTCCAGGAGAAAACACAAGAAATGATTACTTTGTCATTATTTAAACGCACTGAAATCTTTATTTTCACGGCGCAAGCAGCCGAGCATATTATTTTTTGTGTTGGCAAGTGATTTAAATAACTCCACCGGCAGAGACTATGAAGTCATTGCCCACAGCTGTGCAGCCAAATCTCCATTTAGCTGGAGGAGTGGAGGGACTTACACAAATAGGCAGTGCTGACCTGTTCCCGGCTTCATCACATTTCTTACCTCGAGCTGTGAGATTTATCATAAGGTCCATTTCAATTTTGCAACAGTATTGCAGTAAAAACAGCCCGGCTGTTTATTTTCTCTTTTAAAAATTATGAGTTGTTATATGTACATCTAAGTGCACTTTTATGCCAAGTCTGGGTCCAAATGCAAACCTAAATTATTTCAGTTTTCAGGTGTATGTGTATACTTTATCCATTCAATTACTTAACCATTACAGCTTATTATACTTTACCGTTCTTTTGATTGATTTTGTAGTTTCAAAAAAGAAAATTATTTAATGTAATTTAATGGTAACGTTTACATGAAAATCATGTGATATCATGTTTATGTCTATGCTGCATCATCATTTTTTCACAATCATGTTACTGTTCACTTTAAAGCAAAACTACACTTTGTGCACACCAAGCAAAAGAGCAGGTACACTTTACAGGAGATATTGTAAGTAGTCTTCACTAACCTCTTCCTGCACATTCCTATGGCTCGATACTACAGGCTTCTGAAAATACAAGTTACCTGGCTATCATGCTGATCTAATAGTTTCAGCACCTTTTGTAACATTGAATTGAAATAAGTATGCATATTAGAGCAGAGGTAGGCAACCTTTCAGAGGTTCAGATCTACAGTATCTCACAAAAGTGAGTACACCCCTCACATTCTTGTAAATGTTTTATTATATCTTTTCATGTGACAAAACTGAGGAAATGGCACTTTGCTACAATGTAAAGTAGTGAGTGTACAGCTTGTATAACATTGTAAATTTGCTGTCCCCTCAAAATAACTCAACACACAGCCAGTAATATCTAAACCACTGGCAACAAAAGTGAGTACACGGCTAAGTAAAAATATCCAAATTAGGCCCAAATAGCCATTTTCCCTTCCCGGTGTCATGTGACTCGTTAGTGTTACAAGGTCTCAGTTGTGAATGGGGAGCAGGTGTGTTAAATTTGGCATTATCACTCTCTCTCATACTGGTCACTGGAAGTTCAACATGACACCTCATGGCAGAGAACTCTCTGAGGATCTGAAAAAAAGAATTGTTGCTCTACATAAAGATGGCCTAGGCTATAAGAAGATTGCCAAGATCCTGAAACTGAGCTGCAGCATGTGGCCAAGGCCATACAGCGGTTTAACAGGACAGGCTCCACTCAGAACAGGCCTTGCCATGGTCAACCAAAGAAGTTGAGTGCACGTGCTCAGCATCATGTACAGAGGTTGTCTTTGGGGAAATAGACGTATGAGTGCTGCCAGCATTGCTGCAGAAGTTGAAGGGGTGGGGGGTCAGAATTTCAGTGCTCAGACCATACACCGCACACTGCATCAAACTGGTCTGCATGGCTGTCATCCCAGAAGGAAGCGTCTTCTAAAGATGATGCACAAGAAAGAATGCAAACAGTTTGCTGAAGACAAGCAGACTAAGGACATGGATTACTGTAACCATGCCCTGTGGTCTGATGAGACCAAGATAAACTTATTTGGTTCAGATGATATTAAGCAGGTGTGGTGGCAACCAGGTGAGGAGTACAAAGACAAGTGTGCTTTGCCTACAGTAAAGCATGATGGTGGGAGTGTCATGGTCTGGGGCTGCAAGAGTGCTGCCGGCACTGGGGAGCTACAGTTCATTGAGGAACCATGAATGCCAACATGTACTGTGACATACTGAAGCAGAGCATGATCCCCTCCCCTTGGAGACTGGGCCGCAGGGCAGTATTCCAACATGATAACGACCCCAAACACACCTCCAAGATGACCACTGCCTTGCTAAAGAAGCTGAAGATAAAGGTCATGGACTGGTCAAGCATGTCTCCAGACCTAAACCCTATTGAGCATCTGTGGGGCATCCTCAAACAGAAGGTGGAGGAGCACAGGGTCTCTAACATCCACCAGCTCCGTGATGTTGTCATGGATAAGTGGAAGAGGATTCCAGTGGCAACCTGTGAACTTCCATGCCCAAGAGGGTTAAGGCAGTGCTGGGAAATAATGGTGGCCACACAAAATATTGACACTTTGGGCCTAATTTGGACATTTTCACGTAGGGGTGTACTCACTTTTGTTGCCAGCGGTTTAGACATTAACGTCTGTGTGTTGAGTTATTTTGAGGGGACAGCAAATTTACACTGTTATACAAACTGTACACTCACTACTTTACATTGTAGCAAAGTGTCATTTCCTCAGTGTTATCACATGAAAAGCTATAATAAAATATTTACAAAAATGTGAGGGGTGTACTCACTTTTGTGAGATCCTGTACCAGAACAATATAGAGGGAATCAAAGATCCCCGTGGAAGGGGGGGGGGGGGCTTTTAAAAAAAAACTACCAAGCCCCCAATAAAAAAACAGCATTAAGAACACATAGTGTGTCACAGTAGTATACTCTGCCCCCCTTCACATCACTTCATGTCACCACCCCACTATACTGGCCTCCTGACCCCCCCACAGTAATGTCTTCTGCCCTCCTTCACATCACAACCCCCCACTGTAGTGTCACTTGCTCCTATGTCCCCCCATTGCAGTGTACCCTGCCATATTCACACCTCCCCACTGTAGTGTCCGCTGCCCCTCTGTCCCCCCAATAGCAGTGTCCTCTGTCCCTCTGCCACCCATAGCAGTGTCTTCTGCCCTGTTTACATCACCCCCAACTGTAGTGTCCTCTGCCCCTCTGCTTTCCCCCTTCATAGCAGTGTCCTCTTCCCCCTCCACATCACCCCCCAAAGTGGTGTCTGCTGCCCCTCTGCACCCCCATTGCAGTGCCCTCTGCCCCCCTACTGTAGTTTCCGCTGCTCCTCTGCCCCCCCCCATAACAGTGTCCTCTGCCCTCTCCACATCACCCCCCAACTGTAGTATCCACTGCCCTTCTGCCCCTTCACATCACCCCCTTCCCCCCAATGTAGTGTCCTCTGCCCCCTACAGAAGTGCCCTATGCCCCCCGGTATGGCAGTCTGTGCACCAGCTTTTGCGGGCACGCACACCTGCCGCATGCCGTGGGAAACAAGGCGGATCCCGTTCTGACAGGGGAGGAGAGAGAGATCAGCTGTTCCTAGTGATCAGGAACAGCAATCTCTCTCTACTGCCAGTCAATCTTTCCCCCTGACAGTTAGAAAACATCCCCCTAGGGAACACTTAACCCTTTGATCACCACTAGTGTTAACCCCTTCCCTGCCAGTGACATTTATACAGTGATCAGTGCGTTTCTATAGCACCGATCATTGTATTGGTGTCACTGGTCACCAAAAAGTGTCACTTAGGGTCAGATTTGTCCGCAGTAATGTCGCAGTCCCGCTAAAAATCACAGATCGCTGCCATTACCAGTAAAAAAAAAAATAAAAATAAAAAGTGAACTGAATAAAGTATACAGTAAGCATTTTATAAATATGTATTTTAATTAAAAATATATATTGAGATGAACTGAGTGGATTTCATTTCTTGTAAGATTTTTCTAGTCATAGTGTTAGTTTGTGAGGTTTTTTTTATGTATTTTACATTTATTCTTAGAAGGTTGATAATGCCTGAAGTTGAAATCAGCAGAATCCTAGTTATGCCATATCATTCCACAGATACTAATCCATTAATTAGCCACTAGTGAACAGGAAATCTAAATTGAAATTTGAACTTTTGATGAGAGATTTAAGTCCTGTTTTGACTTAACAATTGTTCAACAGCTAAAGACTATGACCTCCCGCAGAGATCAGGTCTGTACAATAGTGTCATGATGTTCTGAGGCTTTAAGTGTTAAGAGGCACAACTAAAATCATTTATTGTGAAGTTATATTAAGAGGTACACAACAGCCAAACCTGAAAATTAAGCAAACAAGGCATACAGCCTACCTGCTTAGTTTTTTTTATCTAGGCTTGTCTCTAGCACCTCTTCACCCCACTTACTTTTGTTAGTAATCTGGTAGTCTTGTAACCCGCTTCAAGTGCTGGAACAAGCATCTTGCTTTATTTCACATAAAGAAAGGCAATATATTGCCTGGTACACACTTTAAAGCGGAGTTCTAGCCTGGGTGGCAAAAAAAAAAAAAGTCAGCAGCTACAAATACTGTTTCTGCTGACTTTTAATATAAGGGCACTTACCTGTCCAGGGAGCCCGCAATGTCGGTACGCAAAGCCGACCCGTCCATAGGCTCCGGGTGCAGGCGCCGCCATCACAGCCTGTTTCCTACTGCGCATGTGCGAGTCTGAATAGTCCCATCATCTTCTGGGACACACACAGGTCCCAGAAGGCAACAGGGAGGAAGGAGGAGGGCACGAAAAAAAAAACTGCGGAAGTAACGTATCTTGCTGTGGTGGCATGGAACGGAAGTCCCAAAGAATACATACTAAAAATGTATAAAAAGAAAAAAAAATATCCAAAAACTAGGGGGGAATGGGGTGTTCTTTTTTTTTAAACTGAGTTCAGTATATGCCTGGAACTCTGCTTTAAAGCGGAGTTCCACCCTGATTTTTTTTTTACATTTTCCCAGTCCTTGATCAATAATGACAAACATTTAGAGTGAAAACATTTTTTTTACTTACTCGAAGTGCCCTGTTGCTAAGTGGTGGCTCCTAATCTGCCACTTCTGGGTCCCCGGAGCTCCACATCACTTCCTCCCTCGCTTGTGCTCCTGGTAAATGTGAGTCATCATTTCCCAGGAGTCAGAGGGCAGGAGTGTGTCAAAAAAATCGTGTTACTTCCCGACAAGAAATGACGCGATTTAAGGCGGCTCTATCTAGGTTGCCATAACAACGAGGCGGGACTTTCCTCCATCGCCGCCTGTTGTTTTGGCAACTTGATAAACAATCAGCGCTATGGCCACCGGAGCATTACGCATGCGTGAGATTGAGAGGTGCATTACCCAGCATGCACTTCTCGATATGTTATCCAGGAGGAGGTTGCGAGTAGGCTTCATATACCCACACTCATCATGGCAATAGCCAGAAGAGGATCAGATAAATCGTAAAAAAAAAACTAGGATTACTATCCACTAGAATACATAATATACATAATATAACTGGGTACTGACATTTATAGGTAAAGTTGATCCAGGGAAAAATCCGATTGCCTCTCTGGGATCAGGAAGGAATTTTTTCCCCTGCTGTAGCAAATTGGAGCATGCTCTGCTGGGGTTTTTTGCCTTCCTCTGGATCAACTGTGGGTATAGTATTGGGTATATTGGATTGTACGTTTTTTTTTTTTTTTTTTTATGGTTGGACTGGATGGACTTGTGTCTTTTTTCAACCTGACTAACTATGTAACTATGTAGAATATACACATATAGTTTATGTGTATTATTAATGCCGTGGGAGGGGATGCCTGTAAAAAATAAAAAATAAAATTTGGTGACCGGAACTCCTCTTTAACCACTTCCGGACCGCCGCACGACGATGTACGTCCAAACTTTGAAAGGGGATGCCGTTGTTATGGCAGCAGCTAGCTGCTATAACCCCGGTATCCCCGTTTTCGTGCGGCAGACAGCTTTCTGATAAAAGTGGTCCCTGCGGCAGATTCGCCGCAAGATCACTTTTATCGGTGGCAGGAGAGGGCCCCCCCCTCCCGCCGCGATCCGGTGTCCTCCTCCGCTTACTGGAGCCGTCGGCAGCGGCGGAGGCGATCGCGTCCGTCTCCGTCCTGTGCCTGGAGACAAGTGAGGCTAAGATGGCGCCCACTCATCTCCATGACACTGCTGGGCGGAAGTGACGTTTTGACACACCTCTTAAACGCATATTTTTTTCAATGTCATTTTTTTAAATGACTTTTTTTTTTTTTTTTTATTGCATTTTAGTGTAAATATGAGATCTGAGGTTTTTTTGACCCCAGATCTCATATTTAAGAGGTCCTGTCATGCTTTTTTCTATTACAAGGGATTTTTTTTTTTTAAACAGTGTAAAAAAAAATAAAATAATGTAAAATAAATAATAAAAAAAAAAATTTAAAAAAAAAAAACCCCGTCCCGACGAGCTTGCTCGCAGAAGCGAACGCATACGCGAGTAGCGCCCACATATGAAAACGGTGGTCAAACCAAACATGTGAGGTATTGCCGCGACCGGTAGAGTGAGAGCAATAATTCTAGGCCATAGACCTCCTCTGTAACGCAAAACATGCAACCTGTAGAATTTTTTAAACGTCACCTATGGAGATTTTTGAGGGTAAAAGTTTGACGCCATTCCACGAGCGGGTGCAATGTTGGGTATCAATTTACTTGGCATAACATTATATTTCACAATATAAAAAAAATTGGGCTAACTTTACTGTTGTCTTTTTTTTTTATTCAAAAAAGTGAATTTTTTCCAAAAAAAGTGCGCTTATAAGACAGCTGCTCAAATACGGTGCAAAAAAAAGTATTGCAACGACCGCCATTTTATTCTTTAGGGTGTTAGAAAAAAAAACATATAATGTTTGGGGGTTCTAAGTAATTTTCTAGCAAAAAAACCTGTTTTAAACATGTAAACACCTAAAATCCAAAAAGAGGCTGGTCCTTAAGTGGTTAAAGTGGTGTTCCGGCCGAAATGATACTTTTTAAATAAAAATACCCCTATAATACACAAGCTTAATGTATTCTAGTAAAGTTAGTCTGTAAACTAAGGTCTGTTTTGTTAGTTTATAACAGTAGTTTGTTATTTTATAAACTTAAAGCAGGCCGTGGCCATCTTAAAGCGGAGTTCCAACCAAAAGTGGAACTTCCGCTCATCGGATTCCTCCCCCCCTCCAGTGTCACAATTAGCACCTTTCAGGGGGGAGGGGGGTGCAGATACCTGTCTAAGACAAGTATCTGCACCCACTTCCGGGAATAGACTCCCGCGGGAGTCACGCCCCCTCCTGCACTCCCCCGCTGTCTCCTGGGAAAGACACAGGTCCCAGGAGATAGCGGGGACCATTGAGAACGTGCATCGCGACTCGCGCATGCGCAGTAGGGAATCGGGAAGTGAAGCCGCAACGCTTTACTTCCTGATTCCCTCACTGAGAATGGTGTCGGCAGCACCCGAGGATCGAGGGGCGGTTCGGTCTCGGGTGCCAACATCGCTGGACCCTGGGACAGGTGAGTGACCTTATTTTAAAAGTCAGCAGCTGCAGAATTTGAAGCTGCTGACATCTAAAAAAAAAAAATTTCGCCGGACTCCCGCTTTAAGTGTGGGCATCTGAAGCCAGACTGTATTTCTTCCTGGATCTCACCCTTGCAGATCTCGCACATGCTCAGTGCAGCACAAGCAGTGTAATAGGTCTCAGGTCAGGTTTCCATAGCAATAGCAGCAGTGTCAGAGGAAGTTGCCGCCCCTTCCCAGAAGGCATTGCAAACAGGAAATGATGCGATGGGCCACGGCCAGGGAGGAGGAAGTGAAAAATGAATACAGCAGATATACAGTAGGTGCTGGAAAAAAAACAAAAAAATATCCAATTAATTTACAGTGCACAGTTTAGTGAGGGATGCTGAAGAGTTGTAAAAGTGGGTGGAACTCCACTTTAAGGTTTTTTATAACCCAGCAGGCAATGAAAAAACTGAGAAGGTTGCTGTACTAACTATGCGATGTTAGTACAACTCCCCACTGTGCTATAGTGTTTTGACAGGGGTCCACTCCCCTGCCAGAACACACCGGTCAATGTTCGCAGCCATTGACTGCAAGCGCTGATCAGCTGCTGTTTTTCCAGCATGCTTATTCAACAGAAGCCAGTCGTGAGATTGGCTTCTGTCAGACAAGGAGCTGTACACACAAACCAAATGCCGACATGTTTCTACTGTACCAGCTGATTTCGGACAATATTTGGCTCATATGTACTGGCTTAAGACCTCATTCACATGGGTTTGCTGATCCTTACACCTGTGTGAAAAGCAGTTTACACCCGCGCCTAAAGCACAGGTGTTCCATGCAGCCCTCTGCAGGCAGCCTGTTCCAATCAGCAGCTGCACAGACCTCATAGTTGCCAACATTGCAAAAAAAAAAATGTGGGACACTTTTTTGGCTGTAGGCGGAGCCATACAATAATTAGGGGGCGGGGCATTCGTTTGTAGGCATGGCTTAGCAAAAAATACAAGTGCGACGTGCAAAGCACGCCGCGGCGAAAAATGGGCGTGATTTACACGAAATAGTGGGCGTGGCTTAAATGGGCATGGCTCAAGAGGGTGAGATGAATGAGGGATGGAGAGGGAAAGGGGGAGAGGGGGAAAGGGGGAGAGGGAAAGGGGGAGAGGGGGAAAGGGGGAGAGGGGAATGACGGGACAGCAGGCCCAGATCCTACACAATAAAAATATGTGTATTCTAGAAAGTTTAACAATCAGCTGATAAAGATACTCCAAACACCTGGTGTTAGCACTTCAATCATCCCGGCACCATGGTTGTTATGGTGTCAGGATGATTGAATCGCATTATTTCTATTATTACATTGTGATATAAAATGAAATCATTCAACTTACCATAATGCCGAATCAGTGGGACCACTGAGCGTGTCACCTGCCACGTCGCCTGCCACCAGATGCCATCAGGTTCCCCCAGCAGAGTCTGTCCTTACATCAGGTGCTCCCAGCAGAGTCTGTCCTTGCATCAGGTGCCCCAGTAGAGTGCCTCCTTCCATTAGGCATTCCCAGTACAGTACCTCTTACATCAGGTGTCCCCAGCGGAGTGTTGGCTGCAGATGGAGTGTTGGCTACAGTCTAGCTATATCTCCTCAAGAGTGGTGACAAGGGGAGAGAGGTGTGTGGGTGGAGGCATGGTGACTTGAGGTGTTACAGGCTGACTTTGGGAAGGGTGGAGACAGGGTGGTGATTTGGGGGTGCAGGCATGATGGTGACCTGGGGGGGTGCAGGCATGGTGGTGACTAGGCCGGAGGGGGTGCAGGCATGGTGGTGACTAGGCCGGAGGGGGTGCAGGCATGGTGGTGACTAGGCCGGAGGGGGTGCAGGGATGGTGGTGACTAGGCCGGAGGGGGTGCAGGCATGGTGGTGACTAGGCCAGAGGGGGTGCAGGCATGGGGGGAGGGGGATGCAGGCATGGTGTTGTCATGGGGGGAGGCGGGTGCAGGTATGGTGGTGATATGGGGGGGGGGGTATAGTGGTGATATGGGGGGGGGCGGGTATGGTGGTGATATGGGGGAGGGGGCCAGGGCTGGACTGGGACAAAAATGTGGCCCTGGACTTCATCCAGACCAGCCCAGGGCACAACACATCAGGGTACGGTACATCAGGCCACATCAGGGCACAAGGCACATCAGGATACAAGGCACATCAGTGCACAGCATATCAGGGTACAGCACACCAGGCCACATCAGGGTACAGGGCACAGCACATCAGGGTACAGAGCCCAGCACATCAGCGTATAGGGCACATCAGGGCACAACACATCAGGGTACAAAGCCCAGCACATCAGCGTATAGGGCACAGCACATCAAGGCACACGACATTGAGGCACAGGACATCGGGGCACATCAGGGTACAGGGCACAGCACATCAGGGTACAGAGCCCAGCACATCAGCGTATAGGGCACATCAGGGCACAGCACATCAGGGTACAGAGCCCAGCACATCAGCGTATAGGGCACATCAGGGCACAGCACATCAGGGTACAGAGCCCAGCACATCAGCGTATAGGACACAGCACATCAGGGCACACAACATTGAGGCACAGGACATCGGGACATCGGGGCACATCAGGGCGCGGGGCACCGGGCCACAAGGCACATCAGGTCACGGAGCACATCAGGGCATAGGAGATCGGGGCACAGCACATCAGGGCACGGAGCACATAGCACATCAGGGCATATAGCACATCAGGGCATATAGCACATCACGGCACATCAGGGCACATAGCACATCAGGGCATATAGCACATCAGGGCACATTATGGCACATCAGGGAACATGGCACATTAGGGGGCACATCAGGGCACATAGCACATCAGGGCACATGGCACATTAGGGCACGGGGCACATGGCACATTATGGGGCACATCAGGGCACATGGCACATCAGAGCACGAGGCACATGGCACATCAGGGCATGGGGCACATAGCACATCAGGGCACGGGGCACATCAGGGCACATTATGGAAAAATCAGGGCACATGGCACATTATGGGGCACATCAAGGCACATGGCACATCAGGGCACATGGCACATTATGGGGCACATCAGGGCACATGGCACATCAGGGCACGGGGCACATCAGGGCACATGGCACATTATGGGGCACATCAGGGCACATGGCACATCAGGGCACGAGGCACATGGCACATCAGGGTATGGGGCACATAGCACATCAGGGCACAGGGCACATCAGGGCACATTATGCAAAAATCAGGGCACATTATGGGGCACATCAGGGCACGGGGCACATCAGGGCACATGGCACATCAGGGCACGGGGCACATCAGGGCACATGGCACATTATGGGGCACATAGCACATCAGGGCACGGGGCACATCAGGGCACATTTTGGAAAAATCAGGGCACATGGCACATTATGGGGCACATCAGGGCACATTATGGCACATCAGGGCACATGGCACATTATGGGGCACATCAGGGCACATTATGGGGCACGGGGCACAGGGCACATCAGGGCATATAGCACATCAGGGCACGGGGCACGTCAGGGCACATGGCACATTATGGGGCACATCAGGACACATTAGGGGAACATAGCACGTCAGGGCACATTATGGGGCACATCAGGGCACATGGCACATCAGGGCACGGGGCACATCAGGGCACATGGCACATTATGGGGCACATCAGGGCACATGGCACATCAGGGCACGAGGCACATGGCACATCAGGGCATGGGGCACATAGCACATCAGGGCACGGGGCACATCAGGGCACATTATGCAAAAATCAGGGCACATTATGGGGCACATCAGGGCACGGGGCACATCAGGGCACATGGCACATCAGGGCACGGGGCACATCAGGGCACATGGCACATTATGGGGCACATAGCACATCAGGGCACGGGGCACATCAGGGCACATTATGGAAAAATCAGGGCACATGGCACATTATGGGGCACATCAGGGCACATTATGGCACATCAGGGCACATGGCACATTATGGGGCACATCAGGGCACATTATGGGGCACGGGGCACAGGGCACATCAGGGCATATAGCACATCAGGGCACGGGGCACGTCAGGGCACATGGCACATTATGGGGCACATCAGGACACATTAGGGGAACATAGCACGTCAGGGCATATAGCACGTCGGGGCACGGGGCACGTCAGGGCACATAGCACATCAGGGCACATTATGGGGCACATCAGGGCACATAGCACGTCAGGGCACGGGGCACGTCAGGGCACATGGCACATTATTGGGCACATCAGGGCACATTATGGGGCACATAGCACATCAGGGCATGGGGCACGTCAGGGCACATAGCACATCAGGGCACATTATGGCACATTATGGGGCTCATCGGGGCACATAGCACATGGCACATTAGGGCATGGGGCACCTCAGGGGGCACATTACCAACTAGCCAGTATGCAGAGTAGCGCAGGAAGCGTGTCTGTAGTAAGTTCTCTCTCTGTCACGGTGACTCACGAGCGGCTGCTCCCTGGCGGCCCTGGCGGCCCCCCTCTCTTCTCGTCAAAGACATTTTTGTGGAGCCGTTGCCGTTTTTTTACAAAAACACTCACGATTTTCTCGGGACAATCCCAAAAATTCGGGAAAACACCTGGGACAAGATTAAATCGGGACGAGGGTCCCAAAATCGGGATTGTCCCGGGAAAATCGGGACTGTTGGCAACTATGAGACCTGCAATGATTTCCAAGCACATCCTCCACTGTACATCTATGAGGGACCAATAAAAAGATCAGAATGTGGTCTTATAACACCTGTGCTTCCTCCAAGGGTGAAAACAGCTCTTTGCATGGTTGCTAAAGTTTTTGTTTAGGCCTCATTACATGGGCCCACTGATTCATACAGTAGGCCCGTGTAATGATGCCTAAAAAACACTACTTACAGTAGATGTTTCTCATACCCAACAATTAGATTTAAACCTGCTTTAAAAATTTGAATGTGATTGTTGATGCAGGAAGCAGAAACAGGATGTTACATAGCACTAGCTTCAGGGGGAACACTTTCATTGCCCTCCCATTGACCCTGTGAGGTACTCAGTAAAAGTTGTGGATGTACTTTGCTACAGAGAACTCAAATTAAGCTGAATTGATTGGATTTCCTTTAGTATGGAACAGCAGCAGTGTGCCAGAAAGCTTTAAGAAGGACTAATACTTCATGCAGTATATTATTTGATACTCCGGTCACCCAAGGTACAAAGCAAATATAGCACTTTGTTTCATATTTTTAGAAGCTGTAAAAGCTGAGACCCAATATGTGACAGCGTGCCCCCAATTGCACCCACTGATTTCCTACCAAAAAAGGGGCGTTTCAGTTTAACACCGGATAGCACAGGTGTGCTGACAGCAGCACTGTTCCTGTGCTGCTCACATGTGGCGTCTGTTTACAAGCTGGGAGCGGCAGCAGTGTCAGAACAAGGCTTTCCTAATGATTGTAACTTACTATTTGTTATGAAAGCCCTGTTCCAGGGTATGTCTACAATTGGAAGCAGGGCCTCATTCTGACACACTGTTTCTCCCAGCTGATAAATAGACAGTGCATGTGTGAGCAGCACTTTGTTGCTTAGTGTTAAATTGACGTGCCTCCTCTTTTGCAATCAGTGATGGCACTTGTGTTGGGAAAGCGCATTGACCATTGAGGATGACACAAGCACTGTCAGTCATACATCCATCTCCTTGGAGTGTTATGGCCCGGGCTTGGGTGTGCCATCACAAGCTGGATCTCAGCTTCCACAGCCACTATAAAGATGGGACAAAGTTCTATATGTACATTGTACCCTAGGGGACTGGAGCATCAAATAATTTATGAAATCAGTTCTTCTGTGTCCCACTGCTGGTTCCATTTGTTGCCTGGATTTGTGTTCCTATGTTCTTTTAGTACATTGTACAATGCTTCAGGAGGCCTTCAATTTTCTATAAAAAAAAGTGCAGAAAAGTGCCATGAAAGTGCAGATCAGGGTGCTTTCAGTATGGTAACCCCTGTTTACCTTGGCTGACATTATATTGGAATTGTGTTCCTTGGCACTTCATTCATAGAAAATAGCATTAGCCCCATACAATGAAATCCTATTTAGAAAGAACAATATCATACATGGAGTCAATATCCAAATGATTTATAAGCTAAAACAAAAGTGTTTAGGAGTATTAGTGGGCCTTATTTGTTAAAGTATTTGATGGACTAATATTCCTAGAAAATCTGTGTAGCCCTACAACAACTATATTCCCTTTACAAAGTGGGAGAATAAAAAGGACGCTTTAACAAAGGCTGGATACATTTTCAAGTTAACAATTAAAAAAAAAAAAAAATGAGGATGCAGACATTATAAAAATAAAGAAAGCTCTAGATGTCTTAGGTCTTTTTCACACAGGTGTAAAAAAAACTTGTTTTTGCCCCATTGCTGAAGATCTTTTTTCTAAGCCAATGCTGTACTTTACATTGACAGCAAACTGTGCAGTACACTATTAAAAATCCCAGTCTGTTTGCACCACTTTGGTGCACAATCAAGTTACCTTGATTTTTATCTGGTCTGCGCCATTTGGCAGACATTGTCAACTCACAATGCTTGCCTTGGTTCAGGTCAGTGGAAGCACACCATAAATGCACCCTTTTAGCATGCATTTGCAAGGCACTAGAAACACATTATGAATAAGCAAAGTATCCAAAAAATCATTGGGAAATTATTAGCATGTGTTTTGATGCTGCGCAGTTTTTTTAAAAAGTGTGTGCGCTTCTTTGGTACAATTTTTGTGCATAGGAAAGCCCACTGAAATGAATGGGCTGCCCTAAACGTGACACCTCAAAATGTGCAAAAACACATGTGCACGGCTGTACCTGCATAGGTGTGAAAGGATCCAAAAGGTGGATTAGGTTATACCCTTGGTTTTCCCAGCTTAAATACAAATAAGAATTAAAATCAGAGGTTGGGATATACAACTCAAAGTTTGCCTTCCTCCCCTATTTATTAAAAACATGCTGAAATATTTTTTTTTTAACCAAACCAGTCACCTGTATAAAGTGTATTAAACTACTAGTCAACCCCTATCACAAAAGAGTCCTTAGTCCTCCCTTCACAAATAGCGTCCTACCTTCAAATCTTCAACATGACTGCAGCATCATGGCAGGGGGAGGGAGACAGAGCAGGTCCGGACAGAAGCTGTTGTATTTCCTGGTCCAATCCCTTACACCATGGAAACAAATGATGCTGTTTCAGCAGATAGATCCAGTGTAATATGCAGCAATGACGTCTTTGCATCACAAACTCTGCATACTGCATGCCAGCCCCTCCAGTTCCTGATACCATCACTCATTTTGGGAAGCTTGGCTCAAATCTGCAGGGGCACAGACCATCCCAGCACTCCCCTTAGATGTGGCCCTAAAAAACTTTATTCCAAAAAAATGTCAGTAGTGGCAATGATAACTCCCATATTTAGGAAGCTTTCAGATCCAAATGTTTCGGGAGGAAGAGTTGGGAACACAAACATGACTGTAAACTTTAGGCATAGCGAATAGGTGCAGCCAATGTTTTGGAAATTGTGAAATCTCCCTGCCATAATACACCAGTTTTATTCTGTCCGTGTTCAGATGTTCCCACCCACCTTTGCATTTTCTAATTTCCAATAATATAAGTACAAAATCTGACATAGAGAACACGAATGCCTCATTATGG
The DNA here is from genome assembly GCF_042186555.1 of Aquarana catesbeiana. Taxonomy (NCBI): domain Eukaryota; kingdom Metazoa; phylum Chordata; class Amphibia; order Anura; family Ranidae; genus Aquarana; species Aquarana catesbeiana. The sequence goes on along the minus strand of NC_133330.1, from coordinate 73,254,611 downwards.
CCACAGAAGATGCATAGACTAAGGGACTCACTTATAGATTCATTAGGAGATGTAAGAAATTGTCAGGTGGTTTAACTCTTCAGCACCAACCAAACGCTAAAATATCAGTTTTGCATCTATAGATCCTTTCATAAATGTTTCTATATGCACCGAGAGTCATAAGATCAGGGATTTATAGAGACTGACAAATTGTAAAAAAAAAAAAAAAAAAACCCTTTCAGATGTGAAGAGAGACCTCTGCAGGACAATGACATGAAATGACAAAACACATTACCAAACAGTGTGTTTCCACCGACAAACACCAACACTGTATAAGCTAGCTTAATATGTTCTGCAAAAGCTGTGTAGAGGGTTTTTTTCTAAATATCCTAAAGAGTTTGTTAATGTGAAAAAATAATTATCTAGGGATATATTATGCAAAAATCAACTGGGCAATGAAATTTTGAGAAAGATGTGTAGACTATAAAACAAAAAAGAAAAGCCCCAAACTAAAACTCCAAATAAAACAACAACAGTAATATAATTTAATATAATATAATACATACTGCATAGTACAATATTAAGGAAATGATTGTCAGTTATGTAATATAAACACACTGTATAGTATTAACCCTGCAATAAAACAAGTGTAAGATAATTCTGGTAGGGTATCTATAAACAGAAAAATTGTACTATTTATGGCATCGGCGTATTATGTGCATCATTATTCAACTACGTATATATACTATGTATATACAGTATACAGTATCTTTCTCTCGCTATCTATCTATCTATCTATCTATCTATCTATCTATCTATCTATCTATCTATCTATATATACAGTACATATATAAATATATACAGTATATGGGTTCGTCAAAAAGTTTCTGAACTTTTTTAACTCTTTCAAATATAACAAAGTGCAGAAACTTTTTTTTTTGATAAAAAGGTAGAAAATAGGTCTATTACATTATTTAAAAACAAGATAATAACTTGATAAAAAAAGTGATAAACCAATAACACAGATGTAACAAAATATTCAAGTAATCCTATCATTGTCACATACAGCAACTTAATTATATAGTAGGCCTAATTCCTACTGGGAAGAAAAAAACACAGATTTTACAGGCATTTGGCATTTATTTTTTCAGCCTGCATACTCACCTGTATGTTACCTATTTGGGTGGATTTACTGAAGACAAACAGACTGTGCACTTTGCAAGCCCACTTGCACTATGCAGGTGTAGCTGATTCAGAGCTTAATAAACAAGATGAAGCTTCACTTTGCAAAGAATACTGCCTGCACATGGTTGGCTGATGGAAGTTAGCAGAGCTTCCCTTCATTTGCTAAACTCTAGAACAACTGCACTTGCAAAGTGCATAGTCTATTTGCCTTAAGTAAATCCATCCCTAGGTGTCCATGCACATGTAGGTAGTTACGGGCATTTTAGAAAAGGAGCATTTGCAGGCTGGAAAAAAAAACCATCACCAGCACGTTCAACAGAGGAGCATTTGGGCAGAAAAAATGTGCATAATCATACATGAATGCTAGATGTGTTTGGACGCGCTTGCTCGTTAATGCGTTTCGACATCGCCCAAATTGTCCTCTCTGCTCCTCCCAAGACTTCTGCTCTCTAGCCCCCTTGTTACTTCCTCCCACGCTCGCTCCCAGGACTTCTCCAGAGCCTCTTGCATCCTCTGGAACTCCCTGCCCCAGAATGTCTGGTCAGCTCCTACCCTGTCCGTCTTTAGGCGATCCTTGAAAACTCATTTATTCAAGGAAGCCTACCCCACCTCCACCTAAGAACTGTACTTAAGTCTAGGTTCACACTATTGCGAATTGGATGCGGATTTCCATGCATCCAATTTGCATAGCAGGAGGTTGTGACCAGTTCTCTATGAAGCCGGCTCACACATCTCCGCGCTGGCTCCGGTGCGAATTGCACAGTAGCCCTGTATGTCTTTTGGTCCATTTCAAGTCCGAATGCAGCCCAAAATTCGGGCTGAAATCGTACCTGAAACGTTGAATGGAGATGCACTGGACTCCTGCTGTGAGCCGCTGCGATCTTTAGTATGAACCTAGCCTTAGTCACCTCCATCAGATCACCCCCTGCAACTATTACCTTTTGTACTCCTCCTCCCTTTAGATTGTAAGCTCCATGAGCAGAGCCCTCCTATTCCTTCTGTATTAAACTGTATTGTAATTGTATTGTCCCCCCTTTACATTGTAAAGCGCTGCGCAAACTTTTGGCGCTATATAAATCCTGTATAATAATAATACATTCTCATGGCCATATGAAATTAATATTCTGGTCAATTGAATACATTAACGCCAAACGCGAGAACATGCATAAATGTGATTGCAAAAAACAGCTTTTACTGTCTTTTTTTTAAGCAGTTTTAAAAGGAGATGAGCAAACACTGAGTGTGCATGACGCCTAATGGTGTAAATGGTATGTAATGCACAAAAAATATAAAACAGAAAATATTAGGTATAACAACATATAGTACACACACGTAAATACAAGAAACAAATAGTAATTAATTGTATTCTTTGTTAAGAATTATTACACATTAACTTTTTATTTGACAACTTTTTTTACCATTTTTGTAGCTTACTAAAATGCATCCAGCCAAATGAAGATATATGACTATAACAAAAATCTTTAAAAAATAAATCACAAAATATCCATAAAATAAATTTATTTTCGATCATCCCACAGAGTTTAAATCATTTTGAAACTTCAGCAAAACTAGCTTATTATGAATAATTTTTTCCAAACATTCAAATTGCACCTATCACCCATGAGTCAAGATCGATGCAAGCAGACAGACACCACTGAAATGTAATTTACTTTTTAAATTCATGTCACTGCTGAGTCAACAGTAAAGAAAAATTAGTAGCGCCTTCTATTTAATCTTTAACACTTTGCATAGAGCAGCATATCAGATGCCTATAAACTAAACAGAGCTGGATCATTCTATAGTACCAATTCCACTGTGAATTTAGTTTTTTTTTTACTGTAACATTAACCAGGCCATATAGTTAGCGAATTGCTGCATATCCAAGTATTCTTTTTTAAAGCTGAACTCCAGGCACATAAACTCATTTAAATGTATTCCTCAATAGTTGCAAAAGATGTATATAATACTTTGTGTGCACCAAATGTCTTTGCAAACACAGTTATTAACATGTAAAAGTAGCAGTGACATCATCACTGTGATGTACAATAGTTTGTACAGAGAGCTGAGCTGTGGGAAGTGTCAATATAGTGCTCCATTGTTGGTGTCAGTGGGAGCAATAGTGCCCCATTTTTTTGTGTCAGTGCAATAAATAGTGTCCCATTATTGGTGTCAGTGGGAGGAATAATGCCCCATAATTGGTTTCAGTGGGAGGAATAGTTCCCCATTGTTGATATCAGTAGAAGGAATGGTTCCCTTATTGCTTGTGTCAATTGGAGGAATACTACCAAGGGCAGGATAAAGGCGAACAAAGGGCCGCATCTGGCTCATGGGCCACAATTTGTAGACCACTGCCCTAGAACAACAAGCAATAGATTATTTATCATCTGGGAAGTAATTTTAATCATCTTGAAACTGTGCAGAGTTCACCATTAACCTCTTAACACCAGCAGTGCACATACACTATTTGGACGCCTGCTTTTACATGCACATGACTGTGCAGGCCAGTCAAGTTCCTCCACCACGAACTTGCTCATCTGTGTCTTTATGGACCTTGCTTTGTGCACTGGTCCAAATCATTTGGTGGAGGGAGGATTATGACGCAGGGTTGTTTTTCAAGGATTGGGCTTGGCCCCTTAGTTCAAGTGAAGGGAACTCTTCAGGTGTCAGCATACTAAGACATTTTGGCCAATTTTATGAGAATAGTTTGGGGGTGGCCTCTGCCTGTCCATACATTACTGTGCACCAGTGCACAAAGCAAGGTCCATAAAGACATGGATGAGCGAGTTTGGGGTGGAGGAACTTGACTGGCCTGCCCAGAGTCATGACCTCAACCCGATAGAACACCTTTGGGATGAATTAGAGCAGACTGTGAATCAGGCCTTCTTGTCCAACATCAGTGCCTGACCTCATAAATGCACTTCTGGAAGAATGGTCGAACATTCCCATAGACACACTCCTAAACCTTGTGGACAGCCTTCCCAGAAGAGTTGAAGCTGTTATAGTTGCAAAGGGTGAGCCAACTCAATATTGAACTCTATGGACTAAGCCTGGGATGCCATTAAAGTTCATGTGCGTGTAAAGGCAGGCGTCCCGATACTTTTGCCAATATAGTGTACACGGCAGCACAGTGTTGGGCTTTCACAAAGAGATGGCACATATATGTGTTCAGCCACCGTCCCTTGTTTGTGCTGGGGGCACCAACGGCTCCCGATCACAGTTTTTGACTGACAGAGCAGTCCCCTGATCACGTGATCCCTGTAACAGCCAATCACAGTGATCACATGACCAGGAAGCCCATGTAATGCCTCCAGTGTTAGGAACTGTTAAAGGGACAGCTCTCATAAGCTAAAAAGGGTTAAAATACCTTCCTAGATTTGTTTATGTAAATCTGATACAGAAGTACAAATTTGAAAAAAAAAAAATTTCCCTAGCATTATAAAAAGCCTGTGATGAATTTCGAGTCTGAGTAAATACAGTAAGCTTGTGGAAAAGCTTTCTCTCATGTTTGAAATAACATCGGTTGGAAGCTTGGCTGAAACTTTCAGCCTGCAGCATGTTAAAACAGAGGCTATATCATTAATTATAATTATTATACTTTTTAAGAGCAGAGAAACAGGAGACAATCTCATAATGTACATTGGACCTGTCCAATGTGTTTACACAAATGCTGTGAATTGTGCTGTTTTCTTACTACAAATCCATGTCAGATGTTAATGGAAATAGCATAATTTTTATGTCAGAAATGGCGCCCTGCCATGTAATGTTAACAAACGGGGCTTTTACTGCATCAGATGGACTCAGGAAAGCACAGAGATGAATGTAATGTCTGCAAGATTTATGTGGGATGGTGCCAAGTGTCACTTCTGCACGGCCCTGATTGGTCGGAATGAGAAAAAACAGTAGAGGGAAACCTTTTATTAGAGGCCATTCATCAGCCGGGGACTGACAGCTTCACCACATTTAATCCTCATAGAAATTACCTCCTCAGTAATGGCATCCCCCTGTTTACAAGTCCCTGGATTTATTAAGTGCTCCAAGTTGCTGTTTGCTAGAAAAAGTAAATTGTGGCTACACTTATTCACTTATTTGCCTAAATACAGCAAGCCATGTTTGAACAAATAATTAATAAATAATTATTTTTGGCAGAGCAGGCTTGATAATGTTATCTGCGTTTTTGTGCTGCCTGTCACGTTACCCTGAGGTGATGAGGGGAATGGAGGGCCTACAAATTTTCATCAGCTGTAAAAAAAAAAATGTAAAGATAAATTCCATGTATTGCAATTTCTACATATTTACATGGGTCTAACTTGAACCCATGTGGGACTGTATGTGCCATACCTGTGGGATCCCTGTGGAAGCTGGAACTTCCTGTAGTAGGCATTGCTAATACAGTGATCAATGCAGCTAGGTGGCTGCCCTGCTGCATTGTGAATACAAGAGGTTACTCACTAGGTGCCGGTGTTTCATCAGATTAGGCAGCCCGTCAGATTTTGAAACAGAAGTGACGTTCCATCATATAGTAAAATACACTATTTGGAAATCCGTATGACTGTTCTGATGTTGAATTGTAAAATCAGCGGTGTTCTGTCAGATCAGCATACCTGTGAGATCAGCAGGCTTGCTACTGCTTTTACACTTTAGCATCAAAACAGTCAGGGGGATTTAAAAACACTGAATGTCACTATATAAGCTCCGTTTAGTGGTTAAAATAAGTGTGAAATGCCAGACTCTGATGGGTGTAACAAGATGTCCGCTTGCCACCTTCTCACTGTATCCTTACTGTGGACAAGTGCGGGGTGTACCAAAATGGCGGCGACGAAGCGTCACTTCTGTTACAAATTCTGACAGGTCACCGAATCTGACGAAACACCGGCACCATTAACGGAACAATTTACATTTTCTCAATTAATTCAAAACCTTCTCTGGTTTTGAATCCCCACCTCTTCTGGTTTTTGAAGAGGTGGGGAGTCAGCTTTCAGCTTCCTCGGGGATCCCACAGGTATGCCACATACATACTTACATTGGTTCAAGCTAGACCAATGCAACTACTGTAAGTAAAAATTACCATACCCGGAATTCAGCTTTAAACATTTCTCTTCATTAAGAGTAAGGAGACTAGGCCCAAAGCATTTTTCCTTTTCAGTTAAACAGGAAACATATGAGAGAACTTTATACATAAAGGTATAATTACTAATTCTTGAATGTTTTTCAGTTTGAATAGAGTAAGGTAGGGTTATAACACCTATCAGGTTTTTTTTACCATCTGTATCACATTCAGGGGGATTTCTCTTCACTTCCTGTCCCATTATCACATACCTGATAGCAGAGCCTGATATGACGAGAAACACCTTTCTTACACCTCTGACTCAGGGCGCAAGAGTGCAGAGTGGCATGAGTGCCTGTAGGTCTTGCTAGCAGCAGAGCAAGTGTCCACACCAGACAGGGGTAGTAGTCAGTGGTCTTCAGTGAAGCAGGCAAGCTGGATGGCAGCTGGTGAGCAGCAGACTAAAGCGAACTGGTACTGGTGACAGCAGGCAGGTAAAGCATATACTGGCAGCAGACAGTAGGCAAGCAGGTACAGCTGGATGGTAGGCAGGTACTGATGACAGCAGAAGAAATAGCAGAGTCAGGTATGCCGGTTCATACCCTGGCAGGACAGATCAGGTACAGAGGCACAGGCAAGAGCATGGTCAAGGTACAAGCCAGGTCAGGAGCCAATCAGTGGAGAAGCAGCAAATGGAGTAGGCAGAAACAGTGGTCCAAAGACAAGCTGAGGTCAGTAGAGTTCAGGGAGTAGTCAGGACTAGCTGGGTCAGCAACTGAAGTCAGGATACAGGAACACAGGGTCTCAGATCACACAGAAGGATGAAGAGAAATCAGCACTGAACCTGGGTACTAACTCCGTTTAAACAGTCAATTTGGCACCCCATCTGTCACGAGTGCATGTGAGCATGCCGATGCACACGTGTATGCGCACGGGTACACGCATCGGTATGCAAGCGCATGTGCACGTGTATGCGTGTTTGCATGTGCCCAATTTCTACGTCCACGAAAAGGAATGTGGACTAGCTTGTGAAGATGCACAGAAGTCTGCCCAGAGGGGCCATCTTGTCTACCAGCATGCCCTTTCTGACACCCATAGCCACAGTTATCACCAGAGCAAAAGGTGAGGAAAAACCCTTCCAAGTGGCATACTTACTTCCTTGACAACTCCCAAAGATGGTAATTCCATTCACTTCGGAAAGCACAATAAGTGAAGGAAAATCTCCCAAAAAGGGCACAATCAACAAAAATTACCTGATAACTAGTTTAAGTTAGGTTTTACCCTGGGTTCTCACTATACAGGTAGAGGGGCTCTGGAGTGTCTGTTCTGAGTGTAGAACATGGGTTTTGGTGCATTATCCAGGACTGATAAATCATGGATTGAGTTCTGGAGTCCAGAGGACAAGAGACTTGGGAGAGATGAAGCCTCTAACCCTAAGTCCATGTTTTACTGGAATCCAGTATCCTGATTGTGCAAGTGTGCACAGTGCCTTTCACATACCTCCCAACTTTTTGAGATGAGAATGAGGGACACCTATCAGCAAAAGTATGCAGGCATAAGACACACCCCCTGCCACGCCCCCTTAAAGGAGAATTGTACAAAAAAACAAGATTGGTTAAACCCACAAGTGCTTTTTTACCACTACAATTCCTTTATATTGGCTTTTGGAATTTACAAATGCAGCAATTTAGAAATCAGATGAAAGGTTTAGTGCTGGAAAACACTTTTTGATAGATAAAAGTGCATTTTATATACATCTATATACTGTAGATCAGACCAAAATGAGGGACAATTGAGGAGGAATGAGGGACAGAGGGACATTGCTCCAAATCAGGGACAGTCCCTCGAAATCAGGGACAGTTGGGAGCTATGCCTTTAAGACAGGGGCTGTCTATGGTTCAGGGCCCTTTTCCCTAGAGAGAAGCGTGTGTGAACAGACAATGGGAGAGAGTCTGTTCTGGTTTCAAGGCGCAGCAATCTGAACAGGTTGTTGCCCAAGAGAAGTATTAGGAGACTGTATGTAATTAGGCAAGACCCTGTGCAGCCCCAAATTTGGCAACTTGTTTGTAGCAAGGCTGAATGAGATAACGTTTGTTGAATCGGGATATCCAGAAGGCTGGAAATGTGTATTTATTAATGTGATGCAAGGGTAACCTTTTGTGTGAGTTTTTGAACTTTACTTCACTTTTACTTTACTAAGTTCATGAAAGGCATTACACTTGAGCTAAACCCCACACTTATGCCCCGTACACACGGTCGGACATTGATCGGACATTCCGACAACAAAATCCTAGGATTTTTTCCGACGGATGTTGGCTCAAACTTGTTTTGCATACACACGGTCGCACAAAGTTGTCAGAATTTCCGATCGCCAAGAACGCGGTGACGTACACCACGTACGACAAGACTAGAAAAGGCCAGTTCAGAACCAAGCGCGGCACCCTTTGGGCTCCTTTTGCTAATCTCGCGTTAGTAAAAGTTTGGTGAGAGACGATTCGCGCTTTTTCAGACTCGTGGTTTTCAGATCGTTTTCTGCTGTTCAGTTTGTGCTTGTGGGTTTGTATCTTCTCTTCAGTGCGTGCAAGCAAGCTACGCGTGACTTTGTCATTGTGTTCTTGTTCGTTCGTTACTGTTTTTCAGGTCGCTCTTCACAGGCCTTGCTGTTCTTCAGTGCGTTCTGTTACTTCATTCTGAGTTTTCTAGCCATGTTGCGTATACGTACTCCTCGTAGAGTTCGTGCTGTGCGAGGGCTTGGTGTTGGGGTCCTGACCTTGACACAAGTCCAGTCCATGAACAGGGTGGGGAGGAGTTCATGGACCAAGAATTGGTTGCTGCAGCGTGACCAGTTCTGTCATATGCCTTTGCTCCGTAAGATCAGTGAGAATAATCCTGATGATTTCAGGAACTTTCTCCGGATGACGGACCCCGTATTTCACCGTTTGTTGGCTTTGCTGACCCCCTATATCAGCAGGCAGGATACCTGCATGAGGCAAGCCATCACTCCAGAGCAGAACCTAGTCACCACCCTGCGGTACTTGGCGACAGGGAGAAGCCTGCAGGACCTCAAGTTCTCAACAGGCATCTCCCCCCAGGCTCTGGGGATCATTATCCCAGAGACCTGTTCTGCCATCATCCAGGTCCTGCAGAAGGAGTATATTAAGGTAAGATTTATCCTTTAATCTCACATTTTATTGTATTTAATGTTTGATAATATATTGTATTTCTTTCCTCATTCCCTAATTACCATGATTGGAATATGCTGTGAATGTCCCCTTTGTTCTCATGCATGCTGGATTTTTATGTAATTATTTTTTTTGTCCTTCATACATATTTGCCTTCACTTACATCCTCATGTAGTCACTTAACAATGTATTTTATCAGCTCCATAGTAGTGCTTTACCCCAAACACCCCCTAAAATGTTTTTAAATGTGATTTGTGCTTTAAATTCAGGCAGAGTGCAAGAGGCTTTTTTTTTGGGTCCCCAAATCATTTGGAACCCTCCCTCCCCCCAACTGCTAAGTCAGCAGATACCAATTCTCTATCTATCCTCAATCATCTATCTGCTGACTTTGTCAACCCCATACACACTATACCCATCTCTTTAGTGGTCAGATGTATGGATGAATTCCCCAAAGCATGTAGTGCAAGGGCCTGCCTGAATACTTTCAAATGGTACTGTTTAAAGTTTTTGTATACTATTATTATCTTGCTAGGTAATAGCAGAATGTCCAAATGTGCTTAAATGTGTACAATGTGTATTTATATCTTTGTACTATGACACTTCTTACCTGTCCAGTGGGCTGCCAATAGTGTAACTAAGGAGGGGCTGTTCAAAGTAATACACAATATTTATGCATTCATCTCTCAATGAAGTGGAGAGGGTTACCTGTCCAAGAGCTCACCCCCCCTTATAATGTTAGAAATGGCCCATGAGAGGGGGGGGGAATATAATAGGTGTACCTTATAGTTTGGTCTTTAAAAATTCCCATAAATAAATTTTATCTTGATGTTGGCCAAGAATGTTTGTGTCTAATCTGCTTTCCATGTTTATGTGCAAAAAGACTAATTTTTTTTTGTTTTCCTCAACAGTTTCCTTCCACGCCACAGGAATGGCAGACTGTGGCCTCCCACTTTGCCCAGCGGTGGGACTTTCCTAACTGTGGAGAGGCAATTGATGGGAAACACGTCCACATCATCCCACCACCCAACTCGGGGTCGTACTATTATAATTATAAGGGGTTCAATAGTATTGTGATGTTGGCGGTGGTGTCGGCTACTTATGAGTTTCTGTATGTGGACGTGGGAAAGAATGGCCGGATGTCCGATGGTGGAGTCATCGCCCAGATAGAGTTCTACAGGCGTCTCCAGAATGGCAGCTTGGACTTGCTACCTCCAGAAGACAATGTGGAAGGACTCCCATTCGTCTTCATTGCGGATGAAGCCTTTGCACTGGGGGACCATCTTATGCGGCCATTCCCGATGAGGACCCTCACCCCGGACCAGAGGGTTTTTAATTACCGGCTGGCCAGAGCTAGAAGAGTGGTGGAAAACACATTTGGAATCATGGCAAGCCAGTTCTGCCTATTTCTTACACCCATACACATGGCGGAGTACAAACTGAATCATATTATCCTGGCGTGTTGTGTTCTACACAACTTTTTACGGCAACATTCTGCCATCTATGCTGGCTCAGTTGGGCCTGAGGCCGGAATTCAAAATGAAGCAACCCTGACGGCGCTTGAAAGTGACCGTCCTGGCTTGCCCTCCCTGAGTGCCCATGATGTCCAGCTAAGATACCTAGAATTCTTTGCGGGTAGGGGGGCTATCAATATGCCAGACAATGTGTGAAATCTTTATCAAATAAAAAAAAATTAAGCAAATCTTTGGTGACATTTACTGCTTGTGTTTGTTTTAGCTGACCCTGACAGAAATGTGTTGAGTCCTGAAAATGGCGTGATTGTGTAACCTTATACAAAGCACTGTTGGGTGTTATTTACTAAAGGCAAAGACACTTTGCACTACAAGTGCACTTGAAACTGCACTTGGAGTGCAAAGTGGATTTGCCCATAGGAAATAACACCCATTGTCACAGAAAACAGCAATTAGAGCACCACAAAAGTGTTGTAGCGTTGAGACAATAATCCACACATTCTTGATTAACAATCTTTTTAATACCTGCACAATCACATGTGCATCTAGAAAAGGTTTTTAAAACAAACCAACATGTTTGTTGTATAACAATTTTTGGGGTCACATTAGAAAAACTAGAAATGTCCATTTAAGATAAAACAGGCATGTTTAAAACCAACAAGAAAGACACAAATCTTGAACTCACAAAGTTCACATTTGGTAGAACTTGAAGGCAATATCAGACATGAGTATTTAGGAACTGTGTTTGAAATTGCGTTCAGATGGGGTGAAGTCACCCCCGGAAAAGCCAAATTTCGAAGATGCACACAAATAGCCAAATGTCAACATGTGCTAGCTGCCATCATGGGGGATCAAGGGACGTGTTTTGGGGGAGCAACCCCTTCCTCACAGCTACTTTATTATTGAGGAAGGGGTTGCACCCCAAAAACGGGTCCATTGATCTCCCGTGATGGCAGATAGCACATGTTGACACACTGTGTGCATCCTCAAAATTTGGCTTTTCTCCAATTAGACAAAAAATGTTAAAATTGTAGCACACCATAAAAGAAAGGGCTTTGGAGGGGTTTTAAACTCGCCCAAAACATCAATGATGTTCTTATTTTTTTTGAAGAACATCATTGATGTTTTTCTTGATGTTTTCCAAGTCCCTATTACACCCCATGATCTCCCCAATCAGGATCTGTGCACTTTCCGAGGTGAAATGCCCTGGATCCACAACATCACGATCACCTAAAAAGAGATAAACCAAAAAAAAACATGTATTATAAATATGCCGGCATCCATCTCTTACCCGAGCCTGTGGTCGCAGACACTCACCTGTTGTGGTGCCTATTTCCACCATGTCTTCCTTCTCCTGCTCTTCTTGTCTTTGGGGGATTTCCCCTTCTTCCAGAGGTGGGGGGTCTCTGGTCTCCTTGGATGAGGGGTGTCCTCCGAGTCTTTTCTCTCCTATGTTAAAAAAAAATGGTATACTTAGCACACAGATATTTGATGGCAGAACTATAAATATGAAACATTGCTTGGAAGTGGGGTACAATTGTCTGTTTTGGCAGAGTTCCAAGATGTCGAATTTTTAGTGTCCTTTGTCAAGCTTCAATACTTTACCTGTTTTGTACAAGCTTCACAGATGGAGACACCCCTATAATATACACTGGAGCACCTGTGTGGGGCCCCTAATAAAAAGGGTGTTCTTGTGTCCCACACTAGTGCTCCAGCGTCCAGATGTGAAAACTGCTGCTGAGTGTCCTCTCCTTACACAGAATCTAGTTTGCATTTCATTCTATTAACAAACACATCTACACAACCAAATTTGTTTCAGACAAGTAGGCCCTAAAAAATGTTGGCAAATGCATATGGCCCAAACAATGTTGTTTTATAGGGCGAAAGAAAAATGTTTGATATGAACAAATAATGTGCCCATGAACATGAAAGTTGACATTTTAAACTGGATTAACAGTTTTAAGAAAAGCACATGGAGCAGCACGAATGTAATCAAGACAAAAAGACTAGGAACACAGGACAACTACTTACTTTTTTGCAGCACTCTCCGGATCCTTCTGTACTGCTCGTGTTCTCGTAATTTCAGGTATGACCACCGCTTCCTGAGCTGATCTTTCGATCGTCGTACCCCGAAATTCCGGTGCAGACTTTTGACCACTTTCGCCATGATCTTGGCCTTTCGGACATTGGGGTTGGTGTAAGGTCCATACTTCCCATCATAGTCAGCCCTCTTCAGGATGTCGACCATCTCCAACATCTCCCCAAAGGACATATTTGATGCCTTAAATCGTCTCCTTCTGGATCGGGACGTTTCAGGCTCCGGGCTTTCCTCCTCCTCCTCCTCGTTGGTGTAATTATTAGACACCTGCTCTGACTCCGCCATGTGCTCTTCCTCCACTGCGCCGAATGAGAAGGGGTGGGGAATAGACTAGAAAGAACATCAGGGGCGGGCGGAGTTTCACGCATGCGCAGTGTCTATAAAGCGTAACACGCGTGCGTAGTATGTACGATCTGTGAGCGGAGGAAGGAGTTACGGAGGTGCCGATCGTGATAACGAAGGTAAGATTTAACATTGGGCCTATACTGCTTCTAGACTGAGGCCTGTATTTGCACAAGTTTAGTAGACTTTAGGCTGACATTAGGGTTTGTCTTGTGTTGTGTCTTGCAGTGAAAATGGATATCTTGAAAGATAAGGACTTTATGACAATCTTCATTGATATGTTCAGGGAGCTGCCCTGTCTATGGGAGATAAACCACCCGGAATATGAGAACCAAACAAAGAGGAAGGCAGCGCTGGATCAATTGCTGGAATTTGTGAAGACAGTGATCCCCACGGCAGACATCACCTATTTCAAGATCCTAATTGGTGGCCTGAGGAGCACTTATCTATGGGAGCACAAGAAGGTCCAGGATTCCCAGAGATCAGGAGCTGCAGATGACATTTACGTCCCCAGGCTGTGGTACTATGACAGGCTGCATTTTCTGGCAGGTCAGACTGAACCCAGGCCAGCACTCTCCAGTCTTCCTTCCATGCTTCCTTCCCCCCCAGCTGAGGCTTCAGACGCCCAACCTGGGCCTTCCAGGCAGCAACATGTGGAGGAGCCCAGCTTGAGCCAGGTATAGCATTCCTCTAAATATTTCTGGATGTCCAATCAATGATGTTAACTAGATGTTAGTTTGGAGTACTAATTTATGATTGTGATTGATGAAGCAAAAACTAAAACCATGTCTCATTTTCATACACAGGGAAGTCTCAGCCAGGAGGTGGCCGGGTCCAGCAGGCTGCCTGATATCCAGGTCCCTCCCCTACACCTTCAAAGACAAAGTGGCAGGAAGAGGAGTAACCTGGAGGAGGCTGCCATAGGCCTCTTTTGGAAGACTACAGAAGCCCTGAGAACCCCCCACAGTGTGGAGGAGGACTTTGCTTGCATAACTGCCTGCAAAATGCTGCAGATGGAGGAGGGCCAACGACTCCTGTGTGAGTCCTTAATTTTGGAAGCTCTCAATAAGGGGTTGAGGGGCCAAATCACATCTGCTACCCACATTTGTGACCTCACACATAGTCCTCCTCCTCCTCCAGGTCCTACTCCTCCTCCTCCTCCAGGTCCTACTACTCATCCTCCTCCTCCAGATCCTACGCCTCCTCCTGCCACATCTCCAACACCAGAGCCACAGCCAGGAAGGAAGCGTGGAAAGAAGACCAGAAAGTGATGACCCTGGGTCCAGTCTGGTCTGGCAAAAGATGCAGCCTCTTGTAGTAGCACAGCCTGGGGACACAGATGTCATCTGCTGCTTTCCGGATCTCTGGGACTTCTGGACCAGACTGCACTCCCTTAGATATGGACTCCTCAGGTCACCAATTTTGATGTTAAATAATTGATGTGTGCCCTGGGGGTCCAAGGCTTCGACAATTTCTGATGTTTCTCCAGCGTTGCCTCCCTCTTTGGTTCTGAGCCCTTAATAAAGGAATTTTTGTTTCAATTATACTTGCCTATGTGTGTTTCCCTTAACCACTTGACCACTGGGCACTTAAACCCCCTTCCTAACCAGACCAATTTTCAGCTTTTGGTGCTCTCACATTTTGAATGACAATTACTCAGTCATGCAACACTGTATCTATATGAAATTTTTGTCCTTTTTTTCACACAAATGGAGCTTTCTTTTGGTGGTATTTAATCACCGCTGGGTTCTTTATTTTTTGCGCCGTAAAAGAAAAAAGACCGAAAAATCTGTAAAAAAATACATTTCTCTTCATTTCTGTTATAATATTTTGCAAATTAGTAATTTTTTTTCATATATTTTGGCCAAAATTTATACTGCTACATATCTTTGGTAAAATTAACCCAAATCGGTGGATATTATTTGGTCTTTGTGAAAGTTATAGAGTCCAAAAGCTATGGTGCGAATATCTGAAAATTGATCACACCTGAAGTGCTGACGGCCTATCTAATTTCTTGAGACCCTAACATTCCAGAAAAGTACAAATACCCCCTAAATGACCCCTTTTTGGAAAGAAGACATTTCAAGGTATTTAGAAAGATGCATGGTGAGTTTTTTGAAGTTGTCATTTTTTCCCACAATTCTTTGCAAAATCAAGGTTTTTTTTTTACTTTTTTTTTTCTCCCACAAAATTGTCATATTAGCAGGTTATTTCTCACACACCGCATATGCATACCACAAATTACACCCCAAAACACATTCTGCTATTACTCCCGAGTACGGCGATACCACATGTGTGAGACTTTTACACAGCGTGGCCACATACAGAGGCCCAACATGCAGGGGAGCACCTTCAGGCGTTCTGGAGCACCCAGGCCAATTCTGACATTTCTCTCCTACATGTAAAAATCATCATTTATTAGCTAGAAAATTACATAGAACCCCAAAACATTATATATGTTTTTTTAGCAAAGACCCTAGAGAATACAATGGCGGTCGTTGCAACTTTTTATCTCGCACGGTATTTGCGCAGCAATTTTTTAAACGCGTTTTTTTTGGAAAAAAAACTGTTTTGTGCTTTACAAAAATGAAAACAGCAAAGTTAGCCTAATGTTTTTGCATAATGTGAAAGATGAAGTTACGCCGAGTAAATAGATACCCAACATGTCACCTTTCAAAATTGCACGCGCTTGTGGAATGGCGCCAAACTTTGCTACTCAAAAATCCCCATAGGCGACGCTTTAAAATTTTTTACTGGTTACATGTTTTGAGTTACAGAGGAGGTCTAGGGCCAAAATTATTGCTCTCACTCTACCGATCGCAGCGATACCTCACATGTGTGGTTTGAACACTGTTTTCATATGTGGGAGGGACTTACGTATGCGTTCGCTTCTGTATGCGAGCACACAGGGACAGGGGCGCTTTAAAATTTTTTTTTTTTTTTTTATTGTTCATTTTACTTTATTTATTTTAGTTTGATGCTTTTTTCCAAAAAAAAAAATTTTTGACCACTTTTATTCCTATTACAAGGAATATAAACATCCTTGTAATAGGAATATGGCATGACAGGTCCTCTTTACAGTGAGATATGGGGTCAATAAGACCCCACATCTCACCTCTAGGCTGGGAAGCCTGAAATAAAAAAAAAAAAAAAAAAAAACGATCCTGGCTTCGATCGTAGCGCTGAGTCGGTAGAAGCGCGGGAGGGGGGGACATCCCCTCTCGCCTCCCGTAAGAACTATCAAGCAGTGGAACAGCTGCTATGATCATTCTCATGGTGTAGGGAATCGCCGGCTGAAAAAGCTGATATCTGAATGATGCCTGTAGCTGCACCCATCATTCAGATATCCCCGCACAAAGTCAAGGATGTTGTATGACGGCCAGCGGGCGGGAAGTGGTTAAAACGCTTTTTTTTTTTTTAACACAAAGTTGTCCATTTATACAATATTTCTACCACATAACATGTACATACCAAAAATGACACCCCAAAATAGATTCTCCTGCTCCTCCTGAGTACGGCGATACCACATGTGTGAGACTTCCACAGCCTGGCCACATACAGAGGGCGAGTACAGCTGAGCATGGCTCAGCATGACGGAGTATGGCGGGGTATTGCGGAGTATGGCGGGGTATTGCGGAGTATGGCGGGTATGGCGGAGTATGGCGGGGTATTGCGGAGTATGGTGGGGTATTGCGGGGTATGGCGGAGTATGGCGGGGTATGGCGGAGTATGGCGGGGTATGGCGGGGTATGGCGGAGTATGGCGGGGTATGGCGGGGTATGGCGGGGTATGGCGGGGTATGGCGGGGGCATGGCAGAGTATGGCGGGGGCATGGCAGAGTATGGCGGGGGCATGGCAGAGTATGGCGGGGGCATTGCAGAGTATGGCGGGGGCATTGCAGAGTATGGCGGGGGCATTGCAGAGTATTGTGGGGGCATTGCAGAGTATTGTGGGGGCATTGCAGAGTATTGCACAGCATTGCAGAGTATTGTGGGGGTATTGCAGAGTATTGCACAGCATTGCAGAGTATTGCACAGCATTGCAGAGTATTGCACAGCATTGCAGAGTATTGTGGGGGCATTGCAGAGTATTGTGGGGGCATTGCAGAGTATTGCACAGCATTGCAGAGTATTGCACAGCATTGCAGAGTATTGTGGGGGTATTGCAGAGTATTGCACAGCATTGCAGAGTATTGTGGGGGTATTGCAGAGTATTGCACAGCATTGCAGAGTATTGCACAGCATTGCAGAGTATTGTGGGGGTATTGCAGAGTATTGCACAGCATTGCATAGTAGTGAGAGATGGCTGAGCATGGATGGCTGGATGTCTCTGTGCAGCGCTGTGGGCACTACACATACAGCCCACAGCGCTGCAGACATCCATCCATCCCCCTCCCCGCTCACTGTGTACCGATCGGTACACAGGAGGGGAGGAGAGGAACCAGCGTCATCAGATGACGCCGGTCTGTTTACATGTGATCGTGCCGTCATTTGACGGCGCGATCACATGGTAAACGGCCACGATCAGCGGCCATTTACCGGGATCCGTGATGCAGGACCCGGCGGTCACGGATGTGTTCGGGTGCGCGCCCCAGGGGGCGCGCGAGAGGGGAATTCTGGGAGGACGTCATAGTACGTCCTCCCAGAGTTATCCAACCGCCCTGCAGCCGTCATTCGGCTATGGGCCGGTTGGTAAGTGGTTAAAAAAGGACAGTTTGTTGGTGGGGAGACAGGTACATTTCAAAAATACAATGTGAAATTAACAAGGGACACCAACACCAAACATCTCATTGAGATTAAATAATATAAGATATCAATGGTGTTGTGGTAACTTGACACACAAAACACACACAAAAATATTAGGGAGTAAAACTAAAAAAAAAATAAAACAAAGATCACCCTTGAAAAAAATACAAACCCAAAAAAAACAAAAAACAGCCTTTAAAAAAATAAACAAAAAAGAAAACAACAAAAAAAAAATTGTCAGATGTGACAAATCAAAATATATTGAGGGAATCCCGATAAATAATAAAGAAAGAAGTTTGAGAGAACTCTGTGTGAATATCAGCAGAAAAACTACTTCATTCTTCTCACATTATAAAGAGGAAGAGAGTGCGCTGTATTAAACCATTTTTTACATTGCAGCGTGACGAAAGTGCTGTATCCATTGTGAACGCTAACTTTACCAGACCGAGCTGTTCCGTCTCAGAATTTCTTCTGAGCATGCGTGGCACTTTGTGCATCGGAACTGGCCACACACGGTCGGAATTGACGCGATCGGATTTTGTTGTCGGAAAATTTTATAGCCTGCTCTCAAACTTTGTGTGTCGGAAAATCCAATGGAAAATGTCCGATGGAGCCCACACACGGTCAGAATGTCCAACAACACGCTCCGATCGGACATTTTCCATCGGAAAATACGACCGTGTGTGGGGGGCATAAGTATGGCTGTATTCTTTTCAGCGAATAACTTAAAGTAGATCTAAAGGAAAAACTTTTAATTCTGGATTGAGTAATGGATATTTACAACCCCTGTCAGTTTTTTTGTTGCCATCTGTGTTTCATTGGGGAGAATGGGATTCTCTTTCACCTTCACTATCGGTGATAACAATGAACAGGACTTATAGAGAGGGTGAATCTGAAACCTCACAGAGTTTCTAATCCATCTCCACCCTATCCAAAACTAAAAAAAAACCTTTACCTCTAGTTCAAGACATATACAGTATGTAACTAGTATTAAATGTAAATGTATAATTTAAGAAATTATGAATTCTCCTAAATATAAGGTAGTTTTAAAGAGAAACAGTTCCCAGAGTGAAATAAATAAACTTGCACCCACCAAACACACTAAGCAAAAATAACTTACCAGCCATTTGTATTAAAAATATGTTTGCACTGGGTATATACTCCTCAATAAATGAATACATTATTTTTTTTAACCGCTTGCCGACCGCCGCATGTACATATATGTCGGCAGAATGGCATGGCTGCACAAATGGGCAAACCTGTACTTCCCTTTGAATTTGCCGCCATGCCATCGCGTGCGCGCCGCCGGCGGCATGAGCGTGCTCCCGCCACGAGCTCCGTGAGTAAGATTGCGGATCCCGCGGACTCGATGTCCGCGGGGATACCCGCGATCGTCTCACGGAGAGGAAGAACGGGGAGATGCTAATGTAAACAAACATCTCCCTGTTCTGCCTAGTGACACTGTTACTGATCACCGCTCCCTGTGATCGGGAGCTATGATCAGTGATGTGTCACACACAGCCCCTCCCCCCACAGTTAGAATCACTCCCTAGGACACACTTAATCCCTCCCTAGCCCCCTAGTGGTTAACCCCTTCACTGCCAGTGTCATTTTTACAGTAATCGTTGCAATTTTATTAGACTGATCGCTGTAAAAATGACAATGGTCCCAAAAATGTGTCAAAATTGTCCAATCTGTCCGCCATAATGTCGCAGTCACGATTAAAATCGCAGATCACCACCATTACTAATAAAAAAAAAATATTAATAAAAATGCCATAAAACTAACCCCTATTTTGTAGACGCTATAACTTTTGCGCAAACCAATCAATAAACGCTTATTGCAATTTTTTACCAAAAATATGTAGAAGAATACGTATTGGCCTAAACTGAGGGAAAAAAATGTTTTTTTAGATATTTTCTGGGGATATTTATTATAGCAAAGTGTAAAAAATAATGCGTTTTTTTTTTTTCAAAATTCTCGCTCTATTTTTGTTTATAGCGCAAAAAATAAAAACCGCAGAGGTGATCAAATACCACCAAAAGAAAGCTCTATTTGTGGGAAAAAAAGGACGTCAATTTTGTTTGGAAACCACGTCGCACGACCGCGCAATTGTCAGTTAAACGACGCAGTGCCGAATTGCAAAAAGTGCTCTGGTCTTTGGCCAGCGAAATGGTCCGGGGCTTAAGTGGTTAAGAGAAATTACAAGGCATATTTAGTTTGCGCGTAGAAGATGGTTACAATTGGGTCCCCACATTGCTGAAACACGCATAACTATAAAAAGAAGAGGGACTATACTTAACTTTCCAGCAGCCCAGCTCTTGAAACAATTGCAATGTTGCTCCCCAGCCACTGAAGCCATCCAACACTACTAAGTGTGGCTCAGGAGAACCACTGTTAAACAGGGAATCAGGCATCTGATCTAGGTATCCAACCAAAACATAGGCAGAATGGTACAGTAAGTATTATGTTGCTTCTTTTTACAAGCATGTCTTTTTTTCCATCCAACCCTGTAGTGACATGGTCACTTTAATGGAGGCAAAACATGTGTAAATAAATTATGAAATTATTTTGTGTGCGATCTCTTCTGATAGAAATATCCAGTCTATAGTGGACAACCTATTCGATCAATGTGCCTCACACAGGGAATCAGATTTAATTTGATAGTTAAGATTTGATCAGTACTTTCTTTGTAAGTTATTGATTACATTTCTCTCTCCATCATTGTGTTGCTATGCATATTTTTTTATGGTGATTTTTATAGCTTACATATGTGAACAGTTAGAAATGTTGTGTTAGGAAGATAAGGCTTCCCCTACTAATATGCAAATGAACCCGTTGGACTAGTTTATGAGCTTAGGACAGGAAGTCAGGCTTATAGTATAGGATATAATGTAGCACGAAATAGGGGAAGGGGAATAGAACTTTGAATATGCAATGTTCTCAGACAAAGACACACTTGTGCTGGAGACAGATGAGGACAGAGTAGACCAGAAGATGTCAGAGAAGCAGTAAGCAGTCTAGAGGATCCTGGATCCTCCATGACGACTCCATCATAAAGAAAAATGTAATTGTTTAGTTTATGCCAATCATATACATTGTACATGCCTATTTTGCTAGGAAGATAGTCAACTTGTGCACGTTACAGACATATTTTGTTACACTTTGCATGCTATGAATTAACACTACAGAGTTTTAATTGCTTCCTTGGGTTTACTGCAAGAACGTTAAAGTGGAGCTCCACCCTGTATTTGACATTTGGCCATTGCTGATCACAGTGCCATAAATGTCCAGAATGTGTTTTTTTTTGTTTTTGAAAAGGATTTTACCTTTTTGGGTCAATATTGAGCTCCACTTTTGCTGTACCTTGCTGCGGTGTGGTACGTCATATCTGGCTGCCCATTGGTTCCTAGGATATGTGTTATCAATCTTAGGAGTCGATGGTCAACCTTCAGTACAGGGAGTGTGCCGCGTTTTGTTCACACTGCACAGGCACAAGATTGGTGTGCCTGTGCAGAGGTGCATGCTGGGTAGCCAGCTGCACCATATCCCAAGAAGGAACTTAGAGCTGGCTTCAGATACCCACACTAAGGATGGAAGCTCACTGGATCCGGAGGGTACAGTGAGTACAAATAAACAAGTTAAAAAAGGAAACGTTTTCATATGCAGCATATGCCTACTTAGATTGCATAAGTTGCAACTATCACGGGAGTAATTTATTTTAAAAAAGGGCGGAGCTACAATTTAAAAGACAAAAGCAAAACAATCATGTAATCTCAAAATATGATCAATTAAAATATCATATTCATGCAATACATTCAAGTATCTCAGTATTGCCAATGGCTGCAAAACAATCAATAATTATTTGCCCTAACCGATTGACTCAGCTAGATCAAATCAAAGCAACATTTTTCTCACCCTCAAATTTAGCTAAAATGTAATTGAATTTCTAGATTTAAGAATAAAAGAGCTTGGTAATGGTTTAAAAACTCCCACCTTTAGGAAGCCAGCTTTCCGAAATATGGTCCTCCATGCCACCAGCCATCATCAATGGCTTCTCAAACTGTCCACACCAGACAGTTTCTGCATATTTGCAGGAACATTGTGGATTTGCAGGACTAAGGATAGATTTAGAGCTAGGGGATATCCACACAGGACTACAGAAAGAGCTAAGTTAGTTGCACTCAACAGGTAAATATCTAAGATTCTGATGGAAAAAAGGAAAAATAAGCACGAGAGGGGTACAGTTCCTGAATTTAGTTCTTGTTGGGAGAAACTAAAATCCCTACTGTCAAGACACTGGCAAATTTTGGCATATGGTGGTGAAAGCTGCACCTTAGCTCCTAATTAGCATAGAGAACCCTTTTTAATTATATCTCTGTTTTCTTCCTTCCTTTTTGTTGGGCTTTGGCATTTTCTGGGTGGGCAACGTAGGCCGTGGCCAGGGGGAGTTTTGTTGTTTTTTTTTGGCCAGGCCTCTCGTTTCAACCTTTTACTTGGGCCACAGAGCCACATGGATGGCAGTGGATTGGAAAGCATGATATTGATTTGATTGCCTTGGTGATGTCTCTTTTGCGGTTCAGGAAAATGTACAATCACTATACTACAGGCATCTAATCTTTTCTTAAAATTGAGTACTTCGCAAGTCTTGCTTAACCTATGTAATAGTATGTTATAAGGTCATTGCCTTTCATGTCCTACATTTAGGGTGGAATATTTGTGCACTGTGCACCTATACCTTCTGCTCCCTTGCTGATAGTGTAATGTTTCTTTTCTCCTTTTTATTGTTTAAAAGGGAGCCATTTTTGGTAATATGTTACATATACAGTGCCTTGAAAAAGTATTCATACCCCTTGCAATTTTCCACATTTTGTCATGCTACAATCAAAACGTAAATGTATTTGATTGGGATTTTATGTGATATACCAACACAAAGTGGCACACAATCGTGAAGTGGAGGGAAAATGATAAATGGTTTTCAACATTTTTTACAAATAAATATCTGAAAAATGTGGCATGCATTTGTATTCAGCCCCCCTTTACTCTGATACCCCTAACTAAAATATAGTGGAACCAATTGCCTCCAGAAGTCACCTAATTAGTAAATAGAGTCCACCTGTGTGTAATTTAATCTCAGTATAAATACAGCTGTTCTGTGAAGCCCTCGGAGGTTTGTTAGAGAACCTTAGTGAACTTAGTGTTGGAGGATTCTCTGTATAGTAGCCATTCCCTTATGATGGGGAGTGGAACTATACAGGTCCTCAACATCGATGGTAACAAGGATGGATTCCTCCAAAATGATCAGTTCCTCAATGGTTTGTAAACAATGGATTGTATCCTCTAACAAAGGATGGCATAGACAGGACATGGGGTTACAGATAGGTGTCAATGACTCTACTGCGGTTTTCGGAAATTCCCCCATTTCCGGAAATTATTGGTTGCCCGGGGGGCTTTTTGTGGTCCTTGTGGATTTTTGGTAGGCTATAGAAAGTAGCCACCTTGGGGTGTTTAGTTCTAACAAATTATACAAGTCATTTGTAATAGCACCATTTTCATATGCCTGGTCTACCATAGTATATAAGTTCTTATTATATTGATCTAAAAGTTTAACTGGAATACTTCTGTACCAGTCTTTGTTGTTTAGAATCTTCTGTCACATTGATGTGTAGTTCTGGTAGTCCATAAGGAAAACGTTGCCATCTTCGTTCGAGGGTTATATTCCAATTGTTGCATTATTGCATAAAGTTTCCAGGGCTTTGTTTTCTTCCATAGTTAGATTTTGGGGATTATTTTTCTTGTGTGGTAGTTTACAGATATCTCTTATTGTTTGTTTTAGAAAAATCGCTACACTGGGATTAGTATTAAGAGGGGGATACTTGGTGGATGGCTTCCTAAACATAGTAATCAAGTTTTGCGTGGATTTGTTTATATCATCAAGTAGTTCGTCTATATCCATTTTTCGTCGATCAGGTCAACTGTGTTGTTTTCCTGAAAGAGTAGTGTCAAGTCTCGCAGGGCTTTAAATTCCCTCATATTGTACACGGACCAATCCGTGGTGTCCGTTTAAATGTTGTTTTTTGCATACATGCACTTTAATAGCAATTTAAGTGCAAGGTAGACATACATGTACAGTGAACATTGGATATTATTCTGACTGTCAATTGATAACTTAGAGTTAAATCTGTATTCCCTAATACATGATATAATGATATCTTTGAGGATTGCTGCAGGTGCGGACCACCCACCCTTGCATGCCCCTAGGGGGTGTGCTAAAGTGTGACTCTTTGTAAGCCAGATAAAGTGGAACAATATCCCTCCTCGGAGTATTGAGTGGCCAAAGAACACATGGGACCATCTGACTGATTTTAAAGAAATTCTGGTTAGGAGATCCTCCCATTTATACCTTCCATTGGGAACTATACCTTATGTTTTCTATAACATTGCTCATTAATTATCGCTCAATATTTGAAATGCTAAATGTATGGGTCGAAATGCATCAGGAACTTTATACAACATACATTCTGATATGTGATGCTGTGTATAATTTTGTGTTTGCATTCTTTGTATTTGGAATGGTATTATATCCCCCTACCAGAACTCATATTTTAACTGCTATGTGTCTATGATATGTCAATTTTCTAATAAAGAATCTATTTTCAACAAATTCTTTGAAATGACTAACCTTGCTGCTAAGCCCCCCCCCCCCCCAGGTGAACGCTCCCATATTGCACTTTATTCGGGGTGTGCAGCACCAACATCTCTCATACCACGTGTCTTCCACATGCTACGTTTTAAAAAAATATCCCAAGCTTTGAACATCTCACGGAGCACTGTTAAATCCATCATCTGAAAATGGAAAGAGCATGACACAACTGCAAACCTACTAAGACATGGCCGTCCACCTAAACTGACAGACTGGGCAAGGAGAGCATTAATCAGAGAAGCAGCCAAGAGGCCCATGGTAACTCTGAAGGAGCTGCAGAGATCCACAGCTCAGGTAGGAGAATCCATCCACAGGACAACTATTAGTCGTGCACTCCACAAATCTGGCCTTTATGGAAGAGTGGCAAAAAGAAAGCCATTGTTGAAAGAAAGCCATAAGAAGTCTCATTTGCAGTTTGCAAGATGCCATGTGGGGGGGACAGCAAACATGTCAAAGAAGGTACTCTGATCAGATGAGACCAACAATGAACTTTTTGGCCTAAAATCAAAACGCTATGTTTGGCAGAAAACTAACACTACATCTCCCTGAACACACCATCCCCACTGTGAAACATGGTGGAGGCAGCATCATGTTATGGGGATGCTTTTCTTCAGCAGGGACAAGGAAGCTGGTCAGAGTTGATGGGAAGATGGATGGAGCCAAATACAGGGCAATCTTAGAAGAAAACCTGTTAGAGTCTGCAAAAGACTTGAGACTGGGGTGGGGCGTAGGTTCACCTTCCAGCAGGACAGTGGCCCTAAACATACAGCCAGAGCTACAATAGAATGGCTTAGATCAAAGCATATTTATGTGTTAGAATGGCCCAGTCAAAGTCCAGACCTAAAGCCAATCTGTAGCAAGACTTGAAAATTGCTGTTTACAGACACTCTCCATCCAATTTGACAGAGTTTGAGCTATTTTGCAAAGAAGAATGGGCAAAACGATCACACTCTAGATGTGCAAAGCTGGTAGAGACATCCCCAAAAAGACTTGCAGCTTTAATTGCAGTGAAAGGTGGTTCTACAAAGTATTGACTGAATACAAATGCATGCCACACTTTTCAGATAAAACATTTTGAAAACCATTTATCATTTCCCTTCCACTTTACATCTATGTACTACTTTGTGTTGGTCTATTGCATGAAAATCCCAATAGAATACATTTACATTTTTGGTTGTAAAATTTCAAGGGGTATGAAAACTTTTTCAAGGCACTGTAGTTGAATGGGATTGTTCATGATGTTTGAAAGGAAGAAGGAAGATAGCATTTATTTTCATATATTTTAAATAAATTACTTTATTTTAATCAATTTGGAGGATATAGTCTGTGGTGTGTTTTGCAGTATTCATGACCTGTTTCTTACTGTATTGATTTGAGTTTTGACACCTGTCCTAAATGGTGAAAGTGATCACCCTTAATTTCTCTTTCCCTATTACCTTTAAGGGGTGGAGAGACTAAGTCTAGAAAACTCCCTTACCTATTTAATATAAATGAAATCATTCTGTAGTCCAAGATAAAAACTAGGAGGGCTCTTTGATATTACACAGTAAGTGCAAAGAGAACACAGCACAGCTCTAAATTTCTGACAAGTCAACAGGTTTTATTTTTTTCCTAAAAGGGCAAAAAGGATTCATTATTAGGGCTTGCATATACTTTAACCGCTTCAGATCCGCGCTTTAGCCTATGAGACTCGCTGGATCACAGATTGGAGTAAGGGGTCAATCCCGACCCCTTACCACGTGATCAGCTGTCGGCCAATGACAGCTGATCATCTGATGTAAACAGAGCCGGTAATCTGCTATTTTTTCACCTCATGCTGATATCTTGAGGAGAAATAAAAAAGCCGATCACCAGCGGCTGGATATACAAGTCTTAACAGCGCTAGTGGAATATATATTAAATGTGTAAACATGATTAAAGTGCAAAGTGCAATAAACAAATACTAAATGGTGAATAATACAATAAAAGTAGAGTGCCAGGTGTTTTCAACGGCAATTCAAGTATCCAGGTTTGAAAGGATGTTTCAGAGAACCAAATCACAGAATACACTCCCCTCTTGTGACCCCACTCACCAGAGCTTTTGGACCCTCAGCTTTGCAGTCCAGGGGTCAAAAAATGCTTAATGGAGTCACGGTGTATGGATCCAAGGTCAGAGGGGCTCCCACAAACAAAGAGGATGATATATTTGTAAAAGAAGAGAGAAAAAAGCATATAGTGAAGCTCTGGTGAGTGAGGTCACAAGAGGGGAGTGTATTCTGTGAGCTGGGTTCTCTGAAACTTCCTTTCAAACCTGGATACTTGAATTGCTGTTGGAAGCACCTGGCACTCTACTTTTATTGTATTATTCACCATTTAATATTTGTTTATTGCACTTTGTACTTTAATCGTGTTTACACATTTAATATATATTCCACTAGCGCTGTTAAGACTTGTATATCCATTCCTTAAGGTTTAGTACCTTTGTAACAGCTGCTGTGGTCTTCACTTATATAATTCTTTTTGCGCTATTTTTTCCATTAGCGCGAGTTTTAGTTTGTATTGGATCACCGGCAGCTGTCAGAGGGACATCGGTCCAGATCAAGGAGAGCAGCCGCCAGCTCATCTGTGCCCACCTGTGCCACCTGCCAGTGCCACCTACCAGTGCACAACAGTGCCATCTAGCAGTGCCCACCAGAGCCACCTACTAGTGCCACCCATCAGTTCCCACAGTGCCACCTATCAGTGCCCACAGTGCCATCCATCAGTGCCCACCATGCCACCTATCAATGTCACCAATCAGTGCCTCATCAACAGTGCTGCCCATCAGTGTCACCTACCCGTGCCCATCAGTGTCATCTACCAGTGCCCATCAGTGCCACCTATCAGTGCCATCTACCAGTGGTACCTATCAGTGCCTTTCAGTGCCCATCAGTGCCACCCATCAGTGCCATCTTATCAGTGGCCATCAGTGCCGCCTTATCTGTGCCCATCAGTACCGCCTTATCTGTGCCTATCAGTGTCACCTTGTCTGTGCCTATCAATGCCCATCAGTGCAGCCTATCAGTGCCCACCAGTGCAGCCTATCAGTGCCCATCAGTGCTGCCTCATCAGCGCATATCAATGAAGGAGAAAAATTACCTGTTTGCAAAATTTTATAACAAACTATGAAACAAGATTTTTTTTTTTTTTTCAAAATTTTCCGTCTTTTTTTGTTTGTTTAGCAAAAAATAAAAACCCCAGTGGTGATTAAATACCACCAAAGGAAAGCTCTATTTGTGTGAAAAAAATGATAAAAATTTCATTTGGGTGCAGTGCTGTATGACCGTGCAATTGTCATTCAAAGAGTGACAACGCTGAAAGCTGAAAATTGGTCTGGGCAGGAGGGGGGTTTAGGTGCCCAGTAAGCAAGTGTTTAAAATTAACAAACATAAAGCAGTACAGTATATAGCATTATTAGTATGTATCCCATCGAGTGATATTTTCCTTTTAGTACAGGTGGATTTAGTAAAAATTAATTCACTTTTCTTTGAAATTGTTACTCTCCAAATCTTGGTTCTATTGGATACCACCAAGCTAAGCAATATAATTGATGTCTATATTCTTTACATAATCTTTACATTATCTAAAAGGCTAGAAGACAGGATGTGCTGCCAGTAAAATAAGTCTCTTGCTGACATCCAGAATCACAATACTTATCCAGAAAGATAAGAAGCTGATCAATGTCCCTACTCTCAATCACTCACTGACCTCCTTGTACTCACACATGTTATGCTAACTGCTGGCTTTTAAACAATATTCATTAAGCCTTTAGTCATTAGGCAAAGGATAGGATCCACTTCAACAAATGTTACACTGTTTTCTAGACTCATTTGTCATTTTAATGCCAATGGATTTGTCACACATACATAACTGGTTACACCCACCCTAATGTCTGCTGGAAATAAACTGTTTTTGGTTAATTAGTACTTTTATACAAAGACACTTTAAAAGTAACTCTTCACTGTGCCAAAGCCTACAGAAACCACTGTTAGATATGGATTATTCATCTTATAAACTAGTCTATATCCAGTAAACAAAAACTCAGGTCTGCCCCCCAAGACTTAGTTATTGCCCCACTGAACTCAGCCATCTTACCTGTTACACAGAACAGAGAAGGAAAAAATGAAGCTGTCAATCACAATCTCCATGTCAAAGACACACATTCTTTTCTATTAACAGTGCAGTGTCACTGCTGCTTGCCTAAGCCATGAAAAAGTATCCCAAACAGGTGGGGAAAAGAAAAGCGGGGTTAAATGGAAGGGCAACGACCAAATTGGAGTAGAAAAAAGGTATCACTTTATTGGCATGAACATAAATAGCAGGTAGCAGGGTAATGACCCAGTGCAGTACTGTGACTATAAAAATAGCGCCGACCACCTATGAAGGTGAGTCAGTCGCATCCACAAACAGGGGGAACAAAATGGACATAAAACAAAAACATTAACAGCGTCCGGACGCACAGTTAATTGATGTCAGTCCTGCTGATCCAATGGATAGTGGGGAGAGCAATTGCTCAGTAGGGGTACAGGGCTGACATCAATCCCAGAGGTGGAGGGGCACTTGGGGGAGAAAGGGCAGGGAACTATGGGAGAGGGAAATGTTCATGGAAAGTCCATGGGGTGTCTGAGGGCTGATGATTATATCAGACGTTGTCTTGCTGATGTCCACAAGGTGGTGTGTCCGGATAGTCTACGGTCAGGGGAAAAGGCAGGTGATAGGTGTCATGCTGTGTGGAAGTACATCACAGTTACAGCAAATAGCTGAGGAAGCAGAGTACCCTGGGCTGGAAAGGATCACCGAGACTGTACAAGTAGTAATGCATCAGGCTGTGTAAACAGCATCAGGCTGTATAAACAGGGCGGTAGAAAACCGAACAGTCTTACCATCTCAGACAGGTGCCGTCGTATTTGCAGGAGCTGATGTCTCCCCCGCTGGATCGCTGCACAGCTAAGCGGTATTCAGGGTCCTTGCGTCAAGTGCAGGGTGCATGACCGTTCCTGGAAGTCGAGGATGACCACCTCAATGTGCAGTCTCTACCGTCTCTTCCTCTGTGCCCTGCGATCACGTGATCGGAGTCCTCCCATGGAATCATGTGCCCCTGAGCACCAATAGGGAATGCCTGAGCGGAGCCAGCCTCCATGTAAAGCATAAAGAAAAGAGAAAGTTTTGGCTGTTAATTATTAACAAAAAATTGGCATATTGCTAACATCATTGCATAGTCTGCCTAGGCTGTATAAACATACTTTATTCCAATTTTATGAATATAACACTTTTGTGTGTTTTTAATAAATGTTTTTGGTGGTAATGCACTAGGCGTTTGCACCCTCTTGCGTATGTTTTTACAGTATTGAGAAGATCGCCCAGTCTGAGGGCTGCATGGTTGAAACCATTGCCCACCACAGTCCTATTTTAACGAGTTCTTTGGATTAAACTCTGGATTTGTTTCTATTTATTTTACTTGTGCCTAGACTGTATGTTTTGTGGAAAGAAACAGCTGTTAAGGTAAATTGGGGTGAGATTGTACTTGGGGTCCTCGGCTGGAGGCAATTTATAGTGAATGGGGTCTTTTATGCTCAGATGCCTGAACAAAAACCCCAGGATTTGGGTCAACAATTAGATGGAAGCCTATTCAGCAGCCACCATATTAGAATCAGATACAAAGGTAAAATGCCAGGTCTTCTGCCCTGAAGCCAAAAGCCTATTGTCCCTTATGGTTAATCCAGCCTTGAAAACCAGTGCCATAGATTACTGCTTTCTACCTTTTTATAGCATTTTAACTCATACATTAGGCTTAGCCAATAATGGTTCAAAAAGCACAGTTATGCAAAAAATCCATAACCACCAATCAGCTTTCATTAGCCCTCACCTGCCAGAACCTGATGTTTAAATTGTTGTCATGGGTTATTTCGCACCGCTGCTCATTGCATTGTGTTATTAAATAAGGCCACATGTATTTCAATATAATTGAATTTAGATAATTTCTAGATGTAATGCAGCAAATTATTATTGTTGGGAAGGAAATGTTGCCAGGAAAATAACAATAATTGAAATAAGGAATGATATAAACCTAGTGAGAGTTGTGTGATGGAGCTACACAGATTTCCAGATGTTCTAACATAAACAAAGACTTTAATCAGAATTTGGTAGCTATCGAATCGTCTTTGATGAGACATATCTGAAGAAATCAGAGCAAGGAAATGATGCGTTAAATTTAGCATGGAACTGAACTTCATGTCCTGTATAATCATTTACCATATGTAATCAGAGAAACCAGCCCTGAATTGCCATGCAGTTAATGGATCATGATGCAATTAGAGCTTAAAGCAAAGACAGCACTGGTGCAAGGTATGATAAAGGCCAAAAGCTTTTTTTGGAACACAAGGTTTACCCTTATTTATACTTTTACATGTTTCGTTACTAGCACTATTATCATTATGTCCTCAGGTCCACCCCAATGTTATACAATCAGGACTGTGTTTTGAGATCAGTGTATCCTGCCCCAAAGACCTTACTGTGGGCCTTATTTAGATATAATTATGCATGCCTTCCAACTGTCTCAGATGGAAAAGAGAAAAATAACTTAGGGCAAAGTATGTAGGCAAAGGAGAGACACACCCTCGACATGCCCCCCAGTTATGAGGTCCATGCAGAATTAATACACAAAAATGATTGGTTAAATCCAAAAGTGCTTTCTTCACTCTACTTTATCTTTATAATGGCCTTTCAAGACAACAAACCCAATATTTTAAATGTTGGATGCAGTTGGATCAGGAGTTTAGTGTAGTATAGTAAGTTTAATAATTGAATGGTACATTTTTTACATAAGTATACATAAAACACCAAAAAAGAGGTGTAACTGAAGGCGGAAAGAGGGACAGAGGCATTTGGTTCCAAAAGAAGAAAAGTCCTTCCAAATAATGGACAGCTTTGTCATCTCACCCTAGGCACACCTGGATGATGATGTTCTTTTGCAGAAGCTCCACTCTCTATGTAATGTGATTATTTTATGGAGGATTAATGGATTGCACTAAAGAAGTAGATATGCTGTCTGTTTTGTATGCTGGGCTACTTTTTAACTTAAGAGACCGATAAACAAGAGAAAAGGGAGACAGTTTCATACTTTGCAAATAGTAAGATCTATGGCTGAATGTATCCACAAATGCCAAAAGGTGACCAGAAGAAAGAAACAAAACATGTAAAAAGTTATAAACTGTAAACTTTTTAAGCTTGATGCTGGCCCCTTTAACCCTGTTTCCCTAGGCACTGGACTAGGAGTACCATTATGGTCAATACATTGCTGTCCCTACCCATTTTGCTGCCAGCCTTGGTGTGTTGCTATTTAGAGAACTATAACCAAGCACACTTTTGTAGATAGTATACAGTTTTCTATACCTATTATTTGTAATGCTTCAGGCAGTGAACTATGTTGGATTGTGTGGATAACAGCTTCAGAAGTCTATGAATACTATATTCTTAACAGTTAACTTTAACGGGGAGCTTCAGAGGCAACTCAAGCTTAGTAGCACTATACAGGAATAAAGTTTATAGGAAACAAAAAGATACTTGCAGTGAGTGGATTCCTGGAGATGGGGTCACACAGTGGCTTCTTGTACTTCTTGAGATGTACTGGTCTCCTATGTGGAAAGAAACAGGTAAGGTTTTCTTTGGGGCAAAGTAAGTAGACTGTGGGTAGGGCAGAGGAAAGTCTCTGACTACTAGAGAGGAAGGGGCTCTGTCCGGCGCCAACAAGTGGAAGTTGGAGGGGCTCTGTCCGGCCCAAAAGTGGGGTGGAAGACGGGGCTCTATCCGGCCCAAAAGTGAGATGATAGTCGGGGCTCTGACCGGCCCAAAAGAGAGATGGTAGTTGGGGCTCTGACCAATACTGGCCCAATAGAGAGAGATGACGGCAGTCTTCTGTTGGAGATCTTTACCTGGCATCAGGTTCTTAGCACGAACGTCAAGCAAATGACAAGAGGAGGAGCCGGGTAATGTCGTTGTGACGTCATCAATCTGCGACTGAGTTTGTGAAGATATCAGAGCTCCCCGTGGAAAGATAAGCATATTGCAGGAGAAATGTCGGAGCCTCCAGTGGAGGGATAAAGACAATACAGGAGAGATATCGGAGCCTCCAGTGGAGGGATGACATTACATTATTGCACCATGTAGTCTACAAATCTACAAAGGAAATAGAGTAGAATCTAAAAAAAAGGGGCATTTACATTATGTTAATCACTGCTGAGTGCATCTTTCTCTCAGTAATTTTGCCTCCCTATTTTTTATAGTGACTATAACTCTGCACATAAACATCAGCTAGTATCCACCCAAGAGCAAAAATATAAAAACAAATTTCAAGAAATAAACAGTTTAGTAAGACAGGACAATGGTCTTTTTGGACCTGCTTTACATTTGTGTTTGGTTGGGTGGTAAGAATGCACAGTTGAGCTACATTTTTGCTACCGCTCCCCCTCTAAGCTGCAAAGGCAGCAGAAGGGTTTTACGCATGCCACAAAAATGATCCCCCTCATTGCATCAAATAGGGCCATGCTGCAATCGCATGCTATGTACCCGGTTGCGCGAGTGGTGATGAGAGTTTTATACTGGTTGAAACAGGTGGTGAGTGAGACATAACGCCTCCTCTCTGTCTGTCAAACGTCCTCTGAAAAACAATTCACCGTAGATTGTTCTTCAGGGCGATGGCGGTGCAAACAAACCCTTTGTGTTGTGACTGTGATCACGCACATTGTGGCTGTAGGATAATTATTTTTATATTTTCCCCTTTTGTTTTAAAATGCACTTATCCTTTATTGCCCTCCTCCCCAGTAGACAATTCTCACCTTTCCTTTACTCCCCCACCACACTGTTCAGTTTACATTGAAGAAATGCTGAATGCTTCAGAGTATAGATAAGCATGTGATTCACTCTGTATGCTTGATAATTGCCTCATTGTTGTCACATGCGGGAGAGGAGAGTCTAAACCTATATGTAGGCTCTGATTGCAGTGATTTGGTGGCTAAACAGGCAGCAGGAGCAAAGGAGAGGATAAGGGGTTGATTTACTAAAGGCAAATGTGCTCTTTGCAAAGTGCAGTTTCACTCTGCTCTCTTCCATCATCCAATTATGTGCAAGCAAAAAATGCTGTTTTTTTTATTTTCCTTGCACGTGATTGGGTATTCTTTGCAAAGTAAAGCGTTGCTTCATTTACTCTGGAGCAACTGCACTTGCAAAGTGCACAGTCTATTTGCCTTTAGTAAATCCACCCCTAAGTACTGTTGGGAATAAGGCTAACTTGCTGCTTGGCCCTGAATAAAGAGTGATGAGTGGCAGCACTGTATCGCTGCTCCAGGTGGGTGCCAGCCCAGCTCGCATGCTGCACAATGTGTGACAAGGAAAATCCACATGGCTGTACACCAATGATCCACTTTATTATAATGTTAGTTGTTGGTCTAAACTATTTAATAAAGTGGATTGTTGGTGTGCAGCCATCTGGATTTTTCTTGTCCCACATAAGGAGTAATGACCCATGCAATAATCTTTTAAAATTGTGTTTTTGTAAATATGATGCACTAACATTTACTACCAGAAAGTTTACTGTAATCCCCCATAGCCTTCTTCATGTGTCCTGTCTAAGAATTGGGGAATTTGCATCACCCATGCATTTTGTGTCATGCTCAGGTATGCATACCTCCCAACTTTTTGAGATAGGAATGAGGGACAACCTATTAGCAAACGTATGTAGGCATAGGACACACCCCCTGCCACACCCCCTTAAAGGAGAATTACTCAAAAAAATTATTAGTTAAACCCACAAATGCTTTTTTAACCACAACTATTCCTTTATACTGGCTTTTCAAATTTACAAATGCAGCAATTTAGAAATTGGATAAAAGGTTTTACATTGGGAAATACTTTTTGAAAGATAAAAAGTGCATTTTATATACAACTATATAGATCAGACCAAAATGAGGGACAAATGAGGAGGATAGAGGGACAGAGGGACTTTGTTCCAAATCAGGGACAGTCCCTCAAAATCAGGGACAGTTGGGAGCTATAGGTATGAGATATCACAGGACACTGACTAACGCTTCTCTTCCCAAATGTGTCTCATTATCTTCTCTTTCTTTTTTTGTCCAGTCTTTACTAATATGACTAACATGCCTGTAAGGAGTAGTCTAGAAATCATCTCTGAGCCGTCTTGGGCAAGACACTACCCATATGGAGGCCACATGGACCAGATTCCTATAGACTGGTGGACAAGAAGCCGGGGCTGCGGTGCATGTGTGAGAATATTAACAATGAGGTAATCCATTAATGAAACATTCATTGTATTTTACATTAAACAGAGGCAGGGGATTTCATACAAGACGTGATCCGGATGTTAATAACGAGGAAAGATAAATTGATTTAAATTGCAGGTCTAGTGACGTGGTAATCCACAAATGTACTGAGCTATTCCTGCTGCCTAATTGGCTGGTAATTTGCATTCCCAGGAGACTGAGATGGTTATAGGGAATGAAGGTATCTACTTCAGTATATGCACACTGCTATCTTTTCAACCTAACTACATGCAAGATGAGTTTTGTTTTAAAGCCCCTGTGTCACTCTAACAACTTTGATATTGTAGGACAGGACAGTAAAATGGTATACTTTAAAGATATTATTTATTGTCATTCTTTTTCAGGAATTTTATTTAGTTTACTATAAAATTACAAAGAAACAGTGGCATATTTATTGTCTGTATTCATGCTCTATACTTGTTGAGGCTTTGGAAATGGATGTTGTGTCCTTAGAAAATCTACAATGTTTGTTACTAGAAGACACTGTAAGGCAAATAGACGGTGCACTCTGCAAGTGCAGTTGCTCCAGAGCTTAGTAAATGAGCAGAAGCTCTGCTGACTTCCACCATCCAATTATGTGCAAGCAAAAATGCTGCTTTTCTTTCTTTTTTTTTTGCACGTGATTGGGTATTCTTTGCAAAGGGTACCTTTACCTTATTTACTCAGGTCTGGAGCAACTACTAAACATTTCGTCCAGTTGGTTACCAGGTTTCCTCACATCTCAGAAGGGATTTTGATCCACTCTTCTTTACAGATCTTCTCTAAATCCTTAAGGTTTCCTGGCTGTCTCCTGGCAATTTAAAGTTTCAGCTCCCTCCATACTTTGCCGCGTCGAGGGGCCAATGGACAGGGCCATGAAGATGGGTCTTGGATGGGTCTTACAGCATGACAATGACCCAAAACATACCGCCAAGGTCTCCAGACCTTAATCCTATAGAAATTTATGGAGGGAGCTGAAACTCCGAAATGCCAAGTGACAGCCAGGAAACCAAGGATTTAAAGAAGATCTGTAAAAAAAGAGAGGACCAAAATCCCTCCTGAGATGTGTGCAAACCAGGTAACCAACTACAAGAAACGTCTTACCTCTGTGCTTGCCAACAAGGGTTTCTCCACCAAGTACTAAGTCATGTTTTTCTTGGGGATCAAATACTTATTTTACTCACTGAACTGCAGCGCTTTTTTTTCTGGATTTTTGGTTGTTATTCTGTCTCTATCATTTAAAATACACCTATGATAAAAATGATAGACCCTTCATTTCTTTGTAAGAGGGCAAACTTACAAAATCTGCAGTGGATCAAATAATTATTTTCCCCACTGTATATGAAAACTTGAGCCAAGAGGAAAAAAAGCTTGTATGCACTTTGCCTTAGGCTGCTGTCTTGAGCAGTTGACAAGTGCTCTTTAACTAGGTTCATGGCAACATGGACAATATATGGACCTTTTGTCTCAAAACAAGTATAAATGAGATATTGTCACTTTTTTTTGTAACAGGATGCAGTTTGCTTGTAAATTTGACTAGATTTCCGTCTTTTGTCAAAAAAGTGAGATCTAGAAATATGTTATGTCAGCTTTAATGCTCTTTAGTTAAATCCTATGCATTAGGGCAAGAATTCTCCTTATTCATTGTTGACTGATCATATGGTGAGGGGATCAGTCACTAGATGACATCTGTATACAGAGATAACAGCGTTTATCAAAATGTTCACTTAGTCAAATGGAACGTTAATCCTGCAATGACAGAAGGGAAGATGGCACATTTATTTGTCTTGCCTATTTCAACAATTGTGGCCATATAACACTTTTATTTTTATAGGGAGTTTAATAAGACATACCGGAAAATCAAGCTTTATGGGCACAGGAATTATATATTTTTAATTTTACATCATATGCATTTGCTGGTGATGTATTGTATTTCTGTTTGGGAAAAGCAATAATATTGAGAATATTCAGACAATCAAAGTAGATCTAAAGGTGGACATATTCCCTGTTCAATCTTTTGCATTGGGTCTGGTGTAGGAGGAGATGGAGGCCTAAATGTTACTCCTGCATGGTGGTCTAATTCTTTTTTTATCCACCACATAGTTTCATGCACTGACCAATATCCAACTGGATACCAAGAGGAGTTCAAAAATCTGTACAGTGACTACATGTGCACGTGGTCACCATTGTTTCTATGATAATGTGCTCTACATTGAAGTTTAAATTTACTAACCTTTTAGATGCTATCTATAAGTATTTGACACAATCTGGTAAAGATCCAATTTCCCAGAATGGTTTAAGGCAGTTGACTTGGCACATTGGTAACTTTAATACATCTTTGAGTCATGTAATACCATTAGCAGAAGAGTTATGCTCTTTAACTTAACTTTCATGTGTTTATGAACAACATGAATAAATCAAGTATTGGATTTTTGATTTTGTGTTTTATTTATTTGATAGACAGGATTAGGGTCAGAACCTCTGTCAAGACTTTGCACTGAAGTACATTGCAAATTAATGTAAAATAAAAATATATTTTTTTGTTCTTGTAACTTGTCTAGCATTTTTTTTTAACATTGTTAAAATGTAAATGGACAACTGCATTTTAAAAAAAAAAAAATTCAGGAGGAACAGGGTGTTCTTCCACCTGTACATTGCTTCAAAATTACTTTTTTTTGCTAATCTAGCCTTGCATAGTATAAATCATCAATCTTTGTCCATGCCATGTCAGTGTATAATTGTACAGACTGAAAGTGGAAATTAGGTTCTACTGAAGGAAGTTTTCTGCTCCAGTCGAAATGCAACAGCTGGGAACATCATCTTACGGTATGGTGATATTTAATAATTGCTTTTTAAATAGTTGGCATGCTGCCTAAGCATTGTAAGCCATTAAAAGACTTACTGTGCCATCGCCAAATGCACAGTAGAGCAGAAAAGGCCACTGTGCACTGAGGCCCATTGGAAAGTGAATACATATTTATTTAAGGAGAAGAAGTCATGTAAGTGAGATCAAAGAATGGCCAGTTGCTATGCGGATGAAACTGTCTTCTGGAGGGAGTGTCAAGTCTAAACTAGAACACAGGCTTAATGAAAAATGTAATGCTTGGGTTTCACATTGTGAGTCCAGAATAAACAAGATGACAGTGTATAGTGTTATTAATGCATTCTGAGATGTATTATTTTGTTGGAATAAAGCTGTGGACAGAACTAATTGGTGGTCTTTAAGTTTGTTTAAAGCTTGCATAAAAAAAAACAAAAAACAAATTTTAGCTGTATAGTCTACAATACACCCTTGGCTTTGTACAGTAAATGAAATGAGTAGAAACAGTGTTTGTGTTATGTTCTACAGTAAAGATCCAGGTCTTTCCCACTTTATAGTATGTAACTGAGAATGCCGAATTGATAAGACTTCCGGGTATGACAGTCATATCACATGTGATGGCACAATCTTCATTCTCCCCAGCCGTGGCTAAACACATTTCTTTTATTTGAAGTCTCCATTAGACACTCTAAATTGGTGATGGCGAACCCCAGATGTTTTGGAACTACATTTCCCATGATGCTCATGCACTCTGTAGTGTAGTTGAGCATCATGGGAAATGTAGTTCTGAAACATCTGGGGTGCCAAGGTTTGTCATGTTGCACTAGATTGTAAAGGCAACATGAAATCAGAAAGTTAAAGTAGAACTGTAGGCAAAACTTTTTAGCATCTTTGATGGAGTAAGAGAGGGTCATAACCCCCGTCAGTTTATTTTTTGCCATCTGTGTCCCATTGGGGAGATTTTCCCTCTTTTACTTTCACTTTCAATCATAATGGTAAACAGGACAAATAGAGAGGGTGAAACTCCCTAACAGGGGAACAGACAGCAATAAAAATGAACAGGTGTTCTAATCCATCTCCACTCTGTGCAAAACTAAAAAAATATTTTGCCTTTAGTTGTACTTTAAAGTATACACGGTGTGCACAATTATTAGGCAAGTTAGTATTTTGACTAAATCCTAATTTTGATGCATATTGTCCAACTCCAAGCTGTATAAACTTGAACGCTTATTGGATTTAAGCATATAAGGTGATGTGTATTTGTGTAATGAGGGAGGGAGCCTAGTACAGAGGCAGAATGGGATCTGCCAGTGTAAACAAGGAGAATCCCCATTCTGACAGGAGACATGACAGAGATCTACTCTTCCCAGTGATTGGGAACAGTGATCTCTGTCATGTCCCAGTGAGCCCATCCCCCCTACAGTTAGAACACACCTAGGGAACACACTTAACCTCTTGATTGCCCCCTAATGTTACCCCTTCTGTCACGTATCTGGTAGGAGACTGAAATTACAAGGTCGGCCTCTTTTGTATCTCCAGAACAGGCCCCACTGAGAGTGGAACAGATGGTGGCTAGGGTCAGGAGGAACATGAGTGCCTGTAAGTGTTGATTACAGAGCTTGCAGCAGGAGTTGTAGACTCAGTGATTCAGGCAGAATCCCTTCTGCACCCAGGCGACTATGTCTGCACACAGCGTTCCGGATCCTGCTCAGGCCGCCAACATGCAGCAGTGGTGCACACTGGACAGCGATATGCACTCTCTGATCTCCCGCAAGTGGAAGCTGTGTCCTGTACAGTTTGAAAAAATGCAGGTCTTTCCCCTCCTTCTGGCAATCTCTCTCAGGGAAAAGCTCTTGATTACAGTAGAGTATCTCTACTCTGGACTACAGTTACCACAGTGCAGTGATGCCTGACTCAGTCTATTGAACTATTTCTGCTCAGCAGCTCCCTCCTCATCCCTTGTTGATATAGCTGTTAACCAGTTCAGCACCACACTACAGAGAGTAGCTGCAGTCAGTGTTTCTCCCACTCTCCATTCTTAACCAAGCACATGGCCACACATACACAGAAATAAAACAAAATGGTTGTTAAATGTGCTAGATAGAGGTGTAATCAACCCAAAATTACAATAGGCCAGTAAATATGGGACAAGCACACCTTCAGCTATCGTGCGCATTTACTGTTAACAAAGATAAATAGTATCTTACATAAAACTGCTAGAGTATACAAAGTGTACAAAGCAAAGCACAATATGATGCAAAAATGAGTTATCAACAGCAAAGTCAAGGTGACGTACAGTGGGGCACAAAAGGAATTTAGTCAGCCACCAATTGTGCAAATTCTCCCACTTAAAAAGATGATAGAGGCCTGTAATTGTCATCATAGGTATACCTCAACTATGAGAGACAAAATGTGGAAACAAATCCAGACAATCACATTGTCTGATTTTTGAAAGAATTTATTTGCAAGTTATGGTGGAAAATAAGTATTTGGTCACCTACAAACAAGCAAGATTTCTGGCTCTCACAGACCTGTAACTTCTTCTTTAAGCGGCTCCTCTGTCTTCAACTCATTACCTGTATTAATGGCACCTGTTTGAACTTGTTATCAGTATAAAAGACACCTGTCCACAACCTCAAACAGTCACACTCCAAACTCCACTATGGTGAAGACCAAAGAACTGTCAAAGGACACCAGAAATAAAATTGTAGACCTGCACCAGGCTGGGAAGACTGAATCTGCAATAGGCAAGCAGCTTGGTGTTAAGAAATCAACTGTGGGAGCAATAATTAGAAAATGGAAGACATACAAGACCACTGATAATGTCCCTCGATCTAGGGCTCCACGCAAGATCTCACCCCGTGAGGTCAAAATGATCACAAGAACAGTGAGCAAAAATCCCAGAACCACACGGGGGGACCTAGTGAATGACCTGCAGAGAGCTGGGACCAACGTAACAAAGGCTACCATCAGTAACACACTACGCCACCAGGGACTCAGATCCTGCAGTGCCAGACGTGTCCCCCTGCTTAAGCCAGTACATGTCTGGGCCCATCTGAGGTTTGCTAGAGAGCATTTGGATGATCCAGAAGAGGATTGGGAGAATGTCATATGGTCAGATGAAACCAAAGTAGAACTGTTTTGTAGAAACACAACTCCTCGTGTTTGGAGGAGAGAGAATGCTGAGTTGCAACCAAAGAACACCATACCTACTGTGAAGCATGGTGTCACGTACCTGGTGGGTTTTGAGCCTGAACTGCAGAGAGAGGCCTCCCCTACGGCTCCCACTCACGGCCCTCTGGAATGGGAACAGAGAGCACAGGAGTGAGGAGTGGTATGAGTGCCTGGCAGGATCAAAAGTCCGTCCAGAAGTCCAGGAATAATTAGGAGCCAGGAGACTGGAACTGGAGAGAAGGCTGGAGACTGGAATGCTGACTGGAGCCAGGAACAACAGCAGGTGAGTACGCAGAAGACTGGAGTGCTGGACTGGAACCAGGAACAACAGCAGGCAAGTAGACTGGAGACTGGATGCTGGACTGGAACCAGGAACACAGCAGGCAAGTAGGCTGGAGACTGGAACCTTCGGGCAAATCTATCGGGATGGGATCTTTTGAAGGATTGCAACAGACTCTCAGCGTGGATATTACCCTTGGGCTCCCAAGAATTTTCTTCGGGTCCAAACCCCTTCCATTTAATCAGGAATCGATCTTGATTATTTTTCCTCCTGTAGTCCAAGATAGACTCTACCTCGATTTCCTCCTTGTCATCTACCAGAACAGGATCAGGGGGACCCATAGTTCGACCTGGAAATGGGTTGAAAATGGAAGGTTTTAGTAATGATACATGGAAAACCGGGTGGATCTTCAGTGAGTCAGGAAGTTCTAGTTCATATGCCACCTCATTAATCTTCCTTCTGACAGGGAATGGCCCCAAGAACTTGGGACCCAATTTCTTTGAAGGGCAGGCCAACCTAAGGTTCACTGTGGATAACCATACCTGGTCACCTGGTGCAAGTAACAGTTTGCCTCGTCTTTTCTTGTCAAAAGTTATTTTGTTGTGTTCCTGGGTCCTGGTCATGGTTTCCTGTAGAATTTGGTTGTTGGAGGCAAAGAAATTTAATTTTTCCTGAACTGCAGGTACTGTACACTCAGGGAGGGAATTGGGTAAAAATGAAGGATGGAAGCCATAATTGGCGAAAAATGGAGTTTGTTTGATAGCAGAGTGGATGGAGTTGTTGTAGGCAAATGCAGCCAATGGAAGCAAGGAAATCCAATCATCTTGGGCAAAAGAGGAGAAACAGCGTAGGTATTGTTCGAGAGTTTGGTTTGTTCTCTCTGTTTGCCCATTGATCTGGGGATGATAGGCAGAGGAGAACGACAGTTCAATATTCAGGACTTTGCACAGAGACCTCCAGAATCGGGAGGTAAACTGTACCCCCCCGATCTGAGATGATATTGGCTGGCACCCCGTGGAGTCTGATGATTTTTTTAATGAATACTTGTGCTGTTTCTGAGGGAGTACCCTTCAAAATGGGCCATCTTTGACAATCGATCTATGATCACAAAGACGGCGGTGTGGCCCCCCCGCCGGAGGCAGCTCGACAATAAAATCTATGGATAACATCTTCCATGGCCTGTCTGGGACAGGCAGAGGTCTTA
This sequence comes from Aquarana catesbeiana, assembly GCF_042186555.1. Taxonomy (NCBI): domain Eukaryota; kingdom Metazoa; phylum Chordata; class Amphibia; order Anura; family Ranidae; genus Aquarana; species Aquarana catesbeiana. The sequence continues at coordinate 73,212,054 of NC_133330.1, read as the reverse complement.
GTAGCCCCCATGCCTTAGTTTTGTAACCCTTGCTCCTAATGCAGGCTGTACAGGATTCCACAAATTTTTTGCAATCCTCACGTACCTGAGGCCACCAAAAGGTACGCTGTACCAGGTCAGTGGTCTTGGTTATAGCGAAATGCCCAGCCAGTGCATGATCGTGACAGAGCTCCAATATGGGCACTCATAGGCTTTCGGGTATGTAAATTTTGTTTTCGTGCCAAAGCAACCCATCTCTGATCTGTAGTTCTGGCCCAACAGAAGATCCCAGTCCTGCAGAAGCTTGCTTAATTCGTGAGAGCAGATCTCCCTGAAGCAGAAGAAAATTCCCCGGGGACAGGATAGTGTTCAGAGGTGAAATTTCTTGGGGTTTGTGGAACATCCGGGATAGGGCATCATGTTTAATATTTTTGGAACCAGGGCAATAAGTGACAGGAAAGGAGAACCTGGAGAAGAAGAGGGCCCACCTGACTTGTCGTGGCTTCAGTCTTTTTGCAGATCTCAGATACTCCAGGTTCTTATGATCAGTAAAAATTAGGACTGGGTGTGCGGCTCCTTCCAGAAGGTAGCGCCATTCTTCTAATGCAGATTTTATTGCTAACAACTCTCTGTCTCCTACGTCATAATTTCTCTCTGCCGCTGACAACTTGCAGGAGAAGAAGGCCACTGGGTGCAGTAGGGCCCTGGTTCCTTGTCTTTGGGACAGCATTGCTCCCACAGCAATTTCGGATGTGTCTACTTCAAGTACAAATGGCAGAGAGGAATCTGGATGTTTTAATATGGAAGCAGAAGTGAAGAGACCTTTGAGGGTCTCAAAGGCCTCTTGGGCTTCAGAAGACCAGTGAAAACGTGTTCCCTGTTTGGTTAACTGGGTGATTAGAGTGATAATGGCTGAGAACCCTTTAATAAATTTCCGATAGAAATTGGCAAATCCAACGAATCATTGGATTCCCTTCTTGTGTGTTGGGACGGGCCAATCAATATTGCAGCAATTTTCTGAGGGTCCATTTTAATGCCCCTACTGGAGATGATTAACCCCAAAAATGGTATACTTTCCTGCTCAAACTCACACTTTTCTGCCCTCGCATATAAGCCATGCTGTCGAAGCCGAGCCAACACACTTCTGACGTGCCTGCGGTGAGATTCAAGGGAACAAGAAAATATTAGTATATCGTCCAGGTAGACGATACGATCTAAAAAGTCCTGTAAAACGTCATTGATGAAATACTGGAACGTGGCGGGAGCATTACACAACCCGAAGGGCATCACCAAGTACTCAAAATTCCCATAGCGGGTACGAAAAGCAGTTTTCCATTCGTCTCCGTCCCTGATACGGACCAAATTGTAGGCTCCGCGGAGGTCAAGTTTAGTGAACACGGTGATAGTTCCAAGTTTTTGGAATATTTCTGGTACCAGGGGGAGAGGATAGCGTTTTTTTACTGTAATTTTACTTAATTCACGGTAGTCCACGCATGGTCGAAGGGTATGATCCTTTTTCTGTACAAAAAGATGCCCACGCCTGCTGGGGACATGGATGGGTGAATTAAGCCTTTCTTTAAGTTCTCGTCAATATATTCCTTTAATGCCCCTTGTTCTATCTCTGTCATGGGAAAAACGGGATCTCAGCTCTGGGGAGCAGCTCGATAGGACAGTCATAGGCCCGGTGGGGTGGTAAAGTCTCTGCCCCTTGTTTACTAAATACGTCTAGAAAGTCATGGTAAGTTTCTGGAATAGACTGACGTATACTGGTTTCTGTGTCCAGGCATAGTAAGGTAAGGCCCTATGAGAGTCTTGTGACCCGCAAAACTGTTGAGAAAAGGTAACCTCTCCTGTGGCCCAGTTAATGTCAGGGTTTTGCGCTTGTAACCAAGGCATACCGAGGATTATAGAGAACAAGGGTGAAGCAATAATGTCCATGCGCAGCAACTCTTGGTGAGAGTTAGAGATGGTAATGGGTATTGGAGTGGTCTCTTGAGTGACACGTCTGGACTTGATGGCGGACCCATCAGCCAGGTGGATGGAAAGTCCATGGGCCTTTGGAAGAAGGGGGATTTTGCAGCAAAAGAGGAATCCATGAAACAGCTGCAAGCTCCGGAATCAATAATGGCGGGTATTTGCAGAGTCTTTCCTGGGGGCTGTATCGAGACAGAGAGGGCAAGGTGAGATGTGATCTTGGCCAGAGGAGCAACATAGTCAGGGGTAGGGATGAGCTTCGAGTTCGAGTCGAACTCATGTTCGACTCGAACATCGGCTGTTTGCCAGTTCGCCGAACAGCGAACAATTTGGGCTGTTCGCGACAAATTCGAATGCCGCGGAACACCCTTTAAAAGTCTATGGGAGAAATCAAAAGTGCTAATTTTAAAGGCTTATATGCATGGTATTGTCATAAAAAGTGTTTGGGGACCTGGGTCCTGCCCCAGGGGACATGGATCAATGCAAAAAAAAGTTTTAAAAACGGCCGTTTTTTCGGAAGCAGTGATTTTAATAATGCTTAAAGTGAAACAATAAAAGTGTAATATCCCTTTAAATTTCGTACCTGGGGGGTGTCTATAGTATGCCTGTAAAAGGGCGCATGTTTCCCGTGTTTAGAACAGTCTGACAGCAAAATGACATTTCAAAGGAAAAAAAGTCATTTAAAACTACTCGCGGCTATTAATGAATTGCCGGTCCGACAATACACATAAAAGTTCATTGATAAAAACGGCATGGGAATTCCCCACAGGGGAACCCCGAACCAAAATTTAAAAAAAAAATGACCTGGGGGGTCCCCCTAAATTCCATACCATGCCCTTCAGGTCTGTTATGGATATTAAGGGGAACCCCGGCCAAAATTAAAAAAAAAAAATGGTGTGGGGTCCCCCTCAAAATCTATACCAGACCCTTCAGATCTGGTATGGATTTTAAGGGGAACCCCGCGCCAAAATTTAAAAAAAAAACGGCGTGGGGTCCCCCCAAGAATTCATACCAGACCCTTATCCGAGCACACAACCTGGCAGGCTTCAGGAAAAGAGGGGCCACATGCCCTCAACATTGGGAGGGTGCTTTGGGGTAGCCCCCAAAACACCTTGTCCCCATGTTGATGGGGACAAGGGCCTCATCCCCACAACCCTCGCCCAGTGGTTGTGGGGGTCTGCAGGTGGGGGGCTTATCGGAATCTGGAAGCCCCCTTTAACAAGGGGACCCCCAGATCCCGGCCCTCCCCCCCTGTGTGAAATGGTAAGGGGGTACAAAAGTACCCGTACCATTTCACAAAAAAACTCAAAAATGTTAAAAATGAAAAGAGACAGTTTTTGACAATTCCTTTATTTAAATGCTTCTTCTTTCTTCTATCTTCTTTCTTCCTTTGGTTTCTTCCTCCATCTTCTTCTTCTTCTTCTGGTTCTTCTGGTTCTTCCTCGGGGGTTCTCGTCCGGCATCTTCCTCCGTGCCGTCTTCTTATCTTCTTCTCCTCGGGCCGCTCCGCATCCATGATGACATGGAGGGAGGCTCCCACTGTGTGACGCTTCTCTCTTCATCTTTTTCTCTTCATCTTTTTCTCTTCATCTTCTTGTCTTCATCTTCTTTTCGGGCCGCTCCGCATCGATGATGGCATGGAGGGAGGCTCCCGCTGTGTGACGCTTCTCCTCTTCTGACAGTTCTTAAATAACAGGGGGGCGGGGCCACCCAGTGACCCCGCCCCCCTCTGACGCATGGGGACTTGACGGGGACTTCCCTGTGGCATTCCCTGTGACGTCAGAGGGGGCGGGATCACCGGGTGACCCCCCCGTTATTTAAGAACCGTCAGAAGAGGTGAAGCGTCACACAGCGGGAGCCTCCCTCCATGCCATCATGGATGCGGAGCGGCCCGAAAAGAAGATGAAGACAAGAAGATGAAGAGAAGAAGATGAAGAGAAAAAGATATGAAGAGAAAAAGATGAAGAGAGAAGCGTCACACAGCGGGAGCCTCCCTCCATGCCATCATGGATGCGGAGCGGCCCGAGGAGAAGAAGATAAGACGCCGCAGAGGAAGATGCCAGACAAGAACACTGGAGGAAGAACCAGAAGAAAAAGAAGATGGAGGAAGAAACTGAAGGAAGATAGAAGATAGAAGAAAGAAGATAGAAGATAGAAGAAAGAAGAAGCATTTAAATAAAGGAATTGTCAAAAACCGTCTCTTGTCATTTTTAACATTTTTGACAGTTTTTTTGAGAAATGGTAGGGGTACCCCTTAACATTTCACACAGGGGGGAGGGCCGGGATCTGGGGGTCCCCTTGTTAAAGGGGGCTTCCAGATTCCGATAAGCCCCTCCGCCCGCAGACCCCCACAACCACCGGGCAAGGGTTGTGGGGATGAGGCCCTTGTCCCCATCAACATGGGGACAAGGTGTTTTTGGGGGGACCCCACGCCATTTTTATTTTAATTTTGGCATGGGGTTCCCCTTAAAATCCATACCAGACCTGAAGAGCCTGGTATGGAATTTAGGGGGACCCCCCACGTAATTTTTTTTTTTAATTTTGGTTGGGGGTTCCCCTGTGGGGAATTCCCATGCTGTTTTTATCAATGAACTTTTATGTGTATTGTCGGACCGGCAATTCATTAATAGCCGAGAGTAGTTTTAAATGACTTTTTTTCCTTTGAAATGTCATTTTGCTGTCAGACTGTTCTAAACACGGGAAACATGCGCCCCTTTACAGGCATACTATAGACACCCCCCAGGTACGAAATTTAAAGGAAAATTACACTTTTATTGTTTCACTTTAAGCATTATTAAAATCACTGCTCCCAAAAAAACAGCCGCTTTTAAAACCTTTTTTTGCATTGATCCATGTCCCCTGGGGCAGGACCCAGGTCCCCAAACACTTTTTATGACAATAACTTGCATATAAGCCTTTAAAATTAGCACTTTTGATTATTCATGTTCGTGTTCCATAGACTTTAACGGTGTTCGCGTGTTCAAATGAATTTTTTGCCTGTTCGCTAGTTCTGGTGCGAACCGAACAGGGGGGTGTTCGGCTCATCCGTAGTCAGGGGACAGGGAAAGACACTTACGGAGCTTAAGAGGGCAGTTCCTGACATAGTGTCCGGGTTCCCCACAGTACAGGCACAAATTATTCATCCAACCACATTGACGTTCTTCCTGGATGAGGGAAGGCCGAAGGACCCCCAACTGCATGGGTTCAGGTGTGTTAAACATGGAGGTAGGTGATGCCAGTGGGGTATGACTTGGAATCTTTGGAAGCATCCAAAAATCTAAAAAATCAGACAATGTGATTGTCTGGATTTGTTTCCACATTTTGTCTCTCATAGTTGAGGTACACCTATGATGACAATTACAGGCCTCTCTCATCTTTTTAAGTGGGAGAACTTGCACAATTGGTGGCTGACGAAATACTTTTTTGCCCCACTGTATATGACGTTTCGGTCATAAGAGAGACATAAATGCCAATGCCCCCTTTTCCTATTAAATAAGTTGTGGACTCCCATGGGCCGGCCTGAATATATTATTATATTATAGTATATTGTGCCTATGTTTGTTGATACATGCACGCACTAGATGAGTGGTCTTACCAACATACACCAAACCACATAGGCATTTAAGTAAATAGTTTTCATAAGAAGTACTGCTATAATAGAAAGCAGAGGTCGAGAACTATTGTCTGCCTAAGAACTTTGTTGGAGTCACCTAGCTAGAAATGCCTGTGTCATCTCTTGAACTCTATGTTCAAGTTGTTTAGCAGACCTAAGTATACATCCAGCATGCATGAATTTACTGTAAGGAAAACCTTTTGTAAAAGGAACTGATAAAAAATTTCCACAGACATGTTTTTGTTTTTATCTTTTGCTTAGCAAACCATATTAGTAGAAATTCACTTGTGTTGCTACTCTGAAGTGTGAAAGAATTAGTGGGTAATCATGGATTCAGATAGGAATGAAATGATAATAAAGCCTGCCATGGATGATTCGTTTTTTTTTTATTTAGTCAACGGGCTGAATTCCTCCATACTCCAAGTAAGGTGGATGGAGGAATCCCCCCCATCGGGAGATTGTATTCTGACATCGGGACTTTTCTGCCGTCAGAATACACTAAACAGCAGCTGATCAACAAAAGTTTTTAAACATTGCCACTTGACAGAAGTATCGAAATTCAGCAGGTCTCTGCTGAACTGGCCAAGTTACGCTCCATCTATGGCCAGCTTAAAGAGGAGCTCAGAAAAAAATGAAAGTCAGGAGCTACAAATACTGTAGCTGTTGACTTTTAATATTAGGGCACTTACCTGTCCAGGAATCTAGATTTTTCAATCGGCTATTGGGTGCTGCTGCCACCATCTCCACTAAGGGAAAGCAGCAGTGAAACCTTCTTTCTTTACAGCCGGTTCCCCATTGTGCATGTGCGAAGTGCACTGTGCTCCGTGAATGGCCAGCTGTGGGGGAAGGAGGGGGGGCTGGCTGAGTTTGCCGTGAACTCAGCCAGAAGTGGGAGCGGGTACATGTCAAAACCAGGTACCCGCTCCTCCCCAAAAGGTGCCAAATGTGGCAGCGGGGGAGGTTCAGTGAATATGTGAAACATAGGTGATCTGTCATGAAAGAGGTTCATGTACAGTAGATAAAAGCTACATTAAACTGAAACTGTTGAAACATCTGCACATCAAAACAGAAGTAGCTTTTATTAGCACAATGGAAGGAGGTTCCAACAGACAATCCTTCATATTCAACTGTAAATTCATGCTGTTAAAAACATCACAAACTGCCAGAATACCCTCTGAATGTGTGATAGAGATGTACAGTATTAGGTACTCACATGCATAGTACAAAGAGTGTGTGTGCTCTCATACACCAACCCAATATCTAAATGGTCAAAAGTCCAAATATGTGCAACCATATAGATAATAAAAGAACATATAAAAATTGGCAAAACACCTGAAAAAAAAATATATATGTAAGAATTGCCCAAAAGTGATAACGTAACAAAGATAATGGGCCAAATAAAATTGTGTCCAAAAAGCCTACACGGCAGTATCCCCCTGTGAACTATAGATAATGATATAATGAATGTCCATCCATAAATAGTGCAATCTTCGGAGTTAAATGAGGAACCAGTGCAGAAGTCCATCACCATTAAGTAAGGGGTTACTGCTTACCGGAAGCCTGTGATCCCCCGCTACAGAGGATCAAGGGAAGCCTGTGTAAAGAAAAGCCCTCCAGGGCATATCAGGTACATCTGCTATCCTCGAAATGTTAGGGATGATAATGCGGTCTCCAGAGACACCAAACGAAACTCATAACACTCCAAATCTCCCCGTTTCGTTTCCAACTCATGGGTGGATGTGCATAACATGGAAAGATATAAGTGCTCCATAGTGTAAAACCTTCAAAGTTTATTGAATAATAAAACACAGTATTGCGCTTACATAGAAAAGCAGAAAAAAACGCCTAGTGTCTGGTGCGCTGGCTGGGAACACACAAGTGTTACCGGCCGGCGCACATGTAGTACGTCAGTACGTTTGTGTTTGTTGGCCGTTTGTATGCAAAACAAAATCCAGGCACACGCCTTCGGACAAAAGTCCAAGGTTTTGTCTGCGGAAAATCCGATCATGTGTACGAGGCTTTATACTCTTTTGTAAGTTATGTCAACACTTCACGAGAGTAACACCCATTCCTGCATATATGCATATATAGCTATAGTTAGGTAACATAACTGCACCTATAGTACTGACATAGTAACTCAGTATAGAAATACGTACACAGCAAAATCACTTTTCTCCATGTCCTCTGTCAAAAAACATATTAACCACTTGCCGCCCGCCCCGCCGTCATTTGACGGGGCTCTCGTTCTGGGTGGAGGTCATATGATGGCTTTCCAGAACAGCTGCTCTCACGTGCCCGCGGGGGAGCGCAGCGTGGCGATCGCAGCCGCGCCGTGTTGCTAGGATACGGCGCAACCCGATCTCTGTAAAGAGCCACGGCCGCTCTTTAACCATGTGATCGGCTGTGTCCGAACACAGCCAGTCACATGTAAACATGGAGATGCCAGTAATCGCTGCTCCTCGCCTCACACTGACAGAGTGTGAGGAGAGGAGAGACGATCAGCAGCATTTCCTCGCAAAGGACATCTAGGAATGTGCCCTGATGATCAGTGCCCTGATTACAATAAAGCCCCCACAGTGCCAGAAATAAGTGCATACCAGTGCCAGCAATGAGTGCCCACCACTAACAGCAATCAGTGCCCACCAGTGCCAGAAATCAGTGTCCACAAAGTTCCAGCAATCAGTGGCCATTAGTGATGCCAGTCATTTCTGGCTATCAGTGCTGCCCATCAATGCCCATCAATGCCACCTATCAATGCCCATCAGTGCCCATCAGTGCCGCCTATCTGTGCCACCTATCTGTGCCCACCAGTGCTGTCTATCAGTGCCCACCAGTGCCACCCATCAGTGCCCACCAGTGCCACCCATCAGTGCCGCCTATCAGTGCTCATCAGTGTCAGATATCAGTGCCCATAAGTGCGGCATATTCGTGCCTCCTTATCAGTGCCACCTAATCAGTGCCCATAAGTGGCACCTCATCAGTGGCCATCAGTGCAGCCTATCAGCGCCCATCAGTGCCGCCTCATCAGCGCCCATCAGTGAAGTAGATAAATGACTTCTTTACAAAATTTACTGACAGAAACTAAGAAAAACTTTTTTTTTTCAAAATTTTTGTCTTTTTTAGGAAACAATAAAAAACCCAGAAGTGATTAAATACCACCAAAAGAAAGCTCTATTTGTGTGAAGAAAATGATAAAAAATGTCACATGGTTACAGTGTAGCATGACCGCGCAATTGTCATTCAAAGTGTGACAGCGCTGAAAGCTGAAAAATGGCTTGGGCAGGAAGGGGGTGAAAGTGCCTGGTATTGAGGTGGTTAAAGTAACCTTTAAAATTGACATTATTACATTATAATATTGATATGTATTTTATATATATTTCAGAAACTTTTATCATTTAAAATACTATTAAACTCAAAATCTCTAACACCTTGCAAAGTGCAATTTCTCTTGCAAAGTGAACAGCTTATTTGCCTTCAGTAAGTAAACCCCACAGAATTAGTGCCAGCTACAATCAGACATCCTAGTGGATCAGCGCAATTGTTGTGTATTTTCAGGAGACAATGAAGGGATAGTCTGTGGATAAACATTTTGCCATCAATGGTGCCATTCTGATGGGCAGACCTGTTTTAGCCTGTATCACCCATGTATTACCCCTCTCTGCTGAAAGTAAACAGCAGAGTAGAAGCTGCAAAGTATGCCGAGACGCCAGAAAGTTGTGGAAAGAGATGGGCAGTAGACAGAACTCACAATAGGAAAGGATATTTTTCAAGTAAGCTTGTGCTGGATTGTCAATAATTACTATTTTTTATACTGCTATTACAATGCTGATGTTATAAACTGAAAGTGTATGCTGTCACTACAGATCTAAACCCATAAATCAAGTTCTCTTTCAGGGATATTAATAATATTTATGGTGCTCTTATATAGTGCAGAATAGGTTTATTAGGTCCTTTTGGATACAAAAACTTGCTTATTGGTTCAGGTGAGTGTCAAGCCTGATAGATAGCTACTTGAATACTGAATTGTGGTGTTAGTGGATGTGTTCTACTAAGGCGGCATCTGCATTTGTATATTGTTTGTTTTCCATTTCTGTAGTCTGTCATGCCAAACAAAAGTGTGATTTGGGTGAGAAAAATCTAGCTTTCTGGACTTGGCTATTCCCATGTTTGGTACATGAGTCAGATCAGGCAGCTTGGTCTTTATATGAATGGTCATCATTTACATTAGGCTGGAGATGTGTATTACATTACATTTTCTCTCAGGGAACCAAATGGTTTGTCAACAGTCCTCATCAGTTGCTTGGTATTAATTTGTATGGCTAAAATTAGCATTCCAAATGGCAGTGCCTGGGTCTGCTGATAAGTCAGAAAATAGAATGGTTTGGTTGATGTGGTCTCTTTTAAATTCTGTCAATTTAATGTGATGGTGAACAACCCTGTGATTGTTGATGTCTGATTAGAAACTATTTAGGTGCAAGATAGCACTAAACATGAATTTTGAGGGAGGGTTCAGACATATTAACCTCTACATTGAGATCCTGCTAATTTCAAGTACAGGGGCCAGTACAGTGGGGAAAATAATTATTTGATCTCCTGCAGATTTTGTAAGTTTGCCCGCTTACAAAGAAATGAAGGGTCTATAATTTTTATCATAGGTGTAGTTTAAATGATAGAGACAGACTATCAACCAAAAATCTAGAAAAAAAAAAACACATGATAAAATGTTATAAATTAAGTTGCAGTTCAGAGAGTAAAATGGGTATTTGATTCCCAAGCAAAACATGACTTAGTACTTGGTGGAGAAACTCTTGTTGGCAAGCACAGAGGTAAGACATTTCTTTAGTTATTGACCAGGTGTGCACACATCTCAGGAGGGATTTTGGTCCACTCTTTTTTACAGATCTTCTCTAAATCCTTAAGGTTTCTTGGCTGTCGCTTGACAACTCAAAATTTTAGCTTCCTCCATAAATTTTCTAAAGGATGAAGGTCTGAAGACTGACTTGGCCACTTCATGACCTTAATGTGCTTCTTCTTGAGCAACTTCTTTGTTGCCTTGGTGGTATGTTTTGGGTCATTGTCATGCTGGAAGACCCATCCATGACCCATTGTCAGTGTTCTGGCTGAGGGAAGAAGGTTCTCATTCAAGATTTTACAATACATGGCCCTGTCTATTGGCCCCTCAATGCAGCAAAGTCGGCCTGTACATTTAGCAGAGAAACAGCCTCAAAGCATAATGTTTCCACCTCCATGCTTGACTGTAGGGATGGTGTTCTTAGGGTCATAGTCAGCATTTTTTTCCCTCCAAACATGGCGAGTCCCCCTCCCCAAGAAGGCACATGCGCGGTCATGCCAATGAACATCTTAATGATTCAGAGAAGGATTGGAAGAAAGTGTTGTAGTCAGATGAGACCAAAATTGAGCTCTTTGGTATTAATTTGGCTCACCGTGTGAAACTTGAAGTTGAAACTTCAAGTTGCCAAGCGACAGCCAAGAAACCTTAAGGATTTAGAGAAGACCTGTAAAGCAGAGTGGACCAAAATCCCTCCTAAGAGGTGTGCAAACCTGGTCACCAACTACAAGAAACGTCTTTCCTCTGTGCTTGCCAACAAGGGTTTCTCCACCAAGTACTAAGTCATGTTTTGCTTGGGGATCAAATACTTATTTTACTCACTGAATTGCAACATAATTTATAGCATTTGTTTTATGTGTTTTTTCTGGATTTTTGGTTAATATTATGTCTCTATCGTTTAAAATAGACCTATAATAAAAAAATCATAGACCCTTCATTTCTTTGTAAGTTGGCAAATTTACAAAATCTGCAGGAGATCAAATAATTATTTTCCCCACTGTATATAGAGCAAGAAGACCTAAAAATCCTTTGATTGTTCTTATGAGACTGTACCAGTGTATATAACAAGCAGAGATATAATATGCAAAGTAAAAATGCAACTATATAAGTAAACTTTAAAATTAAGCAGCCTTTTATTGGACACAAAGAACTACAGTAAATATTTACATTCCAAATTTCTAGAACATTAGAAGGTATTAAAACCTATTTTTCTATTAGTTATGTATTAGAAGGTTCATTTCGTCTTTGGGCACACTAGACACATATAATAGCCATTCCGACAATGTTTATATGTAATATTTAATCTTATATGCCCCACTTTTCTTCCTAAGCTTTTCTAAAACTCAGCATTGGAGTAAAATTATTGAGTTTAATCACACTGTAAATGTTTCTAAGTACATTCTGGGGTTTTAAATAGGCTCACATAAATGTACACAGTGTTTTTCCTTGACATGAAAACTGTAAAACATATAAATTGTATGTAAATCACAGATTTTCCACATAATAAATCATGGAAGCTTATGGTTGGGGAGTTGAATGGTTTAATTAACTGTACTCCACCTAGAGCCAAGTACAACAATATATATGTAGCTCTGTAAATGCATTTCAGATTAGGTTCAAAGTCCTGGCAGCTTTATACAACACAAAGCAAAATACAGTGGCCTGTATCATTAACATTAATCAATTAATAAAGTACTCATGGGTCAAGAACTTACCAAAATTTAGTGGATATCATACTGATAATTTGGAGAAATAAGTAATGTTGCATTTATCATAAAATTAGTTTTGGCAGTATATACATTTTTATTTAACTGTTATTTTAGGTGAATCCTAGCAATTAACTGTATGCATTTAAAGGGACCCTGTCATCAGAACATTCAACTGTAATCTTTCTTTATGGGAAGAAAGGCAAAAAGCAAAATATTACATTATTTGGTGTAGGGTCTATATATACTTTATATCTGCCTATTAACTACTTTATGCAGTGGGTATAAAATAGAATCACACAAAAAAGGAAGCCACTGCCCCCACCTATAACTGGCCTTTGCAGCAAGCAGCATTGGAAGGCAACATATGTTAGAAAAAAAGCCAAGGATAAATCCAAGGAAAACTCCAAGCTCACTTACCAACCAGCCCACGGACAAACAAATTGACCTGTCTAACAGTATGCGTTAAAAACAGGGGTTTAGTCTGCACACATTTGCAAAAATAGAATCACTCCCCTTTAAAATAATCACATTTTGTTGATTTTCAGCTGAAATGAAGATAAACACGGTTTTTGTTTTATCCAGCTGTATTTAATTACGCAGTGCAACTTATAACATCCAAGTGAAAGATATAACACCAACATGTCAGAAAAAATAAAAAAATTCAAAAACAGAATTACTGAGTTGGAAAAAGGATCACCCCCTTATGTCAGTATTTTGTTGGACCACCTTTTTTCTTTAATTACAGCCATTAGTCTGTTGGGATATGTCTCTACTAACTTTGCACATTTACTTTTAAAAACTCCCTTGTGTAGACATCCAAAATTTCTGAGACGGCTGCTGGGCACTGCCATCTTGGTTGTGATGTCAACAGTTCCAGCAGACTCAGAGCTTTCATTCAGTTAGCAATCTATAGTAATCCCATTTGCTTCTTTTCTGGAAGCTACATAAAAGGTTATATAGGGGGTTATATAGGGAGGTACGGAGAAGAGTGGAAATGCTGGACCAGCACAGTTATTAGAAATTCCCAGATGAGGAGAGGGCTATGATGTGCAAGGAGGCTGTGCTAGGGAGCTGATTCTTCCTGGAGTAGTCAGATTTTGTAGCAAGTTCAAAGGTACATTACAAGTAAATTAAAAAAACAAAACATTTTTAGAAAGATTTAGAAAGATAAAACAGGGCAAGTAAGCATTAAAAAAAATGTCACCGTACTTTTATCTGCAAATGTTGATGACAGAACCTTTTTAAAGTATATCTGAAGCTAAAAGTTATTTTTCATTTTGGTTAGAATAGGAATTGGTTAAAATCAGTTTTTATTTTGCGTCTGTGTCCCACATGAGAAATTTCCTTTCAACAGGAAGCAAGAAAGTTGCGTAAATTCTCTCTTAGACAGCTGTCAGCAGAACAAGTGTCCCCATGGGAAGATTTCCCCTCTATTCCTGTTTTGGAGGATCTCAGAATTTATTTATTTTTTAATCCTAATGACAATGGTCACCAGGATAAAGAGAAAGAGTGAATCTCCCTAGCAAGGACACAGACAGTAATAAAAGTTGGATGGAACATCTAACCCTATCCTGTTGTATCCAAAACTAGAAAAAAAAAACATTTTGCTTAAGAAACACTTTAACTAAAACTGAAGAGAAAAGACATAGGGGGTTATTTACAAAAGGCAAATCCACTTTGCACTGCAAGTGCACTTGGAAGTGCAGTCGCTCTAAATCTAAGGGGTAGATCTGAAATGAGTGGAAGTTCTGCTGATTTTATCATCCAATCATGTACAAGCTAAAATGCTGTTTTTTATTTTCCTTGCATGTCCCCCTCGGATCTACAGCGACTTTACTTTCAAGTGTACTTGCAGTGCAAAGTGGATTTTCCTTTAGTAAATAACCCCCATAGTTCCAACTAACAGTTCCCGCTGAGTGATGTCTGACAGCTGATCACCTATTTCTCATTGTTACTATAACAGTCTAGAATTTTCCTTTCTGCTCCATTCAACAAGGACAACTTCCACACGTTCTTATATGTTCCTCATGGAACGAGTCTTATCCTACTTGACCACAAACACACTGCGGTTTGTTATTTCTTTAATTTTTTTTTTTATCTGCCTTTTTGTACACTGCTTCAAGATCAAAGACTTAAACAATGCTAATTGTTAAGATTGATCTCACTCTTGTGTGTTTATTGCAGATCAAAAACAAACTCAAGCAAAGTGCTGGAAGTCTGAATGTAATTAAAATGACTTGATTTGTCCGACTTTAGATTGCTACAAGTTACAGAAAAACTGAAGGGGAATTTAATTTTGTTTTTCCTTACGTTAATTAAGGATACATTGGTTTTTCAGTTGCTGCGGGAAAATTGACACAAGTGCGTCACAAATGGAGATGAGCCAAGGGTTGAATTTCAGTGAAATGCCCCATGGATCTCTTTTACAGGGAAAATTCTTCTGTTTCTGACTACACCTTGTGTTGAATAATGCAGGTAATGGATTAAGATGAATTGGAACAATGTAGTTAAGTATGTTCCGTATCTGTAGGATTCTTGTGGAAGCTGGAAATTACTGCAGTAAGCACCGCTACAACAGTGATCTGCACTAGCTTCCAGGTCCCACACCGAGCGGCTGCCCTGCTGCTTACTGAACATAGGAGATAAGCTTCACCACTGTAACTATGTAAAAATTGCCATACCTAGAATTCAACTGTAAAACTTATGTGAGGTATGCATGTTACAAAGGGCCTATCAAAGCATACGCTGCATAAATCTAAAACACCACTGTAATCTTCAAAAATGGCTCACAAGTGTTTCAAAAAGAGGTTATTCTGCTGCCATGTAACTGCAATCAGGTTTTCTGTGTTGCTGTTCTACAAGGCCAGGGGTATGGGTATTATAGGTGTAGGTGGGCCAGAAGCCGTTTGTAAGAGGGACCCAATTTACTTCCATGTGGCTGCCACACGCATCTGTACAGAGTTGCAGGACGTCACAGGTTGTTCAGCCTAAACCACATACTGTGCATGCACAATGTCGATCCTAGACCTCTTCATCCCATCCTCAGGGCCATCTGACCCATGCTGCATGAGGGGGTTCTTTCTCAACGTCAGACGCAGGACTCACTACCCACTCCAGAGCCATCTAGGCTTGCACCTGTAAAGCACATAACTCTCTTCACTCCCTAGGTATTGGCTGAACTTTACACTTCTAGGTCATCACAGAGAGGTTCTTTTCCTCTTTTCAGATCCTCCCGCTCAGATCTAAAGCGACTGCACTTCCAAGTGCAATTGTAGTGCAAAGTGGATTTGCCTTAATTAAATCAACCCCAATGACTTAATTAATGGCATATTACGAAATGTTCAATATTTTGTTTAAGCATCACTGGAGCATTGGGGTACCAGTGTCCCAGTCTATAATTCATTCTAAATCCTCCTCATGCTTTGCAGCATAGTATAGCAGACACCCCTCACCCGAAAAGGAAAGCAAAAGAAAACCCCAAGGATACTCTTCCTTAGCAGCTCACAGTCTCAGCATTCAGGAACTGAGAGACAGCTCCACCAACTTTATATAAGTCTAACTATACAATCACTCCATTAGTAGGAGGAACAACCTTTAATAGGAACCCTGCCTGCATACACATTGTCAATCTGACTCTTCGGGGATGGGCAAGAAATTCATGTCATCCGTGATATGACAGTTTGACAATGGGACTACATGTCCTCCTGAACGAAGGCAGGAAGTGAACTGACTACGCCACTATGAATATGCATCCATTGTTAGCATAGTCAGATCCAAACAGGAAGCCTGCAACACATAGACGACCAACAGGTTCACTGGGCATTTCCTCAACAGTAACAGATAAATAGAAAAACAGCAAAATTCTAACATGAAAGTAAAGAGAAATGAACATCAGCAACTTTATCCTTTGGGTTGCCATATGCTTGGATTGCTTTTCCTGGCTAATCTATCAGCCATTTTAAACTTTTAAATATTAATGACCCACCTAAAAGCAGAAACCACAGGAGATGAAGAGCTTCTTTTGTGCTCCCCTCTGTTAATGGTTTCAATTTGTTACTAAAGACATACCAAATGTTTTCCTGTCCAGCTAGAGCAGGGGTCTCCAAATTTTTCAAAGGGCAAGTTTACCGTCTTTCAGACTTTAGTAGGGCAAGATTGTGGCCACCCAGGGTAGAATATGTGCTGGGCCCAGCATCAGTTACAATAAATATGGCCTTAGGTTTTGTGGTCGGTAGGAAAAGGAGTAGTACCCCTATTAGTAGGAGGAATAGTATCCCATCATTGGCATAAGTGGAAGAAATAGTGCCCCATTGTTGGTGTCAGTGAGATGGAATAGTGCCTCATATCATAGGGAGGAATAGTGACCCAAGGGCTGGATAAAGGCTAGCAAAGGGCCACATCTGGCCCTCGGGCTGTAGTTTGGAGACCCCTGAGCTAGAGCACCAGCTTTGGCAACTGAAGTGCTCTTATTGAACAGGGCAGGATGAGTGGGTAAAGCTTAGTGTGAAAGATGTAGAAGCAAAAGCCCTAACCAAGAGAATAAAACAAGATCAGAGGGGTGCACATAGAACTGTATTTAGGCTTATAAATATGAAAACACCATTGAGAGAAAGATATTGTGATCAAGGTGCTACCCTGAAATGACACCAAGCGATATCCCTATTCTCTAAAAATAATCCATACACGTACACTATTTAATGGCAGTGTAATCTATTTTTCATAAAATTGTTTCTTTACTGTGTTTTTCTGCCTCCTTGTAACCCCACAAGCTCTAAAACCTCTTCTCTCCCCCTTACTTCCATTTATTTGGAATGAGTAGTACATACTACTTGGTACTTACCAGCTAGTATTAGTGATGGGGTAAGAGAAATGATCAACACATTTCACAGATCTGTGATTATTTGAATTTATACTAATGATATAGTTATCCTTTATAGTCACACTTTAGAAATGTACTCAACATTTCCTGATGAAGCAGATCCAAAAATCGGTTCCAAAAGTATGACAGTTCCTCCAAATGAGAGACAGTTGGGAGCTAGGCCAATGCTGTCAGAGGAGAGAAAGTTATATGGTTCTTCATACCCAGAAGTGTTGAGCGTTTTCTTTGCTCCCAGCAGCCAAACACAAAATTGAGAGTAGCAATAGGTAACTAATGTTCTCTCTCCCCGTAGCTAGAGAGGGAAGCATTAGTATCCCTTCCACAAATTAATCACTTCAGCCCCTCAAAGATTTTACCCCCTTCCTGACCAGAGCACTTTTTGCGATATGACACTGCGCCGCTTTAACTGACAATTACGCTGTCGTGTGACGCTGTACCCAAAATTGATGTCCTTTTTTTCCCCACAAATAGAGCTTTCTTTTGGTGGTATTTCTGCAGTTTTTATTTTTTTATTTTTTTTTTATAAATAAAAAAAGAGCGACAATTTTGAAAAAAACACAATATTTTGTACTTTTTGCTATAATTAATATCCCCAATATTTTTTTTAAAAAAGCACATTTTTTTCTCAGTTTAGGCCGATATGTATTCTTCTACGTATATTGATTGGTTTGTGCAAAAGTTATAGTGTCTACAAAATAGGGGATAGATTTATGGCATTTTTTTTTACTATTTTTTTTTTTTTACTAGTAATGGTGGTGATCTGCGATTTTTATCATGACTGCGACATTATGGCAGACACATCTGACACATTTTTGGGACGACTGACAATTATACAGCTATACAGCGATCAGTGCTATAAAAATGCACTGATTACTGTAAAAATGTCACTGGCAGGGGTTAACACTAGGGGTCAATCAAGGAGTTAACTGTGTTCCCTGACTGTGTGTTCCAACTGTAGGGGGAGGGGACTGACTAGAGGGGATGACAGATTGTGGTTCCTAGCTATTAGGAACTCACGACCTGTCTATCCTCACAGAACAGGGATTTGTGTGTTTACACACACACGTCCCTGCTCTGCCTCTCGTGCTCACGATCGTTCGTGGCCGGAGGTCATCGCGACCGTCGGCCACGAGCATCGGTACCCCCGCAGTGCAGTGGGCGCGCGCAGCTGGCTGCGCGTGCGTGCCTGCTATCCCACTTAAAGGATCAATGTATAGCTACAACGACTCGTGGGATCATGCCGGGATCGTGGGATCATGCCGACCTGCCCCAGTATAATGACGGCGGCTGGTTGGCAAGCAGTTAAAGGAGAAGAAAGGCTAAAGCTCTTTAGGCACTACTTCCCTTGTGGCTCACAGGAGTGCATTTCATTCTGCATTCCAATGTCCCATTTTCAGCCGACAGTCAGACTCTGGTTTGATCCCTACTTTGTCGAGATCCACCCAGATGCCTGGACTGTCAGCTGGCTCAGCCTCTCAGCGAGCCGCTGGGAGACAACTGAGCCAGTCGCTCCCGCCCTCTGCACAGCCCAGTTCTCCAGTGGAGGAGCAGAGCAGAGTTTCACCGGCTCTCTGCAGAGTGAATAACGAGAACTGAGTGATCAGCTGTCTTTGCTCAGTTCTTGGTCTTAGAGGCGGCGGGGGATAGATGCAGCATTGAACCAATGTTTGTTTTTTTTCAATTCCCATACTTCTCTTTTAAGGGTGAAGTGAGCTTGTATTAGTGCAGTCTTTAGTAGATGTCTGACGATATCTACATACATGAGATGGTTGTCAACTAATCCTCCGGCATTTACCATTTGAACATTTTCACTCAACATTTCCCCCAAAGTCATATCAACACACAACATTTTTCTAAAAAGTAATACTATATTTTATATTTTTAAAAACATTTTTTGAATTTTTAGAAACAAATATACAAATATTAAATGATGGTCAGCTGCAGCTTAGAAAACTACATTTGACAATGTTAATAACTTTGATAATTACAAGAATAGTGATAACAGAAAGAAAAGGCATACAACTCTTCATTGCTTTATGTTATTTAATTGGTTCTGTAGTCTATATGTCAATAGAATCTGTCAGCACTCTATGGACATTACATATTTAGACAAACATGAACATTTTGAAAAACCAGGGGCACCGACCCTTGAAAAAGTGCTCCCAAAAAATTTTATGTATAATTACGGTGATGCTGCTGCCTCTTTAAGTGAAGACACTCAAAACGATGTGTATATCATAAATGAAAGTAAAGAACTTCACCAAAAAATGTGCACTGACCAATCAGCAAAAAAATATATACAGGTTCAGCTCATAAAATTATAATATCATCAAAGAGTTCATTCATTTCAGTAATTCAATTCAAAAGGAGAAACTCATATTTTTGTATTTAGTTACACACAGAGTGATATATTTCAAGCATTTCTTTTTTTTAAAGGCGTTCTATGCATTAAGATTAAAAACATTCTGTGTGTAGCCTCCCCAGCACCCCACTAATTTCTTACCTGAGCCCCATCTCTCTCCAGCAATGTCCACGAGTTTCTTAGCCATCTGGGACTCTCCTACTGATTGGCAGCGATGCCATTGGCTTCCGTTGCTGTCAATCAAAGTCATTTAGCCAATCGTGGGAGGGAGCGGAGCCGGGTTGGGGCTCTATTGTCTGAATGTACACAAGGAGCTGTGACTCGGCTCGGGTGCCCCCATAACAAGCTGCTTGCTGTGGGGGCATTCAACAGAAGGGAGGGGCCAGGAGCAGCGAAGAGGGACCCGAGAAGAGGAAGATCCAGGCTGCTCTGTGCAAAACCATTGCACAGAGCAGGTAAGTATAACATGTTTGTTATTTTTTTATTGTTTTTAAATGAGACTTTACAATCACTTTAATTTTGATGATTATGGCTTACAGCTATTGAAAACCCCAAATTTGTTATCTCTGAAAAGTAAAATATTACATAAGACCAATAAAAAAAAGTATTTTTAATACAGAAATTTTGTCTTACTGAAAAGTATGTCCATATACAGTATAGTATGCACTCAATACTTGGTGGGGACTTCTTTTGCATGAATTACTGCATCAATGCATCAAACCCTTACTGGCTTTTGTAGCTGCATGCATTATGGAATTATTCATACTCAAAGTTTACAGCAGAAGAGATAAAATTGTTTAAGCTGTTTAGGTCACCCTGCTTCAGCATCATTACAGGCAGTCCCCGAGTTACATACATCCGACTCCTACTTACAAATGGAGGGAGACAACAGGAAGTGTGAGGAAATTTACCCGTAGGAACTGAAATTTACCTTATCATAGGAAATGGTGTCTTCACTGAAGCCTTATTAACAATTCTTGTTTCTACAACAACCCAAGATTTTCAAAATCCAATTGTCACAGGGACAGAAAGTAAGGTGAAATCTTCTGAACGGGGCACAGACAGCAAAACAAACGTTACAGGGTTGTTAACCCTTCCTTATGCTATCCATATAAAAATATAAATTATTTTTTTTGGCTGGAGTTACACTGAAAAAAATGTATCATCTCCAACTTACAAAAAAGTTCAACTGAAGAACAACCCTACAGGACATATCTTGTTTGTAACCCGGGGACCGCCTGTAATGAGTTTTAGTGCAGTTGTGATCATATTCTGGGTTATGCTGACAGACATGAGCTGTCACCACTTTAATAATTTATACACTTTCAGTGTTGGTGATTGCAGCCTTCTTAATCATCCATGGCAAAGGAATGGCAAATTGGGTCTTACACGAGATGGAAATCCAAAACATTTATGCTGTGCACTATTTCATATATCTGCAACAAGTCTAACTACAGTTAGAGGGGAAAAAAGTATTTGATCACCTGCTGATTTTGTACGTTGCCCACTGACAAAGAAATGATCAGTCTATCATTTTAATGATAGGTTTATTTTAACAGTGAGATCCTCTCAAAGTCATTAAGCTTTCGAGGCTGACGTTTGGTAACTCGAACCTTCAGCTCCCTCCACATATTTCTATGGGATTAAGGTCTGGAGACTGGCTAGGCCACTCCAGGATCCTAATGTGCTTCTTCTTGGGCCATTCCTTTGTTTCCTTGGCCATGTGTTTTGGGTCATTGTCATGCTGGAATACCCATCCACGCCCCATTTTCAATGCCCTGGCTGAGGGAAAGAGGCTCTCACCCAAGATATGAGGGTACATGGCCCCATCCATTGTCCCTTTGATGAGGTGAAGTTGTGCTGTGCCCTTATCAGAAAAACATCCCCAAAGCATAATGTTTCAACCTCATGTTTGACAGTAGGGATGGTGTTCTTTGGGTCATAGACAGCATTCCTCCTCCTCCAAACACTTGGGAATTGATTTGATGCCAAAGAGCTCGATTTTGGTCTCATCTGACCACAACATTTTCACCCAGTTCTCCTCTGAATCATTCAGATGTTCATTAGCAATCTTCAGATGGGCCTGTACATGTGCTTTCTTGAGCAGGGAGACCTTGCGGGCACTGCAGGAATCCAGTCCTTCATAGCGTAGTGTGTTACCAATTGTTTACTTGGTGACTATGGTCCCAGCTGCCCAGAGACAAGTTTCTCCCGTGTAGTTTTGGGCTGATTCCCCACTGTTCTCATGATTATTGAAACTCCATAAGGTGAGATCCTGCATGGAGCTCCGGACTGAGGGAGATCGACAGTTATTTTGTGTTTCTTCCATTTGCCAATAAGCACACCAACTGTTGTCACCCTGTCACCAAGCTGCTTGGCGATGGTCTTGTAGCCCATTCCAGCCTTGTGTAGGTCTACAACCTTGTCCCTGCCATCCTTGGACAGCTTTTTGGTCTTGGCCGTGGTGAAGATATTGGAATCTGATTGATTGAATGCTTCTGTGGACAGGTGTCTTTTATACAGGTAAAAAGCTGAGATTAGGAGCACTCCCTTTAACCTTCTTAGCGGTATTCCCAAGTGTGGCTCAGGGTGAATTTCCCATACCAAGAGTGGTAACTCCGAGCCATTCTCGGGGCTGCTTTGCAGTATCCAGGGAAAGTAACTTATCTTGTCCCCAGGATCCTGCAATGTACTCCTGCTGTGTGTGGCGGCTGTGTCTTTTGACCGATGTACTATATTGGGCTCCGTTCCCTGTGAGCGGCGCGACATACAGGGACAGTGCCCAGCGGGAGATTCAAAAAGTGCAAAAAACATAACACATACAGTACACTGTAATCTTACAGATTACATTACTGTATCAAATTATTTCACCTCCCTATTGTCCCTAGTGCTTTGTCCAGTGCCCTGCATGCAGTTTTATATCATATATACTGTTCTTTCTGCCTGGAAACTGGAGAATGTCCATAGCAACCAAAAAGTGTCCCTTTACTTGAAAAGTGGTTTTAGATCAGCTAGAAAACAGCGATAGTAAATTAGAACATTTGCAGAATTGAGCGATAGTGATTAGTGGGGAAATTCATCATCAGACACTGGAAGTGACAACAGCAACAATTCTGCAACTGAGCACATTTCAGTGTTTTTGAGTTGATTACATTATTGAATACATTTTATTATTATTATAAGTTATTTATTATATTATAATTTATGATTTTGTGTTTCAAACTTTATCATACCCTGGCAGTCTACTAGACTCTTGTTTGGACAGATTTAAGTGAGTTATTCCTAAGAATTACAAGCCTACAATATAAAACGCCAAATTTCCATGCAAAATAATGTACCGCTTTCAGCATCAAAAATCTGACATAATCATACCGCCAGGGAGGTTAAGCGAGTGCTCCTAATCTCAGCTCGTTACCTGTACAGAAGACACCTGGGAGCCAGAAATCTTGCTGATTGATAGGGGTTCAAACACTTATTTCACTCATTAAAATGAACATCAATTTATAACTTTTTTGAAATGTGTTTTTCTGGATATTTTTGTTGTTATTCTGTCTCTCACCATTAGAATAAACCTACCATTAAAATTATAGACTGATCGCATCTTTGTCAGCGGGCAAACGTACAAAATCAAATACTTTTTTCCCTTACTGTACATCACTCAGGGTCAGCTATAGTGGAGAAGAACAAGTGACGTGCATACCTTCCTTTGCTTGGAATATATTGTGTATTTCACAATCTATGGAATCCAACAAAGCCTTTAATAGGTTTCCTTTTGCTATAAAACCAAGCATTCAGCAATTCTTACTAGGTACAGCGATATGCAGCCAATGTCACACAGTCAGACTCACTTTAAGAAACATCTCTTGTTTGACTATATAGAATTGCAGAAATGAACAGTATTAAATAGTTTGTATTAAAAACAAACTGTTGGATTATTCTGTCTGCCAAATGGAAATGGTGATCTATTTCATTGTGCTCAGTCTTCTGATTACCTTATAATGTCAGATCCAAGCCAGAACAGAATGTTAAAATAACATGACGTGAGGTTGTGAACTCTGCAGATATTAAAGCTGTCTTTCATTTATACGCTGGCACTTTCCAAGCCCGTCTCTTTCCAATTTTCCCATAGTCAGAAGTTTAGTGAAGTCACCCCGACCATCAGATATAAAATAAATGTTACACCATTGTTACATACAGCCTGAAGTGGACCAGTTCCAACAATTTTACCAACTAGCCAAGCAAATATATTTGGAGTGTCAGCTGCTTTTATTCTTTTTTTTTTTAATGGCGGAATAGTTCCATGATATAAAGCTTTCTTTTAAGAAGGTCATCCCATAGTTCAGGTTATTGGCTGAATTAAATACTTACACCGATCAGCCATAACATGACCACCCACTTAATATTAAGTAGGTCCCCCTTTTGCCACCAAAACAGCTCTGACCCATTGAGGCATGGACGCCATTAGACCTCTGAAGGTATGCTGTGGTATCTGGCAGCCAACTGTCAGTAGCAGATCCTGTAAATTACAAGGTCGGGCCATAATGGATTGGACTTGTTTTTTCAGTACATTCAACAGATGCTTGATTGGATTGAGATCTGGAGAATTGGTAGACAAGTCAACACTACAAAGACTCCTTCTTGCATTGCTCTGTGGTACAGTTCTGATGCTCAAGTGCCTATTGTGGATGCTTTTGGCTGTGGACACGGACCAGCATGAGCACCCTGACTGTTCTGTGACAACAAACTGCAATGTACTGTGTGTTCTGACACCTTATTATTGGAACAGGCATTAACATTTTCAGCAATTTGAGCTACAGTAGCTCTCCTATTGGATCGCGCTACGCAGGCCTGCCTTCCCTCCCCACATGCATCAGTGAGCACTAGCCAACCATAACCCTGTCACCAGTTCACCAGTTTTCCTTCCTTGGACCACTTTGGTAAGTCCTGACCACTACAGACCAGGAACATCCCACAAGAGCTGCAGTTTTGGAGATGTTCTAACCTATTCATCTAACCATTACAATTTGGCACTTGTGAAAGTCACTCAAATCCTTACACTTGCCAATTTTTTCTACATTGAACGCATGAACTTCAGGGACAACATTGCAAAAAAGATTGCTTGGTGTCTGAGAATCATAGGCACCACATCCCTAGGTAGTAGTTTCAGAAAGTGTATAAAGGGGAGTGAGATTTTAAAGGTGCCAAACACAAATTAATATAAAAATATGAAAATTTTATTATAAATTATCAAAATCTCATATATTAAAAACATCATATTGATATCCATTCAACTACAGATAAGATGCAGGAAACTTCAGCTGGACATGTTTCGCCAAACCTAGGGCTTCTTCTGGAGAGTTTTTACGAATACTGCATCACTGCGTTGTTGCTCAAAAACCTTTGTAGATATCAGTACAATCAATCACACACCAGCAGACATGTTTTAGGGGGATATTAGTGGACCATAGAGGGGAGACAAGGACCCAGAATTTGCCTGCCTGCTCTGGGAGATACATGATGTGCGACCAACATTAACTGCTCCTGGACCAGCCGCCGCAGTTACACTGCGGCAGGTTGTCTCTCCTGCGCGAGCCGTCGTAGCTGTACGTCTCTTTAAGACACCTCTGGCAGCGCGTGCCCAAAGCATGTCCCCGGAGCCGGCGGGCACGATGACCGTTGGACACCCGCGATTACTCGTTACAGAACAAGAACGGAGATGTGTGTGTGTGGAAACACACATATCTCGGTTCTCTCAGGGGAGGAGACAGATTATAGGTTCATACTGAGTATGAACACCGATCTCTCTCTTCCCCTAGTCAGTCCCATCCCCCCTACAGTTAGAACACACTTAGGGAACACGGTTAACCTCTTGAACGCCCCCTAGTGTTAACCCCTTGCCTGCCAGTGTCCTTTACACAGTAATCAGTGCATTTTTATAGCACTGATCGCTGTATAAATGTCACTGGTCTCAAAAGTGTATCAAAAGTGTCAGATTTGACTGCCGCAATATCGCAGTCCCAATAAAAATCGCTGATCGCCGCCATTACTAGTAAAAGAAAAAAAATTATAATAAAAATGCTATAAATCTATCCCCTATTTTGTAGACGCTATAACTTTTGCGCAAACCAATCCATATACGCTTATTGTGATTTTTTTTACCAAACATATGTAGAAGAATACATATCGGCCTAAACTGAGGAAATTTTTTTTTTTTAATTTGGTATATTTTTTATAGCAAAAAGTAAAAGACAGAGTTTTTTTTTCAAAATTGTCACTCTTCTGTTTATAGCGCAAAAAATAAAAAATGCAGGAGGTGATCAAAAACCACCAAAAGAAAGCTTTATTTGTGGGAAAAAATGTTGTTTGGGTACAGCGTCGCACGACAGCGCAATTGCCAGTTAAAGCGACGCAGTGCCGTATCGCAAAAAATGGCCTGGTCATTGAGCAGCCAAATCTTCCAGGGCTGAAGTGGTTAATAGACACTTTGCATCAGTATCAAGGCTTAAAGTCCTGCTACAGGTGTCTAAGGACCTTATATGGCCCACTGAATATATTCAGCTGTGAAATTTAGAAGATCTGGTGATGTGTATCTTGGTGTTACCAGTCACTCCCTATAAATAGGGGCAGGCAAATTATGGGTCCCCCTCTATGGTCCACAGATATCCCCCTAAAATAGGTCTGTTGGTGTGCGATTGATTGTACTGATATCTACAGAAATTTTTGAGCAACAACACAGTGATGATGTATGCAGTATTTGTAAAAAAGACTCCTGAAGAAGCCATAAGTTTGGCAAAATATGTCGAGTTGAAGTTTACTGCTTCTTGGATATGAATATGATGTTTTTTTATATATGAGATTTTAATCATATATAATAACATTTTGATATATTTACATTAATTTGTGTTTGGCACCTTTAAAATCCCACTCCCCTTTATGCCCCGTACACACGATCAGACATTGATCTGACATTCCGACAACAAAATCCATGGATTTTTTCAGACGGATGTTGGCTCAAACTTGTTTTGCGTACACACGGTCGCACAAAGTTGTCAGAATTTCCGATCGCCAAGAACGCGGTGACGTACACCACGTACGATGAGACTAGAAAAAGCCAGTTCAGAACCAAGAGCGGCACCCTTTGGGCTCCTTTTGCTAATCTTGTGTTAGTAAAAGTTTGGTGAGAGAAGATTCACGCTTTTTCAGACTCGTGGTTTTCAGATCGTTTTCTGCTGTTCAGTTTGTGCTTGTGGGTTTGTATCTGCTCTTCAGTGAGTGCAGCGAGTACCATTGACTCTTGTCATTGTGTTCTTGTTCATTCGTTACTGTTTTTCAGGTCGCTCGTCACAGGCCTTGCTGTTCTTCATGCCTTTGCTCCGTGAGATCCGTGAGAATAATCCTGATGATTTCAGGAACTTTCTCAGGATGACGGACCCCGTATTTCACTGTTTGTTGGCTTTGCTGACCCCCTATATCAGCAGGCAGGATACCTGCATGAGGCAAGCCATCACTCCGGAGCAGAGGCTCGTCGCCACCCTGCGGTACTTGGCAACGGGGA
The DNA here is from genome assembly GCF_042186555.1 of Aquarana catesbeiana. Classification (NCBI taxonomy): domain Eukaryota; kingdom Metazoa; phylum Chordata; class Amphibia; order Anura; family Ranidae; genus Aquarana; species Aquarana catesbeiana. The sequence continues at coordinate 73,185,134 of NC_133330.1, read as the reverse complement.
GAAGCCTGCAGGACTTGAAGTTCTCGACAGGCATCTCCCCCCAGGCTCTGGGAATCATTATCCCAGAGACCTGTTCTGCCATCATCCAGGTCCTGCAGAAGGAGTATATTAAGGTAAGATTTTTATCCTTTAATATCACATTTAATTGTATTTAATGTTTGCCAATATATTGTATTTCTTTCCTCATTCCCTAATTACCATGATTGTAATATGCTGTGAATGTCCCCTTTGTCCTCATGCATGCTGGGTTGTTATGTAATTTTTTTTTTTGTCCTTCATACATATTTGCCTTCACTAACCTCCCCAGCATGGTCTCCTGGCCCTATATTCACCTCATGTAGTCACTTAACAATGTATTTTATCAGCTCCATAGTAGTGCTTTTCCCCAAACACCCCCTAAAATGTTTTTAAATGTGATTTGTGCTTTAAATTCAGGCAGAGTGCCAGAGGCTTTTTTGGGGGGGTCCCCAAATCATGTGGAACCCTCCCTCCTCCCAACTGCTAAGTCAGCTGATAACAATTCTCTATCTATCCTCAATCATCTATCTGCTGACTTTGCCAAACCCATACACACTATACCCATCTCTTTAGTGGTCAGATGTATGGATGAATTCCCCAAAGCATGTAGTGCAAGGGCCTGCCTATATACTTTCAAATGGTACTGTTTAAAGTTTTGGTATCCTATTATTATCTTGATAGGTAATAGCAGAATGTCCAAATGTGCTAAAATGTGTACAGTGTGTATTTATATGTTTGTATTATGACACTTCTTACCTGTCCAGTGGGCTGCCAATAGTGTAACTAAGGAGGGGCTGGCCAAAGTAATACCCATTATTTAGGCATTCATCTCTCAATGAAGTGGAGAGGGTTACCTGTCCAAGAGCCCCCCCCCCCCATAATGTTAGAAATGGCCCATGAGAGGGGGTGGGGGAGGGGGAATCTGATAGGTGTACCTTATACTTTGGTCTTTAAAAACTCCCTCAAATAAATGTTATCTTGATGTTGGCCAAGAATGTTTGTGTCTAATCTGCTTTCCCTGTTTATGTGCAAAATGACTAATTTTTTGTTGTTGTTTGACTCCACAGTTTCCTTCCACACCACAGGAATAGCAGACTGTGGCTTCCCACTTTGCCCAGCGGTGGGACTTTCCTAACTGCGGAGGGGCAATTGATGGGAAACACGTCCATATCGTCCCACCACCCAACTCGGGGTCATACTATTATGATTACAAAGGGGTTCAATAGTATTGTGATGTCGGCGGTGGTGTCGGCTACTTACGAGTTCCTGTATGTGGACATGGGGAAGAATGGCCGGATGTCCGATGGTGGAGTCATCACCCAGACAAGGTTCTACAGGCATCTCCAGAATGGCAGCTTGGACTTGCCACCTCCAGAAGACAATGCGGAAGGACTCCCATTCGTCTTCGTTGCGGATGAAGCGTTTGCGCTGGGGGACCATCTTATGCGGCCATTCCCGATGAGGACCCTCACCCCGGACCAGAGGGTTTTTTAATTGCCGGCTGGCCAGAGCCAGAAGAGTGGTGGAGAACACGTTTGGAATCATGGCCAGCCGGTTCCGCCTATTTCTTACACCCATACATATGGCGGAGTATAAACTGAATCATATTATCCTGGCATGCTGTGTTCTACACAATTTTTTACAGCAACATTCTGCCAACTATGCTGGCTCAGTTGGGCCTGAGGCCGGAATTCTAAATGAAACAACCCTGACGGTGCTTGAAAGTGGCCGTCCTGGCTTGCCCCCCCTGAGTGCCTGTGATGTGCGGCTAAGATACCTTGAATACTTTGCGGGTAGGGGGGCTAACAATATGCCAGACAATGTCTGAAACCTTTTTCAAATAAATAAAAAACAATAACTACTCAAATCTTTGGTGACATTTACTGCTTGTGTTTCTTTTAGCTGACCCTGACAGAAATGTGGTGAGTCCTGAAAATGCTGTGATTGTGTAACCTTACAAAGCACTGTTGGGTGTTATTTACTAAAGGCAAAGACACTTTGCACTACAAGTGCAGTTAAAACTGCACTTGTAGTGCAAAGTGGATTTGCCCTTAGGAAATAACACCCATTGTCACTGAAAACACCAATTAGAGCACAACAAAAGTTTTGGAGCGTTGAGACAATAATCCACACATTCTTGATTAACAATCTTTTTAATACCAGCACAATCACATGTGCATTTAGAAAAGGTTAAAACAAACCAACATGTTTGTTGTATAACAATTTTTGGGGTCACATTAGAAACAGTAGAAATGTCCATTTAAGATAAAACAGGCATGTTTAAAACCAACAAGAAAGACACAAATCTTGAACTTACAAAGTTCATATTTGGTAGAACTTGAAGGCAATATCAGACATGAGTATTTAGAAACTGTGGTTTTTGTGTGCTAAAATTTTTTACCATTTTTGGACAAATTTGCGAAAAGCCAAATTTTGAAGATGCACAGTGTGTCAACATGTGCTAGCTGCCACCATGGGGGATCAAGGGATGTATTTTGGGGGTGCAACCCCTTCCTCACAGCTACTTTATTATTGAGGAAGGGGTTGCACCCCCAAAACGCAACCATTGCTCTCCCGTGATGGCAGATAGCACATGTTGACACACTGTGTGCATCTTCAAAATTTGGCTTTTCGCAAATTTGTCCAAAAATGGTAAAAAATTTTAGCACACAAAAACCAAAGGTATTTGGAGGGGTTTTAAACTCTCCCTAAAACATCAATGATGCTCTTCATTTTTTGTTGAACATCACTGATGTGTAGCACTAACTCTCGGTGGAGCTGCTGGTTTAAGCGGGCCTGTTACCTTCACTCTCCTTCCCTCTGTTTTACCGGCACCGGGTCTAGGGTCCCGTTGAGTTTACCTCTGGACGATACACGCACCAACACTTGAATACGTTTTCAATGCTTTATTAAACGATTTACTAAGGAAGTAGCAGGAAAGAGGCAGAAGGGAAACTGCAGAAGAAACTCAAATATCTTCTTATAAGGTTCTTGACAAATGTCCTGGTAGAATTTGGATAATATAATAGAATATGCTCCCCTCGTGAGACACACTCTTTGCTCGCCTGGATAGGCCTCTTTCACTTGCCTAGCAGCCAGTACGTAGCACGAACAAAAGTCTCTGCCACAGACTTGTTTGGGATAAACCTGTACTGTCCTCTGCCACAGGATGTACCATTTTTTTTCTTGTAGTGAAAGTCAGTCACAGTGCTTGAACCTTTAAGCCAACCCGGCAACACTATGCTGTATAGTTACTTTTAGGATACGTCCTCCAACCGAGTCACCAGGCCCCTCTCCAGACCAGCACGCTGCGTGATCCTTCCATGACGGGTCCTCCCCTGGGATCTCCTCGGTTGTCCAGCTTCTTCCCTTCTGGATAGACAGCTCAGGACCATTCCTTGGCTGCTGTGGTAGGCCCCAGACAAGCTTCTGGGCCTACCCCTGCGCCGCTGCAGCATGGGCCTCCGGAACGGAGGACCATGAGATTGCTCTCTAACGCATACCTGTCGGCCAGGAGGGCCAGCAGGTGGCTGTAAAACGAACCCCCTAATATGGCATCTGTCCCAAAAATACCCTCGCCCAGAATGCAACTCGGAGGACCACCTCCACCGAGTTGTCTCCGGGACAGAAGAGCATCCATACGCTTCGACATGTTGCCCTTCCAACACTGACTAGTGATAACAGCGACACCCACCGGTCAGTCTGGAAACACACACAATGTCAGCCAAGCTGGAACAGAGGCAAACTTAACCTATTTAACGAACAAGTTACTAAATTTACCTAGAGGCAAGATATCACAAATAATTCTGCGCTACCCGAACAGTGAGCAGCTAACACGGCTAATAGGATATAAGCAAGGACAAAATAACAAAAGGTAGTGTAGCACTAATAGAGAACCATATGTTTGTATGATATGAAAAGCAATGGATTTCTCAAATGCACATATTTCACATATGGAGAGAAGGTAGACAATATATCAAAAGGTGTAAAAGTCTTAAGAGTCCATAAAAAGAGAGTGTCTTGAACATTAGTAGTAATCTTCAATGTATATATGGCTTTGTGTTGCACATATCACCAAACATTTAGGCCAGATGGAAAGAGGGTCCGGAGTTCATGTATCCAGAAGGTCTCCAAACGAGAGACCCCTCTGGTCATAGCACCACCTCTCCATGGAGGGACATATCTATCAATTACTATAAATTGTGTATCCTTAATTACACGATTGTGGTGTAATTTATAATGTCTGGGGACAGTATGTTTGGTGTCCCCACTCTTAATGAGTGCAATGTGTTCCAATACTCTGACTGAAAAGGAGCGGATGGTACGACCAATGTATTGTTTTCCACAATGGCAGGTGATTAAGTAAACAACATAGCTAGTGGAGCAGGTACAAAATCGTTTGATGTAATATTGCTTATGGGTCACAGAAGATGTGAACGAAACGGTTTTGCGTCCAATTCCTGTATTATGCTGACAAACAATACATTTTCTGCATGAATAGAAACCCTCCATCTCATGAAATAAGGGCTTACGTATAGGTGGGTTGATGATATTGGGAGCTATTCTACTCTGTAGAGTGGGGGCACCTCTGAAAATAACTTTCGCTTGTTCAGGTAGGGCAGTATTTAGAACGCGATCAGTTTTGAGAATGTCCCAATGCTTAGACATAATAGCTCTCACTTGTTTGTGCTGAATAGAAAATGAAGTTAGCATAGACCACTTAAAACTATCACCCTGTTCTGCTTTGGGTTCCTCCTCTAGAAAAGACTCCCTATTGGTGTTTAAAGCACGTTGAAATTCGTGATCGACTAAGCAAGGGTTAGTCAATTGGAAAAGAATTGATGTGTGCCCTGGGGGTCCAAGGCTTCGCCAATTTATGATGTTTATCCAGCGTTGCCTCCCTCTTTGTTTGGTTCTGAGCCCTTAATAAAGGAATTTTTGGTTCAATTATACTCGCCTATGTGTGTTTTACTTCAATAAGGACAGTTTGTTTGTGAGGAGGCAGGTACATTTCAAAAATACAATGTCAAATAACAAGGGACACCAACACCAAGCAATCTCCTTGAGATTAAATAGTACAAGATACCAATTGTGTTGTGGTAACTTGACACACAAAACACACACAAAAATATTATGGAGTAAAACCAATTAAAAAAAAAAAAACATCAGTCTTGAAAAAAATACAAAACCAGAAAAAAAAAACAGCCTTGAAAAAGATACAAAACCAAAAAAAATAAAAAATTCCACCCGTAAAAAAAATACAAAACAAAAATATAACAACAAAAAAAAAATTTGGTCAGATGTGACAAATCAAAATATATTGAGGGAATCACAATAAATAATAAAGAAAGAAGTTTGTGAGAAATCTTTGTGAATATGAGCAGCAAAACTACTTCATTCTTCTCACATTATAAAGAAGAAGAGAGTGCGCTGTATTAAACAATTTTTTACATTGCAGCGTGACGAAAGTGCTCTATCCATTCCGAACGTTAATTTTACCAGACCGAGCTGTTCCGTCTCGGAATTTCTTCTGAGCATGCGTGGCACTTTGTGCGTCGGAATTGGCCACACACGGTCGGAATTGACGCGATCGGATTTTGTTGTCGGAAAATTTTATAGCCTGCTCTCAAACTTTGTGTGAAAATCCGATGGAAAATGTCCGATGGAGCCCACACACGGTCGGAATTTCCGTCAACACGCTCCGATCGCACATTTTCCATCGGAAAATCCGACCGTGTGTACGGGGCATTATACTTTTTCAAGGACAACATGTTACTTCCTGTCTAATATTTCCTAACCTCTTTCAGGTGCCTTTGTAATGAGGTCAATGTTATTCACTTTACCTGTCAGTGGTCATAATGTTATGACTGATCGGTGTAAACTGTCATGTAAAAGGATGCAGCTTGTATTTACATGACAGTCATGAAGAGAAGAGGAGTAGCTGCAATGGTGAACAAGGTGAAATTATGTCAGGGTGTGATCCACATAATAAGGGGGTCCATCTGGAGTGGAGTCTTTGAGGCATATCCCAGGTTGGGCAATCTCTTTAAAACGTAACCTTCACAGCCTCTCTGTGGAAGCACCTCAATTTTTAGTACTGCTCATCTGTAGCATAAAATCATTTCAGAATACTTCTTATCATGGGTTAAGGTTATCTGGGTTTTTCAATGGTATGTAAGTCCAAAATGGGTTTTCTTGTTATCTATGTCCATGATCACATGACCAAGTGTAATGGGGCAGTGTCACATGGGGCTAAAAGCCACAATGCTCTAATGTGCAAATAGCAGCCATCTCCCATGCTTAAGAGCTGGGGTCACCCCTTCCAGCACCCAAAACTCACTTTTGGTCAATTGCTTATTAAAAGAGCTGTCCCAATAGTGAAGATGGAGGCAGCATCTTAGCACATTAAGGAGGGCTACAGGTACACTTTAAGGACAATTTTCATTATTGGCTACAACTCCCCCATGACAAATTTTCTGGAGAAGGCAGAGTAAATGCTCACCTGTTTTAATGCTGTCATTGTTGGGGAAAATGCTGCAGAATCTCCATTGCTAGTGACAGCTTACTGGTTGGGCCATATTTGGTAAGTAGTTTCTCTGCCCCCCCTAGTAATCCCGCCACTGGCAAATTGTTGCCAGTAACAGGATGGTTAGGGTGACATAGACCTTAGCAGGGACAGCTCAAGACATCCCTGTTATACGCAACCACTAGAGGGAGCCCTTAAAAATCTGCATAGGTTACACAGTCTTGAAAATATTGACCAGCAGGCAGGTAAAGACTGAAAAGTCCTGTCAAAAGTTACTTTTAGAACCTAACAACCAACAATCAAGCAACTTAAATTGTGTACTTACTAAAAACATACTACTGATTAAACTAATATATGACTGTTTTACCACTAACTGTAAAGGTGTCAAATTTGTTTATGCTAATAAGCTATCTATCATATTGCCTTTCTGAATAGTAACAGGTGCACAACTTAAATATATTTGCTTACTTTTTATAGTAAAACATCCCCCCCCTAATTCTAAGAATCACCATCTTGATCTATAACCTGTAATTGATTGTATGTGTATTAGTCATGTAGCACACAGGGGAATGATAGAGCAATCACAGTATCTATAGCATATGAAATCGAGTGGAATCCAAATAGTCACAACGTATGACTCACTCAACCATAGCAGATTTACTGTACTCTCTGATGCAGGCATATACAATCACTTTGCCCCATTGTAATGGTAATTCTATTTGACTAGAAGACATTACAATTCTAATCCCGGGAGGAGATGGGGGAATCGCTGATGGAGGCTAAAATAAGTAAGTAAATAAAGGGTTTTGGAGAAATTCTAAGATCTTTGGCCAAGTATTTTGGCAGAAGATAAATGGAGAAAGCCCTTAATGATTGTTAAATTCAATATACTCAAACTCGTGCCAGCTAAGACCTCCTTGAAATCTGTAAAGTGCTTTCAGCTTTCACGACCAAGAGGTACCTCTGTTTTCCTTGCTGGGAATGTAAGTCCCGTTAAGAGTAAATGCAGGATAGTTGGTGCTGTGCAGCTAGAGTCAGTTACAGTATCTGCTTAATCTTGCAATGAGCCACAATTAACAAAATGACTTTATTAAGTAGAGGAAAACATTTCCACTGCTAGAGGTTCATATTTCAAATTCCTAATGCTCCTTGGCACCATAGACTAGCAACGACTATTCGGAGATACAGACAGAACTATGGCGATTGGCAGACGTTATACCAGTAAGTGCAGTGCAATCTTACATATGTCCTAGCAATATATTAAGTGACCCAGTGCAGGCTGGTGAGAGATATGATTAAGGTCTTATTATGCATACATTTACAGATTAATGCTGTCAGGAGGAATTGCCCAGTCTATTTCATGTAGAGTACAAGCTAATTAAAGGGGATTATTTTCAGGAAAATAACATATAGGCTTACACAAGAACCAAGCTGACATGGAACTGTGAGAAGTAAAAGACTTTAGCTCACTCTATGAGCTGGAACACTAAATGAAAGTCCCATTCTTTTTTTAAAGAATGGAATGTTTATTAATAAAAAGGTCATCCATCATCAAACAGACCTGGATTGGATCCCATAATTAGAAGATAAAACCCTAAGTGAGAGGTGGCCCCGTGCACACCCGATCACATGACAGAGTTTGGCGTGAACAGGGCCAGCCTTGGGAGGGACAGGAACAGGTAGTAGGTAGGTGGGACTTTAGGTCATTGAGAATTGCTGGGTAAGCAAAGGCTGTGGCCCATTATGTGCAGACCTGTCTGAAGCCTAAACAATGACAATGTGCTGATCCACTGATGGAAGCTTTGAGATATGATGGGTATATGTGCTGAGTATATAGGGGTTCAAGGTTGGGTTTGTTGAGCATATTGGGGTAATACAATATATACACAATACATTGATTGCCAGGGGTTTTGTTGAAACCTGGACACAGATGAAGAGGGTTAAAATCACCAAAACAGGTGTAAAGGGGATATCTTCTAGTGGGGACACACATAGGAATAATTTGGCACTTGCAGCAACAGGCTCAGTGTTAGCCCAGCAGCCTATTTAACACATGGGGGATGGGGATGATCAGGGTGAATAATAAAAAAAAAAACTGATAAAAAGTCCGTTGTAACAGCACCTTGAAGGCAGCCCAGCAGAAAGCAGGAAGCGACTTTTGGAAAAACATGCACACACATTTCAACGTGTTTTTTAAATGTGTGTGTGCGTGTTTTTCCGGTAATGTGCTATTTACCATGCTGTTTTATATTGCTGTTTTTATAAGGGTTTTATAATGCTTAAATTCAGCTTATTATTTGGTACTCTTACATTTCCATCTGCTTAGTTCCATATCCCTATTTGTATCATTAAAGCTAACAATGTGTGTGTGCGTATATTCTAAGCCACGGGACTTTAAGACCCAGCAGCAGCAGCTCCAGTGCGTAAAAGCCCTCATCTAACATGGCCCCCATTAGGCCTGAAGAAGGAGCGCATGCTCCATAAACGCATCGCCTATTGGATCTCCATGTTCCAGAAGTGACGTCATCCCACGGCTACCTGTGCGCTCCAGATCCAGGAAGCGTCGGCGACCGCCGGCGCAGCCCGCTCTAAGTTACCAGCCAGCAGCTCCACAGATGTACCCCCTTCATGAACACTCGGCAATGTGTGCCCAAATGCCTGTTACTACTCTAATCTTGTGAGTACTTATACCCTTTGTGAATAAATGCAACTTTATACTGCACTTAGAGTGGCGCCTGTGTTTTATTCTCAGCTCTTCAAGAGGGGACACCTGTTCTAGTGACTGTCAAAAAGCAATAGAAATCTGAACAGGTTCCAACCCTTTCCACTCTTGCCAAAACAAACCAAAAAAAAGTTTTGCCTGGTGTTACCTGTAAATACATATCGACCGGTAAACCCTGTAGATCAAACAATAAGGCCTGACTGTTTGTGTAAGCTTGTATAATCCTGATCTGAGTTGCCGGTCTTTAAGTTAAAGAGGTTCGCTGTGTCCCGCTTGATATTAGGTTCTACCTTTTTTTTTTTAAATTAAAGAATTGATATGGGTGAAATTACGACCCGTAGGTCGTCAATACTATCGAGGAGAAGAAGAAGAAAGAGAACAAAAAAAAAAAAAAAAAAAAAGGATGTGCAGAAAAATGAGAGTAAGAAAGCTAAAGAGGAAGAAGAAGAGGAAAAGAAAAGTATTGAGAGAGAGAGGGGAGAGGGGGGAGGGGGAAGGAAGGAAGGATAGGGAAGGCAAGGTGGGGGGGTGTCCCTTCCTCCAGCCTCACCGTTAGTTTCTCAATGTTCATCCCGGATTTCCAAATTACTAGGTACTTATGCCACCAGCCCTACATACTCCTCGGAATAGAAGAATTTGAGCCAATAGAACCACTTCTTGGAAAACTGTTCTTCAAGTCCCCTGTCGGTTGCTACAAGGTCCTCCATTTTGTAAATATCAGCTATCCTTCTCAACCATATCGCTATACCCGGGGGCTCCGTCTGTTTCCAGAACAGGGGGATGCAACTTTTCGCTGCCGTGACCAGTAAGGGCAGAACTGATTTCCTGTATGCCTTGCTCGGTATTTCATGGTGATGTAGTAGAAAGAACTCGGGAGTCTTGGCAGCTCCCGATCTGTGAACTTCTGTGTGATGCGGTGCACCTCCGACCAAAAGGGGGCCAGGAGCCTACAAGACCAGAAGATATGAAGAAGAGTACCCGCCTCCTCTCCACATCTCCAGCATACGTCCGTGCTCTGAGGGAACATCCGGTGCAACCTGGCCGGTGTGTAGTACCATTGCGACAAAACCTTAAACCCTGTTTCCTGTTGAGTGGCACATATTGAAGTTTTATATGTAAAGAGAAGTATTCTCTCTGCCTGTCTCTCGTTTAGCCGTAATCCCAAATCTCATTCCCATTTGGCTAAGTAGGGAGGTCTGAATCCTTTGGAGGGGGAAATAAGGAGTTGGTAAGATAGTGAAATGACATGACGCACTGGTTCCTGCCTTGAGCAGAGAAGCTCAAAAGCTGTCAAGGCTCTCAAGAAAGGCGCCAGGGGAGGCTGCGATCTAATGAAGTGAACTAATTGGAGCTTTTGTCAGAAGGAGAGGCTCGACAAAAGGGGGTCGTCCATAATGTCCTCCCTGGCCATCCTATTCCTGGTGAAGTGGCGAAGTTGACATCTGTCACTCCCCTTTAGTTCTTGGAATCTGGGATCACTCATTCCTGGGCTAAAAGCAGGATTCCCAATTACTGGGGTAATTGGTGAAGGGGTAGGCCCAATCGAGTGCTTGCGAAAGATTTTTTGGGCCAATCGCCACGTCTCTCCTACTGTAGGATGGTTCGTTATACGAGCTGATAGGTTCTTCTGGCACCAAGGCAATCCCTCCAATTCCACCCCCGACATACATTGCTCTATTTGGATCCATTGTTTTAGTGTCCCAAGGCGACACCAATCAATGATTCTCGTCAAGTGGCAAGCTGCATGATAAAGGGCCACATCTGGGAGAGCTATTCCACCAAGCATTTTTGGTAAACGCAAAATTGACTGGGCTAGCCGCGGGGGTTTCCGAGCCCAAATGAACCTGACCAATGCTCGAAGGAAAGCGTTCGAATCCTGACGGGGAGGGTTTGAAGGTGGTATAATAGTCGGGGCATAACGTTCATTTTTACTATACTAAATCTACCAAACCAGGAGAACATGCCAGTCTGCCACTTCTGCATGTCTTTTTTGATATCCCCCAAAAGGGGGGGAAAGTTGAGGGGGAAGATATCTTCCGTCTTCCTAGGCAGACGGATGCCCAAATATTTAATGCAGGAGGTCGCCCACTTAAAGGGGAAATCTGCTTGCAGCAGCTTGGCCAAGGAATTCGGCATGGAGACGTTTAAAGCCTCCAATTTTTGGAAATTGACCTTAAAGTAAGACAGCCTTCCGTATTTCCGTAACTCTGACATCAGATTAGGTATGGAAACTAGGGGGTTAGATATAAAAAAAAGCAGGTCATCAGCGAAGGCTGCTATTTTGGGAGAAACTCAGATGTATCCCCGATATGTTAGGGTTGTCTCTCACCGTACGGAGAAAAGGCTCCAAGGACAGTATGAATATCAAAGGGGATAAGGGGCAACCCTGCCTTGTCCCGTTAGCAATAGCAAAGGGGAGGAGAGCTGACCATTTACCTTTACCTGGGCCGAGGGCCTGGAATAGATAGCTAATATCCAGTGCATCATCCGCTGACTTAACCCTATTTGACGAAGGGTCTTGACCAGAAAGGGCCAGTTCACCCTATCAAACGCCTTTTCGGCATCAGTTGAAAGAAGCAGCATTGGGGTTCCCTGCGTATTGGCTGCATGAATAAGCTTAATTGCTTTTGTGGTGTTATCCCTCGCCTCTCTTGAGGGCATAAAACTGACCTGATCTGAGTGGATGAGCGATGGAATCCACTCCGATAACCGCATGGAGAGGACCTTGGTAAAGATCTTTAGGTCTACATTTAGGAGGGATATAGGCCTATAGTTTTGACAGAGCAAGGGGTCCTTGTCCTCCTTGGGTATCACAGAAATGAAGGCCTGTAGTGAGTCCTGTGGGGGAATCGCCCCCTCTCCTGCGTCGTTACAGGCCGCTAGAAAATGTGGTGTCAGGATATCACCGAATGTCTTATAGTATGCCAAGGAATACCCATCTGGGCCCGGGGCTTTACCATTTTGCATTCGGGCTATAGTTAGTGCTACCTCCTCTCCCGATAGTGGTTCCTCCATAGTTGCCAAAGCTTCATCAGGCACCCGAGGAAGGCCAGATTTCTGGATATACTCCTGTATGGCCTCCCTTTCTAGTAACACTTCTCTACCTGATGATTGTCGCGGAAGGTTGTACAATGAGGTGTAATACTTGCGGAACTGGTCCGCAATCTCCTCTGTGGTGTGCACTTTAGAACCACCTTCTCCGATAAGCTCAGGAATGAAAGTTTGTGCTCTATGGGCTCTCAAGGCCCTCGCTAACAATTTACCACACTTGTTACTATGTTCATAGAAGGTGCATTTACATTTTGCAATAACTGCCTTAGCTCTGACCAACGCCAGGGATCTCAGTTGGTTTCTCAGGGTTGTGAGTTCCAAAAGTGTTCGGGATGCCAGGGATTGCTTGTAAGTGGACTCTAATACCCTAATTTTGTCCAAGAGGTCAAGAGTTTGCTGAGTCCTTGCCTTCTTGAGACGGGTGACAATTTTTATTAGAATTCCTCTAATAGTACACTTGTGGGATTCCCAGACTATCAGGGGGGCATTGTCCGAGCCCACATTGGAGGAGAAAATTTCTCAACTCCCTAGAGACCTCCTCCGCCACCTCAGGGACTTGAAGCAGTGCGTCATTAAGCTTCCACTGCCATTGTTTAGGTACATGTGGTAAAATATCTATGTCCACAAAGACCGGGGCATGGTCTGAAAAAGTGATGGACCCTATAGAGGCAGATCTCACCCTAGAAAGTAGAGACTGGGGTAACATGAGAAGATCGATTCTAGTATAGGAATCATGAGGGTGTGAGCAGAACGTATAATCCCTCTGTGTCGGATTCAGAACCCTCCAGACATCTACCAGATGGAAAGCATAGAAATTCTTCTTTAGGCGCTTGAGTGCTGCATGGGAGACTTGGGAAATTTGCCTAGAGGAGTCTAAGGAGGGGTCCATGGCGAAGTTGAGATCCCCCCCAGAACCACTGCCCCCTCAGCAAAATCTTGTGATTTTGTCAGGGTCGATTCAAGGAATCCAATCTGACCAGTGTTGGGGAGGTACAGGTTTACTAGGGTCACCAAGGAGCTGCCCAGAGTCCCTTTCACAAACAGGGCCCGCCCCTCGTTGTCATTCCACTGGTCTCGCAGCGTCCATGGTGTCGCGGAACGTATCAATATGCTAACCCCCTTGGACTTAGATTCGGAGGAACACCCATGATATGCAGTCGGGAAGTGGCGATCACGGAATCTCGGTGTTCTATCAGCTCGAAAATGAGTCTCCTGGAGGAAGCATATATGGACTCCTACTCTGAGCCCTAGAGGGGTGTTATCCTAATTGGGGTAGCGGATAGACACAACGGGGGTCAGGAGCTCCCTAACCAGACCCAAACTATTGAAACTGGAAAAAGAAAAAGAGCAAACCAGCATATAAGCAAAAGAAACCTAAACAGCAATCAAAATAACCATGAGGCAAATTGGAAATTGAAAAATGTGAAGTAGGTAGAGGACCCACTTCACCCGTCACACACCACTTCCTGCATACAGTTGATTACGATCCAGGGGGGTCTCAATGGGAGTCCCTTGTGTCTGTCTAATATTGTGGCTGTGCAGCAGGTGGGGGTCGGCACCTTTTTGAGCAATGATGGAGCAGAACATTATAACAACAAGCATAACTTCGGGCATTTCTGTGCAACAGGGACCATACATTTATTTCAACAATAACCTCACCCGCCCCCCTCAGTGCCATTTGCTGGTAACCTTGGTGTAATGAGAACCTGACGTACAGCCCCACAACAGCTGTGTCTTTTTGGGCGTGTTCCACCCCCCCAGGGTGATTCCCGCTGGGAGGGCCCATCTCCATTATCCGTGGGGACACAGGGACCCCCCTATTAACAGACAGGCCCCCAAGCCACATCCATGGTTAGCTAAGAGCCAGTACTGGGCTGCACGTCTACATCACAAGAACACATTAGTCCCGGCTTCCCGAAATGTTCTACAACCCCCTCGCCACCTCCAGAACGCATCCATCTCCTAGACACAGTGTACCAGCTAAATATCTATTCTTAGAAGCCCAGATGGGACTAGACCCATCTCAATTTGCTGTGTGTAAGTCTGCTGGTGGATATCCTCATAGCATGCATTGTGGGATCCAAGTCAGTTGCGGAAGTTCATTGCCCACTCTGGCCCAAGATAGCCAGGCTACCCCATGTGTTAGCCACCCCCTCTCTGCCGGAGTCTCCTATCCACTGGATGGTATCGTGATTGAGCACCGGGGGGGTACTCTCTGTGACATACCCTGGGAAAGGGGGAATGCAATCTTCCTAGTGTGGCAACGTGTCTCAGTCCAGGAGAGGAGGGGGGGATCGGTGTTAGTTGTCTCATGCTAACAATGAAGTAATGCGGGGGGCAGGAGGGGGACACCACTGGGGTCCGAACTGAACCCCGAGGGAGGTTGGGCAGCTGGAAGAGGGGGGGGTAACTCCAACATCCCTGAACTTTTTTAATGGCATGAAAACAGTCCGAGTCCTGTAGCACAGTCACCCCGAGCTGCCTGTCACTTACATGTATGGGTCCTCAGGTCTCACAGCTCCGGGTCCCCTCTCCCGATCGGAGTGGGCTCTCTCTGTCTGCGCCTGGATGATCTACGAGGGAGACCCAGCGGGGCACTCTGGGGAGCTGAATGGAGATCCCTGCTCGGTAGGGGACCCAGCCAGTCCCGCAGCGGAACCGGCTCCATTCCCAGGAAGGTAAACAGGTCCGGGAGTTCGGCGTGTCTGCGCAGAGTGAATGAAGCATTTCCTTTCCAGACGGTCAGCTGAATAGGGAATCCCTATCGGTATGACAGTTCCGCACGGCACAATCTCTCCAGCAATGGCTTCAGCATCGCTCTCCTCAGGAGGGTCGCTCGGGACACGTCTGGATACACTGATATTTGTGCTCCGTCAAAGTCCACTGGGCCCTTGAGCCGTGCCGCGCGCATGATCTGTTCCTTGTGGCTATACCGGTGTAAACGGCATAGAACATTGCGGGGTCGTTCCATGTCAGCATGTTTAGGGCTGATCGCCCTGTGTACTCTGTCGAACTACAGGGAGGTGGGAAGGTCACCATCCAGTTTTTTATGTATAAGTGCCCGCACCATTTCTATTAGATTCTCTGGGCCAGTAGCTTCGGGTATACCCCTAAACCGTAGATTTTGGCGGCGGCTGTGGTTCTCCAAATCTTCGGCATGAAGCTGCACCTCCGCTAGCTGTTCCTGATGTCTCTGCTGCGTTCTCTCCAGCTGTGCCACTCGGGTCTCCAGAGCCCCCACCGAGGCCTCCTCTTTAGTCAGCCGCTCATCAATCTCATGGACCTCCGAGCGAATTTCCTGCAGATCGCGACGGTATTGCTCCTCTACTCTGAGGACGAGCGCCTCCATATCCGCCTTGGTGGGGAGAGCCTCCATGTCCGCTTTGGTGGGGAGGGCCCTCAGCAGTGCTCGTATGTCCGAGTCATCACCGGGTAACTGCACGGAGGGACCAGTTCCCGGCTGGCTGCACAGTGAGAGGTTGAGCAGACTCGGGATCCCCGTCAGGGGTTGTGGGCTCGCCCGCTGTGAGGCCGCCATGCCTCCAGGAGATGAAGATGGTGGGCAGGCCTCGCCACGTGTTGTCCCAGTGCGAACTTCCGGGCTAGAACTGGATTTTTCTTTTAGGTATCGGTCGATTTGGGCCACCGGGTTCAGCTTAAGAGATCCCTTGTATTTGCCTCTCTTGCGATAGCTCATGGCCGGGTAGGAAAAAGCTGGTTAAATGGCATAACAGCCTTGCTCACTGAGTCTGGAGTCGGGAGCTCAAGCACCAAGCGACTTCACTCCGCCATGTCCAGGCCATGCCCCTTAAATGATGCTTTTGATAACATTTACTATTTTTAGAAAATGGAAATTGTTACAAGAATTGGCCATGAACATTCAACTAATTAAGTGTCACCAAAGTCAATTTGTCTTTTTATTTTAGTTTTGGATAGAGTGGAGAGGGATTAGAACTCTTGTCAGGTTTTATTGCTGTCTGTGGCCCGTTAGGATGATTCAACCTCTCTATTTGTCCTGTTTCCCATTATCATCCAAAGTTGAAATAAAAGAAAATCCCAAATTTTGGGTTGATGTCGGGACAGGAATTGAGGGAAATATCTTCCAATGGGGACACTAGCTCTGGTAACCCTGGTGACACCCCAGGATCCTCTCACTATGGGAGAGGAAGTAAAGGGAAATTTGTGCAATGGGACAATGGTGAAAAAAAACCCCTCCCTGACCCTATCCAAAAATTAAATAAAAACCTTTGCTCCACCATTCATCTTCTGTGGATATTTGCAGCGTTCTGTTGCTTAAATGCACCTTAACGCATTTACAACAGTATTACATATACAGCATATGCATTTAGCTTTGAAGTTGGGCTTTAACCCTTTTGCCGACCAGCCACCGCAGTTCTACTGCGGCAGGTTGGCTCGGCTAGGAAAACCGACGTTACCTTATGTCGCTTCCCATTGTGGCCACTAGCCAATGCGAGTGCCTGGTGGGTGCGATGACCGCCAGGCACCTGCGATCGCTCTTGACTGAGCGAGAACCGGGATCTGTGTGTGTAAACGCACAGATCCCGGTTCTTTTAGGGGAGAAGAGACTGATCGTGTGTTCATACAAAGTATGAACACCGATCTCTCTTTTCCCCTAGTAAGTCCCATCACCCTTCAGTTAGAACACACTGAGGGAACACAGTTAACCCCTTGATCGCCCCCTAGTGTTAACCCCTTCCCCGCCAGTGGCATTTTTACAGTAATCAGTGCATTTTTATAGCACTGATCGCTGTAAATTGTCAATGGTCCCAAAAATGTGTCAAAAGTGTCCAATTTGTCCGCCGCAATATCGCAGTCCCAATAAAAATCACAGATCACTGCCATTACTAGTAAAAAATAAATAATAATAAAAATGCCATAAAGCTATCTCCTATTTTGTAGACGCTAAAACTTTTGTGCAAACCAATCAATATACGCTTACTGCAATTTTTTTTTTAACAAAAATATGTAGAAGAATACATATAGGCTTAAATTGAGGAAAAAAAATGTTTTTTTGAAAAAAAAAGGTGGGTTATTTATTATAGCAAAAAGTGAAAGATATTGTGTTTTTTTCAAAATTGTCGCTCTTCTTTTGTTTATAGCGCAAAAAATAAAAACACAGAGGTGATCAAATACCACCATAAGAAAGCTCTATTTGTGGGAAAAAAAGGACGTCAATTTTGTTTGGGTGCAGTGTTGCACGACTGCGCAATTATCAGTTAAAGCGACGCAGTGCTGAATCGCAAAAAATGGCGTGGTCATTGAGCAGCCAAATCTTCTGGGGCTGAAGTGGTTAAAGCTCAGCCAGTGCATATTTGCATTGCTGCATTGTCCTGGGGCGCACTTAATTGTGCCCAGAACTGTCACTGACAGGACATTGCCAACTACCAACAATCAAGAGCCTTCTATTACATCACCACTGTGCAGCCAATCACAGTGAACAAATAAACAGGAGCCCCTCCTACCAGCTTCTGGCATCATGGCCCACTTAAAGAACTGGCTCTTGCTGGTGGCAAGCGGTTACTCACATTCACCGTTCACCCTATGCAATTTGTTTTACAACTAGCTTAATAAACTTGGTGCATATGGCTGGTAGAAGTGGGGAAATGTGCCTATATTTAAAGCTAAACTCTGAGCCAAATGAATATTGTTTAAATACGTAAGTCAAATGTATTGTTAGCCAAATCTCCAGGTACTTTATGTATTTATTCAAGATCTGTGTAGTGATCCAGAATGAAACAACTCCTTCACTTTGCCTATCTTCAGGAATTTCCTGTAGTAAAGACCAGTCAATATGGCTCTCTCTCCTTGTGCAGGGTGACTGGTCTGGTCTTCGCCCCCTCCTGTGGTTTTCAGCAGGCATCCTGTAGTGGGTGGTGCCTGCTGGGTCCCTCCTACAGCTCTGCTCAGACTTTGTATAGTCATTGTATAGTATGTCACTGCTACTTCTGCAAGGTAATATTTGGGTATGCAAAGGCATTTGGTGCACACAAAGTGAATTTATACCCTTTTTTAGCTATAAAGCAGTGGTCTCCAAAATGTGGCAAGCAGGCTGAATGTGGCGGTTTATTTGCCTTTATCTGGCCCTTGAAGCACTATTACATCCACTGACACCAACTCCTCCCACTGAAACCAATATGGTGCACTATTCCTGCCATTGACACCAATATGGGGCACCATTCCTCCCACTGACATCACTGATGAGACACTATTCTTCCCACTGACATCAATGATGGGGCACTATTCCTCCCAAAGACACCAAAAGATGGGGCACCATTCCTCCCACAGACACCAGTGATGGGGCACCATTGCTCCCACAGACACCAAAGACGGTGGACCATTCCTTCCACAGACAGCAATGATGGGGCACCATTCCTCCCACAGACACCGATAATGGGGCACCATTTCTCCCATAGACACTAAAGATAGGGCACCATTTCTCCCACAGACACTAAAGATGGGGGGTCATTCCTTCCACAGACACCAATGATGGGGCACCATTTCTCCTGAAGACATTAAAGATGGGGCCCCATTCCCCCTACAGACACTGATGATGGGGCACCATTCCTCCCTTGAATACCAACAATGGGACATTATGCATCCCACTAAAAGCAATGATGGGCCATTGTTTTCTCCCACCGACACATGGGCGTTTTCTACTCCCACTGGAAACAGTCCAGCCCCCTAAAGCCTAAAGGACAGTAAACTAGCCCTTTCTTTAGAACGTTTGGAGACCCTTGCTATAAAGGAATACATTTGAATTAAAGTTTTTAGTTCGGCTTTGACCATCTATTAAAAAAAAAAACTTTAGAAATTCTGTAAAATTACCAAACTGTGAATTGTCCGCCCAGACTTGGGCTGCCCAAACAAATAAGACATTGATAATGACAGCAGAATTATGTAAAAAAAAAGTTTCCATAAACAGTAACAATTTGTCTACTAAAAAGAAAGTTTGTTCACAAATTACACAAGCAACAATGCCAGATAAAATCAGAATGATATTTTCAGATATAGGAAATAAAAACGTAAGACTACTGCGATATGTCTCAGTTGCCTTATGCCGTGTACACACGAGCAGACTTTTCGACCAGACTGGTCCGACGGTCTGTTCGACAGACTTTTGGCGGACTTCCGACAGACTTTCCTAACGAACGGACTTGCCTACACACGATCACACCAAAGTCCGACGGATTCGTACGTGATGACGTACGACCGGACTAAAATAAGGAAGTTGATAGCCAGTAGCCAATAACTGCCCTAGCGTCGGTTTTAGTCCATCGGACTAGCATACAGACCAGCGGATTTTTCGACCAAACTCAAGTCCGTTGGAAAGATTTAAACCATGTTTTATTTCTAGGTCCGTCAGACTTTTGGGGAAAAAAAGTCAACTGGAGCCCACACACGATCGTACTGTCCGACGGAGTCCAGTCCGCTGGACCAAGTCTGCCAGGAAGTCCGCTCGTGTGTACGCGACATTAGATTTAGCTTGCTCTACTCCAGTACTAAAGTTAAATCTGGCCTCATACACTACATTAGATTGTGCAATATCTGTGCAATCTACTTTGGATTTACCAACAAATATGTGGCGTGAGAGGATAGCTAGACATCCCATTGAGGGCTCCTGCAAGCAAATGAGCGGCAGAGGAAGGTAAGGATCAGTAGAAGGGGGGCAGGACTATCAAGAGTTTTTTTTTTTTTTATCTGCTTGAAGTCCAGTTTTAAGAATAAAAACATATGATATTAAAATGATTTTATTTATTTAGAGTGATTATAGACGAAGATAAATAGATAAATAATGACAGAATAATTAGTGTTCGACCCAAGAGAGTTAGATGCTGCACTACACAACCCATACATCAACACTGACGGCTATGGCGTAATAAATAAAGCATCCCCGAACATTAAGCTGGGGGATGTTGCCAGTAAATCGGTAAATATCCATTTTGGCAGATTTCCCTTCATTACTAATTTCCTATAAGCTATCCAACTAGAAAGCAATATTTTAAATTGAACACAGAGATCAGTTAAGATAAACAGTGTAATTGCATTTTTATTTTATTAGGTTACTATATAAAATATAATGACTTCTTTGCTCTTGTGGGGCGCTATTATTAGTACAATGTCTTACAACAGAATTAGCTCCCATTTGTTTTTTACCTTTTAAAGACTGCAGGAAATTTTAACAATACTATACTATATTTCTTTAACAATTACTAAAGAGCCTTATAGGATAGCACCAAGTTTTTCACATACATAGAATTAATAGTGGCAGCACATGTATATTCCTGGAGGATATGTTGATCTGGACATGGGTTCATACAACTCTCAGCAACTGTTATACAACTGATATATTTGTAGAGTCAGATCTTTTGTAACCACTTGCAGGTCTGGAGCTCCATCTAGTGCCCACTCAAAAATATTAATATAAAACTAAAAATGGGTATTTCAATATAGATTTGAGGTCCAGCTTGTGTAAAACACTTTTTTTTGCAATAAGAATAGAGAGATAAAAAAAAACACACAGAAGCGCATGAATTAATTTCCCACCTGTACGAAAGAGAAAAAAAAACAAGGGCCTGTCTATTCAAAATTGATTTTGCGGTTAAAGTAAAACTATAGGCAAAACTTTTATTTTTGATAGAGCAAGGGAGGGTTATAACCCTTTTAATTTTTTTTTTTTTTTTTTTTGCCATATGTCTCCCATTGCGGAAATTTCCCTTCACTTTCTGTCCCATAGCCAAACAGGAAGTGAGAGGATATCCCTGCAATTTAAGGGAATTCCTTGGGGACCCCCAGGTCACCATAACTAGTGTCCCCATTGAAAGATTGCCCCTCTATTACTTTTTTGGGGACAATCCAAAATTTGTGATTTTTGACTTTCACTTTCAATGATAATAGTAAGCAGGACAAATAGAGAGGGTCAGAGGGGTAACTAGAACCTTCAGGGCCCCTGTGCAAGAAACCATGAAGGGCCCCCTTGACCCTCCTTCCATCCGAACCCAGGCTTCCAGTTCTGGGAGGGCGTCTATGTACAGCCTTCCAGAACCTTGCCTCCCACGTGCCCCCTGAGGCATGAATCCAACACGCTCTGTGACTGCTGTGTCCTTTGGACACAGCTGATCATAGATCACGGTAAAGGGCCAATCACAGCGGCCCTTTACCATGTGATCAGCTGATCACATGTAAAGAATTGCTGGTTATCGTCAGCCCTTTCCTTCCACGCTGTGTCTGGAAAGGAGAGCCATTAACCAGCAAGACTGTCAGTACATTGTTTACACTGATAATCAGTGCCCTGATTATCAGTGCAGCCTATCAGAGCTGCCTATCAGCGCTCAGCGGGGCCGCCTATCAGTGCTCATCAATGCCACCTATCAGTGCCGCCTATCAGTGCCCATCAGTACTGCCTATCAGTGCTCATCAATGCTGCCTATCAGTGCCTCCTCGGCAGGACTCTGAGCTGAGAGCGTCTCTCTCACACAGCCCAGAGCCTGCACTGACAGTTCCCCCCCCTGTCCTCCCTCGCACAGAGGAGAGAGACGACGATCTGCTCCTTCTTCGCCAGTCCCTCTCCTCCTGTGTGCACTGCGTGAAGTGTGAAGCCCAGCAGCTGAATGATAAACTTCAGCTGCTTAGATTTACAGTTCTTGTGGTACACACAGGAGGAGAGGGGTGGGAGGAGAAGGAGCAGACCGGTTCTCTCCTCTCCCATCTCTGCGAGGGAGGAGAGAGGGGAAACTGTCAGTGCAGGCTCTGGGCTGTATGAGAGAGACACTCTCAGCTCAGAGACCTGCAGCCAGCAGCAACACTGGGGTCCCTGACAGTGGCGGAACACCAGGGCCCAGTCACAAGTGCGACCTTTGCGTTCCTGGTAGTTCCGTCACTGGAGAGGGTGAATCTCCTTAATGGGGCATAAACAGCAATAAAAACTGACAGGTTTTCTAATTCCTCTCCCCACTATCCAAAACAATTTTTTTTTTTTGCCTTTGGTTATACTTTAAGGGTAGATGTTGGTGATCTGTAAGACATACTGGATATGTGTCTGTGGGACTTCAGAAGTGAAATCGCCCCTGTCAATATTATTACTTATTAAACACTTCCGGACCGCCCACCGTCGTTATACATTGGTACTTTGAAGGAGGATATTGTTGTTATGGCAGAAGCTAGCTGCCATAACCTCAGTATCCTCTTCTTCAGTGAGCGGTCCGGTTTAAGATAAAAGTGGTCTCTGCGGCGGATTCGCTGCAAGATTACTTTTATCTGTGGCGGGAGAGGGCCCCCCTCCCGCCACGATCCGGTGCCCTCCGCCGCTTACTGGAGCCGTCGGCAGCGGCGGAGGCGAACAGATCCTTCCTGTGGCCTGACATGGAGACGAGTGAGCTGAAGATGGCCCCCACCCGTCTCCATATAATTGCAGGGCAGAAGCGACGTCAAAACGTCACTTCTGCCCATAGCGCTTAAAGGGCCATTTTTTTTTCATTTTTTTAAATGACAAATTTAAAAAAAAAATTTTTTTATTGCATTTTAGTGTAAATATGAGATCTGAGGTCTTTTTGTCCCCGGATCTCATATTTAAGAGGTCCTGTCATGCCTTTTTTTCTATGACAAGGGATGTTTACATTCCCTGGAATAGGAATAAAAGTGACACAATTTTTTTTTAAAAAAACAGTGTAAAAATAAAAAATAAAAGGTAAAATACATTTTTTAAAATGCGCCCCGACCCGACGAGCTCGCGTGCAGAAGCGAACGCATACGTGAGTAGCGCCTGCATATAAAAACGGTGTTCAAACCACACATGTGAGGTATCGTCGCGATCGGTAGAATGAGAGCAATAATTCTAGCCCTGGCCCTCCTCTGTAACTTAAAACATGCAACCTGTAGAATTTTTTAAACTTTGCCTATGGAGATTTTTAAGGGCCTATGGAGATTTTTAAGGGTAAAAGTTTGTCGCCATTCCACAAGCAGGCGCAATTTTGAAGCGTGACATGTTAGGTATCAATTTACTTGGCTCAACATTATTTTTCACAGTATAAAAAAAAATTGGGCTAACTTTACTGTTGTCTTATTTTTTAATTCAAAAAAGTGTATTTTTTCCCAAAAAAGTGCGCTTGTAAGACCACTGCGCAAATATGTGTGACAGAAAGTATTGCAGCGACCGCCATTTTATTCTCTAGGGTGTTAGAAAAAAATGTATAATGTTTGGGGGTTCTAAGTAATTTTCTAGCAAAAAAAAATGTTTTTAACTTGTAAACAACAAATCTCAGAAAGAGGCTCGGTCCTTAAGTGGTTAAGCTATCAATTCTCAAAATAAGCCTCCCTTAAACTACAGGTTAGTTTAGTGAATAATATCTTAAAGTGAATCTGTTGCCAAGCTTACAGTCACCAGCTCCCTGCTCACTGAAGACCAAGAACTAAGTGATTAGCTGTATTTGATCGCTTAGATCTTGGTGTAGAGGCAGTAGGGCAGAGATGCAGCATCAGATCGATGCTGCATCCACCTAGGTGAGTATGAATGCCTGTTTTTTTTTAATCCTACTCTGCTCTTTTAGTTTGTATAGTCTTAAGAGGCAGTATATTAGCTTTAAAATAAACCCTCACTGACCTCTGTAGCTGCTGGAACCGGGGAGCAATTCATCCTAAAATTTCACAGCAGAAGCGATCGGCAGTTCGGCTCCCCCTCCCAGAGCACCAGCATTGTGCTTCCATTAAGATTTGAAGACCGCTGAGGCACTCCTTCCTATAAGTGAGCTGAGCTGCTAAAAAAACGACTTGAAGGATTTCAGTGCTCCTGCTGTGAACTTTGAGAATTAATTGCTCAACAATTTCTGCAGCTACAAAGGTAAGGGCTTTTTTAAAGCTCATTTTCTGCTTACTAAAATTTGTCAACATACTATCTATAGCCTGGCGACAGGTTTAAGATAAACAATACTATTTAGGCCCTTGCATACGGGGTGTCCGGGAGGAACAGGTGCCGCATGTGCAAGGGTCCACATTACCTTTGTTGATAATAAAATTCGAAACATATGCAACCTTTGGTTGCACATCTTAAAAGGACATAATCATTAAAATGAAATCTTTTCAAACTCATACCTGTAAAAGAATAGTGTCAGTATTTCCTCACCCTGCTGCCTGTGTTTCTGAACAATGCTCCCATAACTCTTCATGCAGTAAAGTTTGCAGTAAAAAGGGCAAAGTATTGATCTCATTGGTCCCTGTCAACTTTATCTGGTTCTTTCTGCTGACCTCCAATGTCACTACTTTAGCCTGTAATAAAAAATAATTGTTGCTCTACCTAAAGATTGCCAAGAACCTGAAACTGAGCTGCAGCATGGTGGCCAAGACCATACAGTGGTTTAACAGGACAGGTTCCACTCAGAACAGGCCTTGCCATGGTCGACCAAAGAAGTTGAGTGTACATGCTCAGCGTCATATTCAGAGGTTGTCTTTTTGAAACAGACGTATGAGTGCTGCCAGCATTGCTGCAGAAGTTGAAGGGGTGGGGGGTCAGCCTGTCAGTGCTCAGACCATACGCCGCACACTGCATCAAATTGTCTGTATGGCTGTTATCCCAGAAGGCAGCCTCTTCTAAAGATGATGCACAAGAAACAAGAATGCCCGCAGTTTGCTGAAGACAAGCAGACTAAGGACATGGATTACTGGAACCATGTCCTGTGGTCTGATGAGACCAAGATAAACATATTTGGTTCAGATGGTGTCAAGTGTATGTGGCGGCAACCAGGTGAGGAGTACAAAGACAAGTGTGTCTTGCCTACAGTCAAGTATGGTGGTGAGGGTGTCATGGTCTGGGGCTTGGGTTTACGTCTGTCCACGGCCACTCCCTACGTCCCCAGATGAAGTCACGAGCGGTGACGTAACGCGTAGGGAGTGGCCGTGGACAGACATAAACCGAAAGTCACGTGAGGAGGCACTCTAGACGCCGCTGTATCCATACTTTGCTTGATTTTAATCTTTTCTATGTAAGAGTACATCTTGAAGCACTGAATAAATGTACCTATACTTACCTAACATACTACACTATTGGAGGCTCTTTTTTCCTCTTGTACCACCGGGCCTTTTGTGCCTCGGTGGTACATATTGTGACAGGCTAGAGAGCTGTATTGGGAGCAGAGAGGAAATTGTCTAAACCGTGGTGAATGGAGGAGGATTATCTGCGCTTCACTCTGATGCTGATACAGATCTACATTTTGATGCCAATAAGCATTGCCTGTTTAAATACACATTAAGATGAGAGTTTTGGATCCTATTGAGGAATTGCTGGCACAGGAATCCCTCGATAAGATTATGTCTACATTGTATTTCGCCCTCATTCAAAAGGATTCACCCAAAATGGAGGCTCTATGGAATAAATGGAAAGCAGACTTGCCTGACTTAGATAGAGAGACCTGGGAGGAATGTTTTGAGGATAGCTCTAAATTAGCGATTTAATCTAGAGACAAGTTGATCTAAACAAAATTCTTACATAGGATATACTACACGCCCCAGAGACTGCACAGGATATATCCGCTACGCTCCCCAAACTGCCCACGGTGTCATTCACCAGACAGTACCTTTTTTCACATGTTTTGGACCTGTCCTCGACTATCGAGGTACTGGGCAGAGGTGGGGGGAGCTATTAATATTCGCCTTCAGTTGACTATCGCAGTGACACCAGAGTTGGCCCTATTGGGTATTCAGGATGATGAGCAGAGGCCAAGATATACTAAGATACTGATTTCATTACTGCTTTTTTACGCCAAAAAAGACATTTTGCTGAAATGGACTTCTCATTTACCCCCCACGATGAGATCGTGGGAGGACTCTGTTAACGCAATATTACCATTATATAAGTTAACCTACATGAGTAGAGGGTGTCCTTTGAAGTATGAGCGAATTTGGAGGCCGTGGACAGATCCCACATATAGTATCTGCCCCAGCTGATGAGGCTTGCAATTGTATTAGTTATTCTCAGAAAATCTTTGGGTATCTTCCTCCCTTGCCCACCCCCCCCCCCCCTTTCCCTACCGCCCCCTATCCTTATATTTACTAGGCACTATGTGAATCTTTGAGTGGCTACTCTGCTATCCATGATGTCTGACGTTCTGTACCGATACCCTTGAATTGATATATTCTTGTATGACTATGATTGTATCTATTGACTGTCCAAACAAATGTATCGCACCAATCTCATGTATATTTTTTCTTCCAATAAAGACCAACCTAGTTGTTGAAAAAAAAAAGATGAGAGTTTTGAGAGACTGATAGAAACAGGAGATTATCTAGGAAGACACATATGAACTTTGGCCAGCCTATTTTATTAATGTATGTAATGTATAAGTAATGTGTCATTACATGCAGTGTATACTGCTTGAATTGGACCTTTTCACTTATTCATTTTTTGATTTTTCACTGCTATTGCACAGATTGAGAACATTTTCATATATTCATATTTATTACTTACCTTTGGAAAGCGCCACAAGGCGGGACAAAAGCCCGTAAATGAAGCGCCACGTCTGCAATCCCATGATTGCATAGATGTGGCGCTTCCCATAGTGCACTGTGTCTGGCGTCCAAACACAGTGCACTTAAGGACCTTTTTTTGTATTTTTTTTAAAGGGCCAGTTTAAAAAAAAAATTTTTTTTGTGACTGCCTGGAGGAAGGGGGGGGGGGGGGGGGGCGGCGCCCATGTGCCCCCTATGGACGGGCCGCCACTGGGTGCATCTATTAATAAAGGAAATAGTTTGTTTAGGCCAGCTTGGCCCGAAATAAACTTGTTGAGCTTGAGCTTTAAAGCCTAGGTTTACACCTTCTATATATGAAGCATGATCTGTGAATGGATGATGGGGGTGATTAATAGGTCTGCCCCCTCCAATCATAGAAGCAAACACACAGCAGAGGCGCTAAGGTCACATATTGACAACAGGACTACTCATATAAACATGTATTAGAAATCACAAAACAAAGTCATTCAGGAGCGCCATGTTATCTCCAAGGTCACAAGAAATTCAGGCATAGCAGTAAAAAACACAGTTTTTTTATCCAAATGGTACAGTCAATATATTGCACATACAGTTGTATGCAAAAGTTTAGGAATCCCTGACAATTTCCATGATTGTCATTTATAAATATTTGGGTGTTTGGATCAGCAATTTCATTTTGATCTATCAAATAACTGAAGGACACAGTAGTATTTCAGTAGTGAAATGAGGTTTATTGGATTAACAGAAAATGCGCAATATGCATCAAAACGAAATTAGACAGGTGCATAAATTTGGGCACCCTTGTCATTTTGTTGATTTGAATACCTGTAACTACTTAGCACTGATTAATTGGAACACACAATTGGTTTGGTGAGCTCATTAAGCCTTGAATTTCATAGACAGGTGCATCCAATCATGAGAAAAGGTATTTAAGGTGGCCAATTGCAAGTTGTTGTTCTCTTTGACTCTCCTCTGAAGAGTGGCAACATGGGGGCCTCAAAACAACTCTTAAATGACCTGAAAACAAAGATTGTTCTACATTATGGCTTAGGAGAAGGCTATAAAAAGTTATCGCAGAGATATAAGCTGTCAGTGTCCACTGTGAGGAACATAGTGAGGAAATGGAAGACCACAGGCACAGTTCTTGTTAAGGCCAGAAGTGGCAGGCCTTATAAAATATTGGAGAGGCAAAGGCGAAGGATGGTGAGAACGGTCAAAAACAGCCCACGGACCACCTCAAAAGACCTACAACATCAACTTGCTGCAGATGGTGTCACTGTGCATCCTTCAACAATTCAGCACACTTTGCACAGGGAGAAGCTGTATGGGAGAGTGATGCGAAAGAAGCCTTTTTTGCACACACACCACAAACGGAGTCGCTTGAGGTATGCAAACGCACATTTGGACAAGCCAGCTTCATTTTGGAATAAGGTGCTGTGGACTGATGAAACAAAGATCGAGTTATTTGGTCATAACAAGGGGCGTTATGCATGGTGGCAAAAGAACACAGCATTCCATGAAAAACACTTGCTACCCATAGTAAAATTTGGTGGAGGTTCCATAATGCTGTGGGGCTGTGTGGCCAGTGCCGGTACTGGGAATCTGGTTAAAGTTGAGGGTCGCATGGATTCCACTCAATATCAGCAGACTCTTGAGAATAATGTTGAGGAATCAGACACAAAGTTGAAGTTACGCCGGGGCTGGATATTTCAGCAAGACATCGACCCAAAACACTGCTCAAAATCTACTCGGGCATTTATGCAGAGGAACAAGTACAATGTTCTGGAATGGCCATCCCAGTCCCCAGACCTGAATATCATTGAACATCTGTGGGGTGATTTAAAGCGGGCTGTCCGTGCTCGGCAACCATCAAACCTAACTGAACTGGAGATGTTTTGTAAGGAGGAATGGTCCAAAATACTTTCATCCAGAATCCAGACACTCATTACAGGCTATAGGAAGGGTCTAGAGGCTGTTATTTCTGCTAAAGAAGGCTCTACTAAATATTGATGTGATTTTTCTGTTGGGGTGCCCAAATTTATGCACCTGTCTAATTTAGTTTTGATGCATATTGCACATTTTCTGTTAATCCAATAAACCTCATTTCACTACTGAAATATTACTGTGTCCTTCAGTTATTTGATAGATCAAAATGAAATTGCTGATCCAAACACCCAAATATTTATAAATGACAATCATGGAAATTGTCAGGGGTTCCTAAACTTTTGCATACAACTGTAAAAGGTTAAAAAAAAGTATTGCCACCCTGCCAAATTGGAACAAAGCAATCACATACCCTCCTACAGTGGAGTCAGGGGTGTATCCAGACCCGGGCTCATGGCATGGTGAACTAATCCTGGATGTCACTGCTGATGAGCATAGGGAATTCCGACGTCTGCCAGGGCTTGTACCGCAGCTAACTGCTGACTGGAAGTGATGCAGGTGGTGAACTGGATGTGACATCACAAAACTGGAGGAAACATTCCAAGGGAAAGCAGCTGGAAGGGCAAATCACTGGACAGTCTGGCAGCAATCATTTACAAGTACATGGAATGATAAGAACAACAAGTTGTCTTAACTACATGTTTCGGGGCATGCCCTTTCCTAAGGTCATATCCAATCCACACCCCTTCAATCATAGAAGCTGTGGTATGGATTCTATGAATGGAGCAAATGGACCCAATAGGCCAGCACATTTGGGCACTCTTGGTGAGTGCCTGCTGCAGTCCCTTCTTTTAACCCCCACCACACCAAATTATGGTGGAGAGGGTGGGCGGGCATTGGAAAAAGGAAGGCACAGCAGCACTGAATGTTATGTCCCTTGTGCTAATTTTTTTAGTTATTTATTTTTTTGGTAAAATGTAATGTGCATTTAGTTTGCATATGGGATCAGTTTAGGATACTTCTGAGGTCCCTAACAAGGAGCAATAACCTGTTTTGAATTCCTAATAACATGTACGGAGAGAAAAACAGTTAAAGTGTGAACAAAAAGTCTTTCCTTAAGAAGACCCAAACTCACAACTATTTGATCTAAGTTAAGGTTGATAGAGGCAGTCCTTGTGCACCCACACTGTTAAGATCCAAAAACGCACTATGAAGTGCTTCCGGTGATCTTCTTCCCTAACTGCTCACATTGTTATTTTTGCATTTTCAAATTTGATGTTACCCTCTATATTGACATCGGGAAAAAAAGTGCATAAGTGTAGCGCTTAATTGACAGAGCCCTGCTAGAAGCATGGACAAATCGGTCAAATGAATCAAAATTTAAGTTAAAATAAACCACAGTAGTAGATTACGAAATGACATATGTAGTATAAAACATATATGTGACTAAAATAAAATAAAATGAGTGCCAAGTGAATTATTAAAGTCCATAAATATCTCAAAAGTCCACAGTGTGCAATAAGTGATTGCAGTCCATATTAGAGATTAAGTAGTCTCGATCCCCACTAGGAACACCAATGTGATAAAGCCGCCACCGAGATAGATGCAGGCTTACCAGATAATTTGGACTCAAAAGAACATACGTTCTATGAGTCAAATGTGCTTGGGTTATCAGCCAACAAGGATGGGATCTTGAAAATCCTCCGTGATGGGAACCTGGATAGTTCTAGATCCTCATGGAAAATCCATCTCCTCACGTCAGAGGATAATAACCATTGCATGCATTTGAAGAGTTAAAATATGGAATAAACCAAGCTGATGTGCATTGGCCAATTATGCTGCTGTCAGTGGGATTTAAACCTTTGAGGGCAGCATGGTATACCGCTATGCTACAGAGCTGAGCACATACCCGGCAAATGAGCAGCACCTCCTCTTTGCTAAAGAGACCTCGCCATGTCCACCTAGATGGAGATCCTGACCAGCACAGGAACTTCTGGGCGCATACAATGACTAATTTCCGGGTCAGAAGGTGAAACCACACTCTTGATTGCAGCTTATTTTATTTTAGTCTCATATATGTTTTATACTACATATGTCATTTCGTAATCTACTACTGTGGTTTAAACTTAAATTTTGATTAATTTGACCGATTTGTCAGTGCTTCTAGCAGGGCTCTGTCAATTAAGCGCTACACTTATGCACTTTTTATGATTTTAACAAATATTTCAGGTTTGTTGTGTTAGCTGCTATTACTGATTTAGGCAGCGCGGAGCACTTAATTACACTATATTTTGATATATTGACATCGGAAGCAGCATCAAAATTTATAAATGTGTACTGAGCAATTTTAGAAACATTGCAGATGATTATGGTTCTGCTAACACCCCTCTGCTTTGGAGCATTTATGTACCTGTCACACTGATAATTTTGCTATTTTTCAGATGTAAAATGTCTTGCATTTGATTGTTCAACCCCATTTATAAAAGAGATGAGTTTAAGATGTATCTATAGCTAAAACATTTTGGACAGCATGTGTAAGAGTTAGAACCTCAGGCAGGTTATTATTGCCTTGTGTCCCCGCTGGGGAGATTCACCCTAAGATATTGACCATTGTTCCTGAAACAGAATGTGATGGAAAACCCCACATTTTACCTGAAAGGGAGGTGAGGGGAAACCTTCCAATGGGTATGCTTGTTCTGGTGAGAACTGTCTAATGGGAATTTGGCCTCACTTTGGGGAAATTTCCTCCCACTTCCTGTTGTGACTCTGGAACCAGAAATCTCTCCAGTTGGAAACAGAGAAAAAAACAGCAATTTTAAAAATTATTTTCTCCATCCAAAACAAAAAAAAAGTGTTTTGTCTATAGACAACAGATTTTTTGCCTCTTTATGCAGGCACATGTAACAGGACCCATGTTAGAAATGATGGCCTCATCTTGACCTCTCATTAACATCTATATTCCTGGCATATGGCAGGATGTGACCATCTCTAACAGCAGTCCAGAAGCCCCGATCTATAACCTTTGTACCCTCATCACCATGGAAACTGTGGTGCTGTTGGGAGCGAGCTGGACAGTGGCCCAGAGGGGATAATCTTACTCAGCACTGGGGTGCAAGTACAGGCGCCTCTGAGTGAAGACTGTAAGTAAATTTATTCTAAACACAATTAGTAGAACTCACATGTAAGACATTAAAAATAGGCACATCATGAAGGTTCAGGTGTCTGGTGATGTAGAGACTACACAGGTTCACGCTAGAGCTGTCTCTGCCGCTTGTAAGGTAGTCTTACCCAGCTGGATGGTGTTATGGTGGAGGAGAGCCAGAAGAGAGGGCTGGAACACAGCGCTGATTGTGATGACATCATCGCGTGTTCACAACGCGTTTCGGAACATGTTTCGCATTGTTTTCATTGACTGTATGTGTATTATCAATCAAGGGCCATATAGCAGATGTGATGTGCTGTCCGATAGATTAGTATATTTCCCACTAGATGGCAGCACAGATAAGGTACATCTGGCCTCTGTCCCTATAGCTTGGGAAAGGAGCGTGCATTTTCACCATCTCCCGATTGCACATGCTCCGAAGCTCGTCATGAGCATGCCGGTGATGCCTTCAAAGGCTGCACTGCATTCAAACTTGTGTTCCAGCCCCCTCTTCTAGCTCTCCTCCATCATACCACCATCCAGCCGGCTAAGACTATCTCATGAGCGGCAGAGACGGCTCTAGCGTGAACTCGTGTTGTCTCTACATCACCGGACGCCTGAACCTATAATGTGCCTATTTTTAACTTCTTACATGTGAGTTTTACTTATTGTGTTTGGAAAAAAATTAACTTACAGTCTACACTCAGAGGTGCCTGTAAAACTCTTTCTTTTTTGCATGTTTGGAGACCGCTGCTACTCCCCCACACAAGGCTGGCCCCGAAGCAGTTGACCTTTATCCTCTCCCTATTAATAGAGTTCATGTACTTAGGGCTTTTATGATGGACTATTCACTACAGTAGAATTACTTTGGCTTGCGCCACTGTCTAAATGTTTTGTTTGCAGTAATAACCCCACACCAGAAATAATAACCTATTATAGCTGAGAGAGGTTATTATTGATGGGGTTAATTAATAATATCCCTTAGCAATAATACTCTCCCTCAGGCCAGCAATAATAGCCCCCACTAACCCTCCATCCTACTGTCCAGACTCCCTCTCCACAAGCTTAATCCTTGCACAGTTCCAGTTCCAGCACCCCAAAAGTAAATGGCCGCTAACTCCTAACATTTCCTCTATACAGAGTCTCTGCACTGGCATAAGGCAGAGAGAGGACTTATTTATCCTCTGTCCACAGAGAATTCCCACAGCTCTCAATAATTAAAGTATAGGTCCCACTTACATATACATTTTGGCAAATGTAATGAATAAATGCCCAAAAGCTTGACGCGTCCTAAACGCATTTGTAAAACGCAGCTTTAGGCGTATTTTTACACTGCTTTTCTCTTGCCAGGAGAAAATGCGATCAGAATAGCTGGGCAAACACCCAGTGTGCATGAGGCTCAATATTCTTAATTACCATGACTAAAAGGTGGCATATATTGCATGCTATAATGCTTTAAGTGCCCTTTTATAATTTCTTACATGCATCAATTCTCCAAGAATTATAAATAAGCATGCATTAGATGACTTTTAAAGCATAAAAAAAAGAGAACATCTGGAAATGCTAAAACCCTTAGTCCCTATGCCCACACCGATCAGCTTCCTTCTTCTATTTTGGCCATTTTCAAGGTACAGGACCCATGTCTAAGAAAATTTGGAGATGCATGAAAAACACTGACACATTTGTATACAAAACCTGAAATATTTTACTTCTTTTAAACTTTGATCTAAGTTTACTTAGATTTCAGTGACTTAATACAAGAGCATTTTGATTTAATTTTGTAAATAAAACACTGTAATAGCCACAATAAACTTCATTATAAATGTACATGATGCAAAAATAAAAATAAACATAAAAAAAAAAAAAAAAAAAAAAAAAAAAAACAGCATGAAAGGGAGAGGTTATACGCTATTATATAGATGCTGAGCAAGGACAATACACAATGTCTAAGGAAGCTTCTGCAGAACTCTGGGACCCTATTAGGTGGACATTCCTGAACCTCCTTCCCAAGGGGACAGGGCACCTGTAGCGCGTTGATAATCCTTTAAATTAATAAGGCCGCCATTGTTTCGCGTAGCTGGATTTTCATAGACATAACATCCGGGCGGGTAAATGTGTATATAAACAAAGGTCATACGAAATGTACAAGTATAAAAGATTACAAACATTAATAAATTATTACATCATCACAAAACACAGAACACTTCACAAGGTGCTATTAAAATAACTGCATCATCTTTTCATAGTACAAGAATTCAAACAAGGAGCTGGTATATCTTTTGAAGGCCAGACTTCAAACTATCTGCTTTTTTTTTTTTTTTTACTAATTTTCTTTTACATTTTTTTTTTTTATATTTGACAATTTTTTTATAAGACATCTTTTATGGCTGCACAAATAAACTTGATTTTCAGGCATTTTTTTTTTTATTCTCCTTTCTCAGTCGCAAGGACAACAACAACAAAAAAAAAGTATACACAACCTAAAAATAATTTTTTTTTATACTTGGTAGATTTCTAAATGCAAATGAAGTTATCTCTAGAAAAAAAAAGTAAAGTTCTAAAAGGTATTTGATCTCGTAGAAAAAAAAGTATTTAAAAAGCTATTTACAAGCTATATTCTATGAAAATTATGCCTTAGCGAACATATAACAAAGGAAAATGAAGAGTATGGGATTGACTGAGGAATAATGGTGTTTGTTTTTTTTAAGTGTCGAAGTGCAGACAAACCATTCCTATACTAATTGCTGGAATCACACGAATCCAGATTAATTGTCAGAACGCGACACCTTCCCATATATATTTAATACTAGGCTTTTGCAGCGGCAACTATTCAGAAAATGATTTTATGGCGATTTTCTATGGTTGACTGAGCACCAGTTGCAGTTTCTAATGAAGCTTTTGTCCAAAACATGGACACTGGGGAAAAATGGCAGGTTTAATATGTTCACTGATGAATGGACTTGATGACAAAACATAGAAAGGGAATGAAAAAAATTTGAAAAACCTCCGTCCAACATAACGTGCTGCATTTTATTTTTTTCATTTTGTCTTATAGAAAGGGAATGGCATACAAGTGCTCAACTAACAAAATAAATGTATTCAAAGTATGATATTTCCTAAATGTAGACATTAGATAGTGTCAGGAATTTGAATATTGGGTTTTATTTAGTCATTATGGAACAAAGAAAAATAATATGCAGTAATACACAACACCCAATCAGAGATCAGTTTTCAGATAAGCTGCTGATATCTCAGACTGTTGGAGTCAGGCAAACTGTAGACTGTTGGATGATGTAGATGACCATGAAAATGGCTGGGCACGTATGCCAATCTTTTATGACTTGTTCAGCATGTACTGAAAAGAGTGGCCATAAGACATTTTGCATTGAGTAGAACCTTCTCAGAGCTGGTCATGTTGCTTGTCTGATTTTTACTAGAGATGTTTGGACTGGTCAGGTCGCTAGAAATAATTGGCCTCAATAGGGTCAGCTGTGTGAGCAAAGACTAACGATTTTCAGGAGCCCATACCCACCAATTAGAAATTAGCTTGACTATAGTAGACTGCTTAAAGTTGGCATCTGAATAGTTGAAGCCATCAGTGGTCCATCATTGCAATTACAAAATGCTGCTAGATAAAGCCCAAGTATTTATGTTGTACTGAGTGCACTTATCTGGTGCTACGCTGGTGCATGCATATCTGTACACATGGTTGGAACAAATATGACAATGAGTGCATCTGATTACCAAAGCTAAAGTGATGTTTTCCTTAAGGTAAAAAAAAAAGAATTGCATTAAATTTAATGGTCCCTGCTTTTTGTAGCAACAAAAAGGATATTATGGTACTTGGCATAACATTTGCCCAATGGACATAATTATATTGCAAAAATACAATGTTGGAGTTGGCTGATAAACATAAGGTGGGGGGAAGGGGTCAAATGTTAGACTTATTCATTTTACATGTACTAAGTGTATTTGCTCAAAACAGTAGTGTAACGTCATAGTGACTGCAACTACCATGTAGCCATGATGATCACATAGGACCCCGAGGGCTTGAAACCTACATAAATGCCAAAACAGGGAGGCCCTTATGGTTAACCCTTATATATTATCCCTGCACATAACCAGCCTTTCTATAAGCAGGGTTGCACCAGAGAATTCTAATTATGAGCAGAAACAGACGAAAAGTGTCTGCATGCCAGCAAAAAATGTATCCAAAAGATCCAGTGTTCATCACATATTGAAGTCATCATGTTAATGGGACTAATACATTTCTAGTACATGGGCCAAACTATGGTACTGAGCCAAAGGTTATTTTAATGGCAAGTTCCAAAAAGCACCCTCTGATCTTAAAATATATCTCCAGCTTTTTTCTTGAATTGAGCAGGGAAAGGTCAGTGAGGGGAAATCTCCAACAGAAACAAGGACAATAAAATACTGTAATTAATACACTATAGTCAACTACCCTTGATAGTTTTGCATTTATTTGTGTCCCCTTAAAAATATTTCCTCAGTCCGGTTCTGGTGATTTTTAGTTTTACTTTAGTTTAATTTACTATCTTGTATTTACCTGTGAGTTTTTTTTCACTCAGTGGCGCCTATATATTTTTCCTTCAGTCCTGGGGAAAACACTGTTTCTTGGATAAAAAAATGAGGGGAACTCTAAAGCCGCATACACACGGTCGGATTTTCCGCCGGGAAATGTTCGATGTGAGCTTGTTGTCGGAAAGTCCGACCGTGTGTATGCTCCATTGAACATTTGCTGTCAGTATTTCCGGACACAAATGTTTGGGAGCTGGTTCTCTAATTTTCCAACAACAAAACTTGTTGTCAGAAAGTCCGATCGTGTGTACACAAGTCCGTCGCACAAAAGTTCATGCATGCTCTGAATCAAGCAGAGGGAGCCGCACTGGCTATTGAACTTCCCTTTTCTCGGCCCGTCGTATGTGTTGTACGTCACCGCGTTCTCACGTTCTGAATTTTTGGCCAACATTTGTGTGACCGTGTGTATGCAAGACAAGTTTGAGCCAACATCCTTAAGAAAAAAATCCACAGTTTTGTTTCGGGAAATCTGATCATGTGTACGGGGCATAAGACCACAAACAGCATTCTAAACCACACAAATGTTCTAACCCTCCCCCATTCAGTCCAAAACTTAAAAAAAATTTTTGGCTGGAGTTATACTTTAAGGTTTAGTGCGTACTTAATTAACAAAGCATAAAGAACAATAATCATTTATGATTGTTTGATATGGGTTAGCCTCATACCCTTCTTTGCATTTTGAAAGGGCTTTGTGCTGGAAATCTATGTTCTATATACGCTACACAATAAAGCAGTAGCAAACTAAGTTATACACTGAAACATGCCAAGTGTCACATTGTGATGTTAGGTGAAAATTAGGAAATTAAAAAAAAATATATATTTATTCCTGTGCATTTCGAACTTCCATTAACTGTGCATTTACATTGCATCAAAATACTATATAAAAACCTAAAATGAGCTTGTTGTGCTGTGCAAGCACCTAAAATTTACTGGTCAAAAGTGCTTTCTTATTGTTTAAATCCCTAAATGGGTGTGGCTTTTCAAAATGGGTGTTGCTTTTCCAAAATGAGTGCATAGTTTTCAGATTTCGGTGGCACATGGGCTACTTTGCTAGGAATTCATTTTTAGTTCTGAGACGCAGAAAGGTGAATCACTTGTGAATAGATTGTATTAATGTATGAAAAAACCCTGGGGTTTACTAAAACTGGAGAGCACAAAATCTGGTGCAGCTGTGCATAGTAGCTAGGGATGAGCTTCGAGTTCGAGTCGAACATGGGCTGTTCGCCAAACAGCGAACAATTTGGGGTGTTCGCGGCAAATTCGAACGCCACGGAACACCCTTTAAAAGTCTATGGGAGAAATCAAAAGTGTCGGGGTTCCCCTTAATATCCATACCAGACCTGAAGGGCCTGGTATGGAATTTAGGGGGACCCCCCACGTCATTTTTTAAAAAAAAATTTGGCCGGGGTTCCCCTTAATATCCATACCGGACCTGAAGGGGAATTCCCATGCCGTTTTTATCAATGAACTTCTATGTGTATTGTCGGACTGGCAATGCATTAATAGCCGCGAGTAGTTTTAAATGACTTTTTTTCCTTTAAAATGTCATTTTGCTGTCAGACTGTTCTAAACACGGGAAACATGCGCACCTTTACAGGCATACTATAGACACCCCCTAGGTACGAAATTTAAAGGGATATTACACTTTTATTGTTTCACTTTAAGCACTATTAAAATCGCTGCTCCCGAAAAAACGGCCGTTTTAAAAACTTTTTTATGCATTGATCCATGTCCCCTGGGGCAGGACTCAGGTCCCCAAACACTTTCTATGACAATAACTTGCATATAAGCCTTTAAATTAGCACTTTTGATTATTCATGTTCGTGTCCCATAGACTTTAACGGTGTTCGCGTGTTCGAACAAATTTTTTGCCTGTTCGCATGTTCTGGTGCGAACCGAACAGGGGGGTGTTCGGCTCATCCCTAATAGTAGCCAATCAGCTACCAGTTTTTTTTTTCCAAAGCTTAATTGAACAAGCTGAAGTTAGAAGCTGATTGGCTACCATGCACAGTTGCACCAGATTTTGCACTCTTCAGTTTTAGTAAATCAACCCCTATATTTGATAACTTTCTATTATATGAATTGCACACCATGACAGTGTAAATTCCAGTTCCCAGCAGTCATCATAGTCTAATTATCAAACCCACTATAAACAGCTTAAACACAAGCCCACACTGTCACAAAAGAGCATCTGAGCTGCACCAGTATTTTTCTAAATAACTATTTGACATTTGACCACGTAACCTATAAGTAAAATGATTTGTGTTTTTTAAGATGACATAAATATATGCTCAGTTGCCACTTTATTAGGTACACCTGCTCTTTAATGTATAAGCTAAACAGCAAATCACAAAGAAGCATGAAGACCTGGTCAGAAGCTGTTGTTCAATTAAAGATTAACTCCACTTTTGTTGAGAAAAAAAAAAAAAAACATTCTCCTCTGGGTGATCTGTGTACAGATTTTAACAAACTTTTTTGGAAGATTCCTACCCTTTTTGTTATTCTGAAGGAATAGCTGTTTGTCTGTGTCCATGAGTGAATCTGTATGGGAGTGGTTTTATAATTATCAGTCAGCTGCTGCACCTGCAGGGCTTACATGAGGAAAGTGGCAGAGTCTGTATCCCTTTAGATGTGGTTCCCTTAGGGAGTATTTCACCAAATATAACATTTTTGATGCAGAGGATGCCAAAAATCTGACGTATCTTAGTGCAGACTTCTGGGAAAATCAGTAAGGCTGGGTTCACACATATGCGGCTGCGGTTTCACCGCAGCAGTCCAGTGCGTTTCTGTTCTGCGGTTCAGGTGCGATTTTTTTATTTGAAAATCGCACCTGAACTGGACCCAAAAACACACAGGACCCTTTTTAAAACTGCACCGCAGCCACCCCGTACATGTGTGAACCAGCTCCATCGAAAGCCGGTCGAATTTGTATGTGGTTAAAAACGTATCCAATTTGCATATATGTGAACCGATCCTATGCCTATCACACATTTTCAGGGGGCGTTCTGTACACAGTTTGTGTAAAGAACACCTCCAGGTAGCCATATTGCATTTGACAGAAAATGACAGTGCTGCAGATCGAAAAGGAAAGGCAATTTTCAATAACATTCAATATATGCTATATTATTTTTTTTTATTATTTGTTTTTTTTTCACATGAAAGTGGAGTTATCCTTAAACATTAGCATGGGAAGTATGAATTGATCCTGACCAGAATTTACTCTGTTGGTAGCATTATTGTTGGTCCTTTAAGTGGTGATTGCAGTATCTCTGAAACTGCTGCTTTCCTGGGTTCTACAAATGGTTTCTAGAGTTTACAGAAAATGTTGAGAAAAGGATATAACGGGCACAAGACCAGCCAAACTACATAAATAAAGATTGTAAAAACACTGCCTGGTCTGACCGGGTATTAAATTTTGCATGCAGATAGTATAGATTAGAATTTGAAGTACATAGACCAATGGATTCATCCTGTGTTGTATCAACAAATCAGGCTTAAGGTGGTGTATCGAAATGTTTTTATGGCCCACATTAGGCCCTTTAATACTATCCAGGCATTCTGTGAATGCCACAGCATGCTTGAGAATCACTGACAACCATGTGCATCCCTTTATGGATTACTAGACAGATTAAATTAAAGAAGTGGCTCCCGAGTATATATTAAGGTTAAAATCTGCAATAAATATCATTAAGTGCAATAATGTTTTTTTTTTTAATTGCTTGAACAGAGATGTCAACTCTGACAAAGTTTACACCCCCCCCCCCCCCCCAAAAAAAACCCAAAAAACAATGGAGCACTGGACATCATTTATCGTAACAATCAATTGGGTTCTCAGTGTAATTCTCCCAGTGCAGTAAGGGACATTTATTCATTTAGACATATTGATAGGTAGAACTCAGGGTGGCCTGTTTTATCACATGGGGCAATATATATATATATATATATATATATATATATATATATATATATATATATATATATATATAGCACTCGGCCTATGTAACAAATACTCCTTGGCATAAAGTACAAAGAGGGAAAAAAAAGAACATCAAATGAATTATCAATGATGATGGGCTAAGCATGTTAAAGGGAACTAGGTTCAAACTTTAATTTGCACATGCTGTGGGCAGTATTAAATCCATTTGTCTTAAATTTATCATAGGTTCAAAGCAAAAACCCTTTTTTCCCATATACATGTGCTTCGAAGTTATGTCCCATGATGCTTTTCTGGATAGCGGCTGCTACATGCTAAATATTTTCCATAACAGTCCAAAACAAAAGTAAGTGAAATTCAAACATTTGATAATGGGATTAATAAAATGGGTTATTGCTTTTAAACCATTGAGAGTTTGCTTGTTTTCTTGTATAAGACAGACCAATAAAAGCAAAACACATCTAAGATCCATTAGTGTTCCCTTTAAATATTGCTAT
Source organism: Aquarana catesbeiana (assembly GCF_042186555.1). NCBI lineage: Eukaryota > Metazoa > Chordata > Amphibia > Anura > Ranidae > Aquarana > Aquarana catesbeiana. The sequence continues at coordinate 73,144,268 of NC_133330.1, read as the reverse complement.
TCTTTTTTGCAAAAGGGGTAAATATGGAGTCAAATGGTTTGTCTTAGATTTAAGGCCAGCTGTAAAGGTTCATGCAGGAGAGTCACACCACACTTAACGAATTAGCTTGCATGATTCCCCCTTCCACGCTGGAGGACGTGAATGCTCTGGAACCATGTGTGTGCACAGTGTAGATTGAGATTCAATAGTTAAATGTTTATATAGGCAATTTTCTTTTTGTGTACCCATTAGAAACACAACTAAAAACCTGACAAATACTTAAAAGGTCAGTACACTCAAAGCTGATATTTTAGTTTTTGGTAGATGCTGGACATTTTAACCACCTGCTAGTTTCTTTTACCTCTCAGGGTCTTTATTAATGAGATGTCTGTGCTTGAGTCCCTGGGTCTATTCATTTGCCATTATGATGGGGTTCTGGGATCCCTGTTGAATTATTTCATAATATGGAGAACACAACAGGAATAGCTGAAACATGAAAAAAATAGGAGGGATAAACAACACTCTGAAGTGGACATCACTGTTGGAGTTGCCAAGACATAAAAGAAGCCTGGGGTTGACTCAGCCTACCAGGTCCATCCCCCTTGCAGTATTTTAGACATTTAAGAAGCCAGGGGCTGACTCAGCCTACCAGGTCCATCCCTGTTACAGTATCCTAGACATAATAGAAGTCAAGGGCTGACTCAGCCTACCAGGTCAACCTATCATGTTTTAGTGGACTTACCAGTGGCCTTTAAAACTCTGTTTTAGGTTTTGTGTGCTTGTTTGGTAAATTAATCACATCCTGCCTTCTCTTGGGGCTTACAGCAGTAAAATATCCACTACAAATTTCCACTTGTGTCCAATTGCCACAGTCAAGTGTTGTCAAGAGTGGAATTTTTACAGGTCACCTGTAAAAATGTTACACTTTCATAATGGCTTTGTAAATGGAGACAGAGACACAAATTTATATAAGGAAGATGCACATCTGGGGCCTCTGATAGATATAAGAAGCTGGCAGGTGATTCAAGTTAATTGTACCCGACCAAAGCTGGGTATCTCATTTGAGTGCAATTGCGGAATTAAGAATCCCAACATCATAGATAAACTGAACTCCTTAGAAGCCTTGTGAACTGCTATATGATAGCTGGTATACCCCTGGGTGCTAATCTTTCTTATGGTCCCCAGAAGGATAAAGACTAACTGCTTCACTACAAAAATAATTAATTACCCTTCATCCCCATGTTCAGTAAGGGCATGAAGTTTTAGTTGTAGGCTTACCAACAAGTTCATCACCAATCAAGATTACAATGGATGATACAAATACAAAGCGCACAACACATTTCCTACACATGGCATTGCTGCAGAATGTGTGACATGATTCCTGACCAGAGTGTTGCACAAGACGTCATGCTGTATACAATGCCTTCAAAAGAAAACAAATGAAGCAATGCATTTTGTGTTTCTCTCACTGACCGCGTTTGAAACAGGTTCTTTCCTAAGACTGGAATGATCCTTTTTTTTTTTTTTTTTGTTTTCTTCTTTCCTGCAAACTAGTCACTCTCAGCAATTTGAGAAAGGACATTATTATTATTATTATTAAAAAATATTAGCAGTATTCTGTACACGTCAACTGCTGGAAGTTAAAAAGAATTACTAAAGTGGTGGCAGGAAGGTAGAGCAGGGTGGGTTCCTCCAACAATGTCTGCAGAGCGCCACTGCAGTCCTGCAAGAGTTCAAGGTTTAGTGTCAGCTTGCGGGGTCCACTAGCCACAAGAAAAAGTCTGTCTTAGCAAACACTAAAGGAGAAGCTTTCCATTCCGGTGTATTTTCAGGATCTTCCCAAGCCTCTGCTTAGCTGTTGCCATGCCTTTTTTTGTACGTTTACCTGAAATGATAATACAAAATAAAGCAGTTATTTTAGAGCAGGGTTGTCCAAACTTTTTTCAAAGAGGGCCAGATTTGATGAAGTGAACATGCATTTTGCCTGACATTCTGTGAACCATTAAAATTCAGTCTAAGTGTGTGCGTTCGAGCACTAATACACTGCCCAACAAGAATTCCCTTGCCTTTGCGGCTGTGTGTGAGTAAAGAGATAAGCTTGGGCGTGTTATTTGGATATACCGTATTTATTGGTGTATAACACGCACCTTCACTTTAAGAGGGAAGTTTCAGTAAAAAAAAAAACGTAAATGTTAAATAAAGAACTGTGAAGCAAAATAAGGGTCAGAGCCCATCTGCAGCCGCACAAGTGCCATGAATGCAGCATCTCCTATTGGCATGAATGCAGCCCCACAATTGCCATGAAAGCAGCACCCCCATTGCCATCAGTGCAGCACCCCCATTGCCATCCATCTGCAGCCTCGGAAAGAACAAGGAGGGGGGGGGGGGGGGGACGAGCGCCAAAAGATTACATACAGGTAAAACTCCTGTTTTCTCAGCGGCCTCTTTAATACAAAGTCCCGCCACCTATGATGGACAGAACAGTCGTCCAATGGCAGCGCAGGAAACAGGACTAGCAGCCAGCATATATATATATATATATATCTTTTGTGGCCTCTGCGCTGGGAGATCGTTGGGGGCCACAAAAGATATATATGTCCACGTAACCAGGCGGGCCATTCAAAACCAAAACGCGGCCCACGAGCCGGACTTTTGACATGCCTGGTTTAGAGGGATCGGCAGAAATGTCAGCTCTGGTCTAAATTATAATCCGGATCTTGCAGTAGTACAGTCTGGCACTGCTTGTAGAGTCAAAGGACAGTGCACAGCTCCAACCTTCTAAGCCAGGGGTCTCCAAACTATGGACCTCCAGTTATTCAGGAATTACAATTCCCATCATGCCTAATGTCAGCATTTTACAATGCCTCATGGGACATGTAGTTCTGCAACAGCTGGAAGGCCATAGTTTGGAGATTCCTGCTCTAAGTGCTCCTCTGATAAACTGGGATTAGGTGCTGGCTTTGAAAATGTGACTCCTCCACACATAGCTCAGTAATCCAAAACACACCAATGGTGTTTTCACAGGCAAAACTTTAATCAGCCAACAAGCTTTAGCACATGGTCCCGTTAACAGGGCCACCCCTCTAACAAAGACTTGATCATTTATCTTCTTTTGATTAAGGCAAGAGGGTGAAACATATTAGAGGGTGGTCCTGGGGGCAGGACCATGTGCTAGTTTGCCAGTGAGGACCTCATCGCTGTGCAGGTTTTCCTCTGGATTATAGAGTCGTTTACCCTGTTAGCTATTGATCAACACAAAAACATTTGTATTTAAGTAATAACTTTTAAACTTTTACTAGCTAACTCACATAATTAAAGATTCAAACTATCGGGACTCCTTAGGTCACTTTTTCAACCCTGATGGGGTCCCAAAAGTTTGTATCTTTAATAACTTGAGTTAGCCAAAGAAAGGCATCACTTAAAGTGTCATTAAACCCACATGATTACAAAACTATCAATAAATTCTGTATTACATGCTGTACATGCTATGGGATTAGTTTTCTGTATTCTGCAAAAAACCTGTCCATGTCCCCACTGCAGTTGGGGATTTTGCAGAGTAGTGTTGGCAGCTAGTGCACATGCTCAGTTTTCAGTGAGTTTCTATGCTGAGCATTTCCTCCCTATCACATCCGAGCAGCCCATGTGACTATAGAGTCACACATGTGGGCGTATACACAATGGTAAAAATTCCGGGAGAAGAGCTGGGATGCATCCGCTGGTATTTCAATCCCAAGATAACGGATAGAGGCAGAACTTAACAGAGGATGTAGATGAGAGGTGTTGAAAAGTCGTCTCAGACAGGGATATATTAAGGAGTTCCGATTTGTTATAATTTACCTTGAAAATACTAACTACCCCACATTTCTGGAACTCTAGCTTTATGGAGGGTACGGACGTCTGAGATTGTGTCACAAATAGAAGCAGATCATCTGCAATTAGGGCGTGTTTTGCGTGTATAGGGCCCACCATAATACCCTGAACAGTGGGGTTGTTTCGCAGGGCAATAGCTAGTTGTTCCATAGTAAGAACTTTTAGGAGAGGGGACAGAGGGCAGCCTTGACATGTTCCAATGTAAATTGAAAACAATGGAGACAAAGATTCATTGATTCTAATCCTAGCAGATGGAGTAGAGTACAGGGACGTTATCCTTGACATCATATGTGGGCCCAGCCCTATCTGCTGAAGTGTTCAACAGAGAAATTGCCAATCCACTCGATCGAATGCCTTCTCTGCATCGACCGTTAGAAAGCATAGAGGAATGTCATGGGCACGGGTATACACAATTAGGAGAAGGGTTTTCTGAGTTTATCCCTAGCTTCCCAGCCACTCACGAATCCAACTTGATCCAGGTGGATCAAACTGGGTAGCAATGGTTGTAGCCTGTTAGGGAGCGCCTTAGCGTATACTTTTAGGTCGAAGCCAATTAGGGAGATAGGTCTGAAGTTTATGCTTAAGTTTAAGGTTAGGTCTTTATCAGGCTTGGGAATGAGAGAAATGTGCGCTTCAAGTGTGAAAACTGAGCCCTCCGATAAAGAGTTGAAAACTTTAGTCAGAAAGGGGGTAAGACGGGCGGCAAGAGTTTGTAAAATTTGGGAGTAAATCTGTCAGGGCCCGGACTCTTGCCAGATGGTGTTGCAGCAATGGCCTTAGCAACTTCATCCCATGGAGAGGGGCATCTCAAGATCGCTGATTATATCATCATCTGGTTTAGGGAGTGCGGTCTCAGCAATATAGAACATCTTTTCTTCCTCCAAAGTGGAAGTAAAGCTTGAAGACTGAGTAGGAGGTATATGGTATAAGGACCGGTAAAAATCCCTAAATGCCCTATTTATCTCGGATGGAGAGGACAGCACTTCCCCATTCATACCCTGGATATGTAATATAAAGATGAAGGAGCATTTCGGGTGCAGAAAACGGGCCAGTGATCTGCCACACTTGTCCTTAAATTTGTAATGGTGAAAAGCAAGCTTATCAGAAAAAGTGCTAGCGAAGTTCTTGTATAACTCACAAAGCTGTTAAGGGGCTGAGGCGACCTCCGTAAGGGTCTCCATCGTAGGGTAATGCTTGTGTTCTGTTTCCAGAGTTCTGAGTTTTTTAATCGCATTCACTATGGAAGCCGAGCGCTCTTTCTTTAAACGGGCATCCAGCTGAAAGAGCATTCCACGTAATACCGCTTTCAACGCCTCCTATTGAATGGGGAGCGGAGTGATATCCGCAGTGTGGTCCGTCAAGAAATTGGAGATGGTCTCCGAGACGCGTCTAGCACAGTCTGGGAATCATTTAAGAGCCACGTCCACTCCTTCACAGGGGTGGAGGGGAGCGAAAACGTTAAATATATAGGAGAGTGGTCGGAACCAGACCATCGCATCGATACCACACTCAGGGGTCAGGCAACATGGAAGGTTGGAAACCATAGTTTGCCATAAATGGGGACAATGGGGAAGCAGAATTCAAGGCACTATTGTGAGCAAACTCTGCCCACGGTAAGAGGTCTGACCAGTTGTTATGATGGTCAGAAATATAGCAACGTAGGAATTGCTCCAGGGACTGATTGGCTCGTTCTGCGGGACCATTAGACTGCGGGTGATACGCAGAGGAGAAAGCAAGCTGAATTCCCAACTGTGCACAAAAGGCTCGCCAAAACTGGGACACAAACTAACTACCCCTGTCCGAGACAATCCCCTTGGGTAGCCCATGTATGCAAAAGATCTCCCGAGCAAAAATGGAAGCCAGTTCCTTAGAAGTGGGCAACTTCTTAAGTGGAATACAATGAGACATTTTCGAGAATCGGCCAACCACCATAAGGATAACTGTGTTGCCCTGGGAGTTGGCTAACTCCACAATGAAATCCATAGACAGGTGGGTCCAGGGCCTCTCTCCATTGGGTATGGGTTGTAGGAGGCCCACTGGAAGGTGTCGTGGAGTCTTACTCTGAGCACACATAGAACAGGCAGCTACGAAGGCGGCTACATCAGCACGTAGACTAGGCCACCAGAATTGTTGGGAAATGGCCCAAAAGAGTTGATTCTTCCCAGTGCCTTTGGAGAATGGTAAGTCTGGAGCACTGCAGTACGGAGACTCTTTGGGACAAAGTAGCGGTCACAAGCAGCAAGAATTTTGTCACCCAAAGGAGAAGTGAGACTTATGCAAACCGTAGCCAGAATACGATCAGGAGGAATCACAGGAACCGGAACTGACTCCATCTTGGAAGTGGAGGAAAACTGTTGCAACAAAGCGTCAGTCCTTACAATCTTAGTAGCAAGAATGAGAACTGGCACAGTGGTACCTTTGAGGAGATGTCCCCATTCTTTCAGGGCTAAAATGATCGCTAACAGCTCTCTGTCACCAATCTCGTAATTGCACTACACAGGTGACAATTTCTTGTAAAAGTAGCCACAAGGATGCATAGCGCTCTCAGAGGTAGGACGTATAGAAAGAAGGGCGCCAACTCCAGTCTCAGAAGCATCAACCTCAAGGATAAAAGGTAACGTAGGATCAGGATGTGCCAACACAGGAGCGGAAACATGGGCAGCCTTGAGACTCTCAAAGGCCTTAATGGACTCTGGAGACCAACACTTTGGGTTACCGTCCTTTCTGGTCATATCAGTCAGGGGCTTGACCACAGACGAGAAGTTACGAATAAACTTCCGATAATAGTTGGCAAAGCCAAGAAAACACTTCAGAGGACGTAAACCCATGGGTTGGGGCCACTGTAGGACTGCTGAAAGTTTCTCGAAAAACCAGCAGTGGAAATGACATAACCCAGGAATTTAACCTGTTCACGATGGAATTCGCACTTCTCCAATTTACAATAGAGATTTTTCTCTCTTAGTTTCTGAAGCACACAACAGACATCTGTGCGGTGGCTCTCCAGGGACTTGGAAAAAATGAGGATATCGTTGAGATAAACCACTGCACATAACTGCAACAAATCTCAGAGGACATTGTTAATAAATTTCTGGAGAACTGCCAGGAGGTTACAAAGGCCAAAAGGCATTATGAGGTACTCATAATGGCCTGTTCTGGTATTAAACGCAGTTTTCCACTCGTCCCCCTTCTTAAACCTCACGAGATTGTATGCCCCTCTCAAATCAAGTTTTGTGAAAACTGTTGCTCCCTTGAGGCGGTCAAATATCTCAGTAATCAACGGAATCGGATAGGCATTCTTAATAGTGAAACAATTGAGACCCCTATAAATCAATACAAGGTCTCAGTTCACCACTCCTCTTCTTCAAAGAAGAAACCAACAGGAGACAAGGATTTGCAGATGAAAACCAGAGAAAGTGCATCTGCAACATACTCCTCCATGGCCTTATACTCAAAGACCGACAAAGGGTATACCTGGTCACAAGGGGGTATGGCACCAGGTTGAAGGTCAATTGCGCAATCATACGACCGGTGTGGAGGAAAAATAATGGTTTGACCTTTGTCAAAGACATCGCTAAGATCGCGGTACTCCTCCGGCAGGGAGGATAGTGAAGAAGTGCACAGGACCTTGGCTACCTTCTGGAAGCATGTCTTACTGCATTGTTGCGACCAGGAGAGAACCTCAGCACAGAGCCAATCAAAAGAGGGGTTGTGCCTCTGTAACCAGGGATAACCAATAACCAGCGGAAACTTAGGTGAGGAAAGAACTTGGAATTGGATTATCTCATAGTGAAGAGCCCCTACGGCCATGGACAACGGAACAGTCTCATGAGTCACATGGGCAGGCTGTAGAGGTCTCCCGTCAAGAGCATCAATGGCAATTGGAGTGCCACGCAGCTGCAGCAGAATCGAGTGCTTTGATACAAAGGCAGCATCAATGAACAGGCCTGCAGCCCCAGAGTTGGTTAGAGCCTGTATCTCAACGGACGACTCAGCACAAGAAAGAGTAACCGAAACCAGGGGCTTATCCTTCTGGATAACTGGGGACAAAACAACGCCACCTAAGGTCTGTCCGTGACAGGACCTCAAGGTTCGAGCATTCCCTGGACAGGTAGGACCTCAAAAAGTGACCTGCCTGGCTACAATAAAGGCACAATCTCTCTCTCGTCCTAAGGGTTCTCTGATCTGCAGAGAGACGCGTGAAGCCCAAGTGCATGGGTTCATCTTCACTGACTCCCCAAAAATTGGGGAGAAATGCCTGTGTGTCTTATGGAGCGAATACTGCCCAGGCCCCCACGTCGTCGCCGCCGCCACAATACAGGGCAGCCATCTCCCGCGAGCGATCTCCTGAAGACAGAGCAGCCCCAGTGGCCGAATGGAGTACTGCCGATCGGGCAGCTCTATCTTCTGAGTGACAGGCAGACAGGCGGATGTAATGACGTCCTCACCAGTCGTCAGGCACAGGTCGGGCTGCATTTAATGGACACAGGTAAAGCTGCTTTTATTGGACACAGGTAAAGCTGCATTTAATGGACACAGGTCAGGCTGCATTTGATGGACACAGGTAAATCTGTATTTAATGGACACAGGTAAAGCTGCATTTAATGGACACAGGTAAAGCTGCATTTAATGGACACAGGTAAAGCTGCATTTAATGGACACAGTTCAGGCTGCATTTAATGGACACAGGTCAGGCTGCATTTAATGGGACTGGTAAATACTTCAGTACACCATTTGGTTCAGAATTTTTTTGTCTTGTTTTCCTCCTCTAAAACCTCAGGTGCGTCTTATGGAGCGAAAAATATGGTAATTGTATTGTATTTGACTTTTTCAATAGTAGTTTTTGAAGCGCTTTTGCGTTAAAAGAAATGCGCAAGAAAAGCTCAGGAAAAATGCATCCCTTTGAATTCAATGTATGTCTTCACACTGGTCTGTTGGGCTTCCATTGTTGTGTAATGCACCTCCCTATTGAAATGTATAGAACACATCAAAAACGCATTTTCGGTGGCCATTATTAGCAAAACGATGATAACCCGATTTTTTGCTGATCTTTTTCGGTGTCTGATATATTGGTGCATCCCTAAACAATAAGACTGGCTGGTACGCGACATCATACAGTGTATGCGTATGCTGTAGTACACCCCATGTCAACGAGGCCTAACTTTGCCATACAGTGGGTATCAGTATGATGCCATGAGTATATAGGAAACATATAGGAGCTCTGGCAGAAAAGGAAAATAACTTTTTTTTAACAAACTTTTCTCTCTGAAATATAATATATATATATATATATATATATATATATATATATATATATATAAATAATATAATTTTTGCTGAAGCTCTTGGATCAAGAAATAAACCCATACTGAACAAATGCCAAAAGTAAAGTCACTCTGGGGTTGATTTACTAAAAATGAAGAGTACAGAATCTGGTTCAACTGTGCATAGAAACCAATCAGCTTCCAGGCTTTTTTGTTAAAGCTTAACTGAACAAGCTGCAGTTAGAGGAGGATTGGCTAATATGAACAGCTGCACCAGATTTTGCTTTCTCCAATTCTAGTAAACCAACCCCTGTGTCACCATATCCCACCCTCAATACGTAACACCGAATTGCAATCTGTGTTAGGCATACCTACAGTAAGAATTTGGGAGTTCTAAACAAAGAAATCACCCTACAAACCTGCCAGAAATAGACAAAAATAGAGGTAAAAAATATCTCAGCTTTCAAGGATGATCTTGATACCCTGACACCGTTCTCTACTCCGTCAAAAAAAAAAATGGTTGGCATTAGGCTTTAAGATTTTGGGTGGAATCTTTCCTTAGGGTTGTAATGGATGGCTGCAGGTGACATCATCACACTTACAGTTTAGGTATATATTCTGGACTTATTGAGTTACTTCTTTTTTTACAATATATCCCTTATACTAGTAAAAAGTGCTGCAATATGATGCTCAGTATTCCTGTGTATAATGTCTACTATAAGAGCCTCAGACGAGTCAGAATTTTTACATATTCAGGTGGTGTTTATTTGTCCTACATGTAGCAGACGCGTGTCTTGGCTGAGATCTATGCCGCTAACTGAAGTGTAACTAACAATTAGCTGCTTATTTTATCAGGCAGTGTTCCATGGTGGAATGTTAGAGGCTGAGTGTAAATCAAACGATGTCTTCCTATATTACTGTATTATGTCAAGTGGAATTGTTGTCATTTTCTGCCATGATGTCTTATTTCATTACACGTGTCAATGCTGTAAGGTACTTTAATGAAAATATTCAAAGCTGACAGTTAAAATAACAAAGTTTTCTAGAAACAGCTTATAATCAAACACCAGCGACTCCCTAGGCACAATATCAGTGTCTGCTCCCTGGCATTTAGCTGTAATTGCTTATCTTTGTACTTTATACATTTATTGTGCATTGCCCTTCAGTAAAGGGGGGGGGTGTATAATGGGGTACTGTAGTAAAAGCTTATCCTACTAAACAGTACACTATATACTGGCTTCAGAGGTCAGTGAAGCCTAGGTGCCCAGGCCAAATTTAGCAGCGTCAGTATGCAGTGGTGTACTTAAAAAACAACTATGTAACAATCTGCCCATCTAAATAATTTTTAAAATGTTTTTAAGGACATACATTAATTATCTGGTACACTGTTTTAATAACTAATCTTTCTCAGTTTTTTTTTATAAATTAAAAACATATTTAAGCATGTATTAATGAATACAGAACTGCATTAAACAGTGTTTGTTTTTTTATATCTGGAGCTTAGCTTTAAGGCTCCATGTACACTAGCCTTTTTTTTTTTTAAGAAAATATATATACACATTTTATTAACTGAACAACATCAATAAAAACAGTACATACAGTACAATCATAGCTATAGATGTGTGCAAGGCATCCTATTAATGACAGTGATTTACTGTGGTCACGTTCATGTTTTCTACATGTTTCACCATATGGCTTCTTCGGGAAAGAAGGTGGAGATTAATTAAATATAAGAACCTATGATTTGACAGCTTTAGTTGTGCAGTAAAGATAGAAACGCTGGAAAAAATCACTGCATAAAAAATGCTGGTAATAGCTTTTTGTAGTAGCGTTTTAGGAGTGTTTAGGAATATTAGCATTTTATTGCAATTTTTGCAGTAACAGGAAAAAAAAGCTCAAATACGATATTAGTAACGTTTAGGAGCGTTTCTGCTGAAAAAATGCTCCAGGAGACTCTACAAAAGCGATTGTTTTTTTTTTGCTCCTAGGCGCTGAAGCTCAAAAAACGCTAATAGCCTAAAGTAGTGTGCATGGACACATAGGATAAAACTATTTAGCTTCTACGAGCAGAAAAAATATGCCAATGAAAGCTTCTAGGAACTTCAAAAAATGCTAGTGTACATGGATCCTAAAGCAGTATTAAACCCAAAAGCAGACATTTATTATATTGTAGCTTACCAATTCTCAGATGTGATGGCTGCATTCGTTTTCTTTTTTAGGCTTTCTTTACTTTATTTTCACCTGGTGATCTGGCCAGTAAGTCTGTTGTTTTTCAACAGAACAAGCTGTTCTGCAGATGTAGCAGTTAGCAGATTGAGACAAATAGTTTACTGCTGACACAGGTGCCTACAATGATCAGCTTTTATTTCTGTAAAACCTTTATCCCAAAAGAGAAAAAAAATGGTTTGCTGTATCTGCTTATAAAGTGTTAGTTGGAGTTTGGCTTCAATTAGTTAGTGTATCTAAACCTGCTAGTACATCTAACACCCCCCCCCCCCCCGATTAACAATGCTGCTGTCCAAAAGTACCCTGGGCTCCTTAATCCTAAGTGGGGGCACTCTAATATGGGTGTGTTACTGGTCAGATCGCCAGGTGAAAACAGGGGGAAAATAGCCCCCCCAAAAATTAGACAAAAAGAAAACAAAATGCAACCACCATATCTAATGATTGCTACGTTGCAAAATATTACATTTTTGGTTCTGGATTTAAAGTAATACTAAAGTCTCGTTTTTTATTTTATGTTATACTTACCTGCTCTCTGCAGATGTTTTGCACAGAGCAGCCCGGATCCTCCTCTTCTCAAGTCCCTCTTCTGTGCTCCTGGCCCCTCCCTAGAATGCATTAAGATAAAAAACCTTCTGACTTTCCAACCCCTATGATTTAGGAGAAACTAGAACAGTTTTTGGCCAATCTTATATTATTTTAGAAGTATTACAGTCTTAAAAAAAATTATGTGTGCGCGTATATATATAGTATATATAGTTTTTATTTTTTAATAATACTTTTTTTCACCAAAGCAGTAGTTAGTATTAGCCTGGTAAAGTTGAAAAAGAGCTTAGCACTCCACTCACTTGCTGATAATGTAAGTGTGAAATGTGCAATGTTCCATATTTGCCTGACATTATAGGAAAACAAATAATGATTTTATTCAATAAATAATAAAGTAAACCTGATTAAAATGTGTTAACATACAAATAAAAATTGACCAAAATCAATCAAATTATCCTTTGAACTATCTGGGTGTCAATTGATGGATTCCACAGATATAAAAAGGCACAAATAATGCAGCTCTGTATTCATTAATAAATCATTAAACTGATTTAAAAACACCTAGTGTAAATGTGCTGAAGAGAACACTCTGATTGGTGGAGATGCCAGGTCACAGACTTTGACACATAATGTGACCAGATTTTTTTTTTCTTTTTTTTTAAACAATGTTTTACTCTCCCCAAAGAAATACAGGTTCACTGGGCCCCTTTGCCATTGAGACATGCAGATTGCAGAGGCAAAAAAGAGTAGCCAGAATCCATAATAGGCACTATTGACTTAGGAATATACACTTTATACGAGGCTATGCTTTGCTCATTTTTCATTTAAAAAGGTTTGCTCTTACACTTTACGTACACTTTAATAGTAGTTGGCCTTTGTTCCTTAAGCCATTTTCAGCCATCTTATTTAGCAACAGTAACCTATTAAAAGTTGGTAAGGTCTTATACACATCTGAGCTCAAAAACACCTGTTTTACAGGCGATTGACATTTATTTCTGCCTTTAAACGCCCTTCCATGTTAATCTATGTGTCCATGCAAACATAGGTATTTACAGGAGTTTTTAGAAACATCACTTGTGCGTTCAAGAGAGGAGCATTTTGGCTAAAAAACAAGCTAAAATGCGCCTAAGCGTTAGATGCATTTAGAGCTTGAGCACTTATTAATTTCAATGGCCAGAACGAAATAAATCAGAATGACTCCCCTGACGATGTTCTGATTGGACGAAACGAGTGGGGTGGAGTTTGACTACTACACGTCACATTGCATCACGTGCGGGCCGTGGCCATCTTGTTGGTTGGAAACAATTTGGATATCTGCTTTATGACACACTTGTTTTTACTGATTATATGTGAATATTGTGGACATATGTTTTTTTTTAATAAACTCTTGAGCGCTTTGACGTACTTCACTATGTGGCATGGCTTGCTCCTTTTTTGACACATGTGACCTGTGGGAAGACTTTCTGAGAGGGGCCAACAGAACCTTTCTGGTGTGTTTACTGATGAATGAGGACCAGCCAGGGGAGTGTTGGAGGCCCGGTGTGCTATGGTGTCGGTGGAGGAATATTATTTCACCTACAGTTTATTTAACATTTTTTGGGTGCCCTTTAAGGATTTATGGGCTTTTATATGTATGGACTTTTGTCATTTGCTTGTGTCACTTGCTCAGGGACTGTCTAGCAATTGTGAGCCTATTTGATTGAACTTTAAAGCGCTGCATTTTCTTTTATAACAAAATAAATTAATATTCTGGCCAATTAAATAAATAAATGCCCAATCGCTTAATGTGCCTAAAAAGCGCCTGCAAAAACAACGTTTTGGAGCGGTTTTTCTTCTGCCAGTAAAAAAACGTTTACAAAAGCCCCAGCGTGTATGAGCCCTAAAACTGCCTAAACTTTCTACTTGTATGACCAGCATTAGACTTAAGTGGAACTTTGATATTTGACTTTGGGAGCTTAACTAATTTCCCACTGCGCTATAGCCAAAAGACAGCTAGAGTGTGCTTGTCCAGTTCTGGAAAGGTGTCAATGGATGTCCTCCCAAAACTCTGCCTTCCTTGCACCCCCTGGGGCGCACATCTGGCACACTCTATGACCGATGTGTCCTTCGGAAACAGCTGATCACAGACTGCTGTAAAGGGCCAATCACAGTAGCCCTTTACCATGTGATCAGCCGGTCACAGCTGATCACATCTAAACAGACCTGCAGGTTATCAGCGGTTCTTTCCTCCCACTGTGTGAGGAAAGGAGAGCTGTTAACCAGCAAGCCTGTCAGCACATTGTTTACACCGATAATCAGGGCACAGATCATCTGTGCCCTGATTATCAGCGCTGCATATCATTGCAGCTTTATCAGTGCCTCCTCATGAGTGCCCTTCAGTGGCGACCCATCAGTGCATCCTCATCAGTGTCCATCTTTGAAGAAGAAAAATGTACTTATTTGCAAAAATTTTGTTTAGCAAAAAAATAAAAAACCCAGTGATGATTAAATACCACCAATCAAGAAGAAATGATAAAAATTTTACTTGGGTACAGTGTTGCATGAGCGTGCAATTATCATTCAAAGTGTAACAGCAAAAGGTGAAAATTGCTCTGGGCAGTAAGGAGCTGAAAGTATCCAGTATTGAAGTGGTTAAACAGTCAGGGTGAGACAAACATACTGAATTACTAAAGGAATTTAGAATTTTCACACAATGTGCCCAATCATGAAATGTAAATCACTGCAAACTTATTTTATCTGCACATGTTCTCATAATTGGAGTAAATATTCACACAATTTGTGTGTACATTCTCAACTTCTACAGTATAAATATTATAATAATTTAAAGGTTGAATATCCTGGTCATTTCCTAAACCAGCAGTGACTCAACCAACCCACCGTTTCATAAATTTAACAAGATTGAAAGATTTTCTAGAGTCTAGCATTCAATCCATTTACAGATCGAAGGTTGAAACAAAAGACAATGGTTCTGGAACTCCAACAAACGATGTTTTACAGTATGTGCACATCCCAGAAATGCTATATGTATCTATATGGGGTGTAATTAAACGTGGTACATGGCTAAGGAACAGAGAAACATAAAATGAACACAATTCAAATCTTTGTTACTGAATCTTGCACAAAAAAATTAAATAAAAATAAAAACATTTTTGGCAGAAAAAAAAAAGGTCTGGTTTGTCTGTTGTGATACCTTTTTCGCTTTTGTGCTCGTTCCCAGCTGTCCTTTTGTACTTAAGACACAGGTCCTGCCCGCTTGTGTCACATGACTCATTCTGAAAGGGTTCTATAATGGAACACAGAAGAGGAAACACACCTTGATCAATTGATGACCTCACATAAGAACTTTGCTTTTCTACTGTCTTAATGACTTTTCATTTTGTAAATGGTGAACTTTTACAGTAAAATCATTTCTAATAAGCATTACAAATACCTTCATTTTCCTCTAATGACCCCATGTTACCAGAACTGTTCTACAAGGCCACTTTTAAAGCACCGATTTTTTTCTTTAATTCCAGTGATATTTTGGTTACGGGGGTTACAGGGGGAGGCATGTGGGCTTATTAACCGTGCACCTTAATCAAAAAACTGTTACAAGATAAAAAGCAGTACTCTGAAGCTGCCCATAGCTACAGGCTGGAAACTGATACGGAAAATTGTACCTAATCTATAGAATATCTGTAGATTGAGATGTGGTACAGTGTGGTTGACCAAAAATGTACAAAAGCTATTCTTACTGGGAAGTCAAGTATTCCAATTATACCTCATGACCCTGAATGACTACACTTTTAAGGGCCAAACTTAAAGAAAACTAAGAGTTTCAACTGTATTTTAAATATACAGTACATGTAAAAGCCATCGACTTCATGTAAAAGATATTATCAATGTGTGATAATGTTTTTAAACTTTGTATTTAATTTTTTATTACATATGTAGCTGGGGCAGCCATCTTTGCCTATTACATACCCAGGCTCTACTTCTTGCTTTGCAATGCTGTACAGTGGGGGAGATTAACTACTCAGAATCTGGTGCAGCTGTACGTGTTAGCCAATCAGCTCCTAACTTCAGCTTGTTCAATTAAACGGGTTGTAAAGGCAGGTTTTTTATCTTAAGGTATCCTATGCCTTAAGATAAAAAGCCTTCTGTGGGCAGCAGCCCCCCTCATACTTGCCTGAGCCCCATATCTATCTAGCGATGTCCATGATTCCCCTCAGCTGTCCGGGACTCTCCCTCCTAATTGGCCGAGACACAGCAGTGGTGCCATTGGCTCCTGATCCTGCCAATCAAAGTCAGTTTGCAAATCAGGAGAGAGAGGGGGTGAAGCAAAACTGCAGCTAAGTGTCTGAATGGACACATGAAGCTGCAGCTTGGCTCGGGTGCCCCCCATAGCAAGCTGCTTGCTGTGGGGGCACTTGACAGGAGGGAGGGGCCAGGAGCACAGAAGAGGGACCCAAGAAGAGAAGGATCCAGGCTGCTCTGTGAAAATACACTGCACAGGGTAGGTAAGTATAACATTCTTGTTATTTAGAAAAAAAAACGAGACTTTACAATCACTTGAAGTGGTTGTATACCCGCACATGGAAAAAAAAACCCTGTAAGGGAAAGGTATAATGAGCTAGTATGCACCTCACACTAGCTCATTATGAAATACTGAAATACTCACCTTAGAATGAGGTCCCCATTTTGCATCCCGGTCCACGCCGAGGGAGCTGACATGCGCCCGGGAGTATTCTGTCCGGCAGCGTCCGCCGGACCTTCACAGCGCATGCGCCGCTGACGTCAGCAGCTGCATGGAAAGTGAATATCTCCTAAACCGTACAGGTTTAGGAGATATTTATTTTACCTACAGGTAAGCCTTATTATAAGCTTACCTGTAGGTAAAAATAAAAAAAAAGGGGATAAACAACCACTTTGAGGCTTTGGTAATAAAACCTTGAAGCTGATTGGTTACTATGCAGAGCTGCACCAGATTTTTTCACGCTACAATTTGGTAGTAAGTGTTTCTATTCTACTGCTCCTCCCTCCTCACAGTGCAAGTCTTTAGCTGGCCCATTGAAAATACCGCAATCCCTGAGTGGCTATCCTCAATGCACTATTTATTAGCTGTGTTTAATACAAATACTGTATATAGAAGAGCAAGAAAAAAATATGTGAAGGTCATTTTAAAATTTTAATGTAAAAACTAACTCTCACTATATTGTCATTTCCTGTTTATTAGGCGCTCATATAGATTCTCTCATAGAGGAAAAAAAAAAAGAATAATGTACACATACCTGCAGAAGCCTCCTGAACCTTCCTGTCACAACCTAATATTGGGCCGTTCTGACCGGTAAAGCTTCAGCACTTCCCGCCTCTTTCACATTCCTACTGACCAACGAGGTTGTACATCACAAAACTGGGCCAATAGGAATGTGAATAGGAATGGCTTAGCAGTACGTTCTAACACTCCCTGGAAGTATTAAGAGTTTTGCCTGTCAAAACAGCCTGGCATTAAGCTATTTCGGGGGGGGGGTTGGAAGTTTGCTGCAGGAACTGGAGGTCCCTGCACTTTCAATGGGTTGAGGGAAAGAAAATTGCTCGATTTCCCCATCAACACAATCAGTATTGATGGGGGAATCCCTCTTGTATTCTGACAGCGGGTGATCAAATAAAGAAAAGCCAACAGACTGGTTGTACTGAAGTCAATTGATAGATCGACTTCAATACAACAGCCTGCCCACAGATGTCCCTGTTGAACCGGCCAAATTTTGATCCATATATGGCTGGTTTTATTTTCTAATGTCCATTCAAATGAATATGCTGATTCGCTTGTGACAAAAATATGGCATCCTTATCAATAGAATCTGCATTTTTTTTTGGAAAATGCACCCCGTTTCCGATTTCAGATGTGTACTTCTCACTGCGTTATACAAGTACAAATGTTATTGCAAATCTTTTTACTTCTAGTAGTAATTGCAAAACTGCTTCTATAAATCAATGGCCAGTAACAGCACTGTATGAATTGATACCTTATATAGTAGTGCCCTGGGAATGCATCTCACAAGAGGTATAGCTCCCAGTGATCTCATGAGAGGTATAGCTCCCAGTGCAGTAAAACATTTTTTAGTTATCCAAGCTTCCTAAAGTGATTGTAACAGTTTTTTTTTTTTCCAAATAGTGTTACTGTAAATAAAAACATGCATTTTATTCTATATTTTGTCTCATTTACAGGATAATGACACTAAAATTACAATTCTGGTACAATGCATTGCAAAGTTATTTACAAATTAAATAGACTTTTTAAATTTTGCACAACACTAAAAAAAAAAAATCACACAAAATGAATAAAACACAAAAATGTAAGTATTAATGGTTTAAAAAAATTGAAAAAAAAAAAACAGAAGGGATGATAGACTAAATGGGAGGTGACTATGGGTAACTAAAGTGTTAATCGGGGGCTAAATAGGTATTATATATATAAAAAAAAAAAATTCTTTGTACATCTCAGGTGATCTGTTATGATTCAAAGTAAATACAAAGCAACAATCATGTTACATTGTATTTTTTAATTGAGATTCTGGGCAGTGTTGTAAACATTGTTCAGAAGCACCATGTTACATTTTACACAGCAAGTTCTGATTGTCAAAATGCAGGGAAGAGCAGTAGGGGGAGAGACAGGAGGGGACAGGCTGTACATTATTAACTTCAAATTTTGCTTTTTCGGCCGTACATCACATGCTCAAAGTCTGCAACTCATTAAACTTAAGAAATATGTTTAATTAGAACATTTTACTGCACTGGGACCTTTAGTTACATACATGTTTAAGTAGCATGTCGACTTTTCTCCTACTACTAAGAATTGGACCAGTTTCTGAAGCAGGTAATAAAGTTTTTTGAGAAATCATTTTTAACTCCCTTTCCACCAACACTCAACACCAGAAGCATTTCCTGGGCTTCCTGAATATGTGTTTACTTTGATTGGCTATACAGTGATCATGAGATTGGAAGCTCCCAATCATTGCTAACTGACTTGGGAGGTGTCAGTGACAGTGTAGTCACAGTGCTGTAATCTGGTGATTGAGCATGCTCCCAGTACAAAGTTATGCATATATTTGGCTGTACCATAAAGGACCCACCTCCCTGCTGCCACAGATATGCGTACAGCTTGGGAGAAGGGGTTAAAATATATGTAAACCTTATAGCTCTTGTAAGCGGTAACATGTTAATTTCAAAAGCCATTGTCAATAATTATAAATCTGTTGCTTTTGCTGAAATATTATCTGGTAATCCTGCCAAGATTTTTGGTCAACCATTTCCTGTTTTAGGGTGACAACGATTTGTCCATGTGTCCCATTTGAGCTTCTGCATCGTCATTCTTTCATAAGGTCTTTCACACCATTGTGCTGCAGTAACACAGGTTTGTGTGTTGGTGCACTGCGGTGCCATTCACATTTTTCCCAAGACACACTTATGTTGCACTGCACCGCAACCCATGGTAATGCATTATACTGTATTTAAATGTGATACATATGAATGGGCTGCCTTAACACAACAAGGGTTATATGCACAGCTTTAAATCACCCTGGGATGAAAGGGCCCTTAGTATTTGCCTCATTCCTGATTTTTTTTTGCATATTTGTCACACTTAAATGATTCATATCACCAAACAAATGTTAATATTACACAAAAATAACCCAAGTAAATAAAAATGCAGTTTTTAAATGATGGTTTTATTTATTAGGGGAAAAAAAGCTGTCCAAACCTACCTAATCCTATATGAAAAAGAAATAGCCCCCTAAACCTAATGACTGGCTGTGCCACCCTTGGCGGCAACAACTGCAATCAAGCATTTGCGATAAGTGGCAGCAAGTATTTTACATCATTGTGGAAGAATTCTGGCCCAATCTTCTTTGCAGAATTGTTTTAACTGCTTGCCAACCGGCTCACGCCGATATACGTCGGCAGAAGTGCACGTACAGGCAGATTAACGTACCTGTACGTTGCCCTTTAAGAAGCAGTTTGTGGGTGCGCGCCACGACCTCCGTGAGTGTGATCGCGGGTCCCGCGGACTCGATGTCCCACAGACGCGATCATCTCACAGAGAAGAAGAACGGGGAAATGCTGATGTAAACAAGCATTTCTCCATTCTGCCTAGTGACAGGACACCAATCACAGCTCCCTGTAATCGGGAGCGGTGATCAGTGTCGTGTCACACATAGCCCCTCCCACCTACAGTTAGAATCACTCCCTAGGAAACACTTAACCCCTACAGCGCCCCCCAGTGGTTAACCCCTTCACTGCTAGTCACATTTACACAGAAATGAATGCATTTTTAATTGCACTGATCGCTGTATAAATGTGAATGGTCCCAAAATAGCTCCAAAAGTGTCCAGTGTGTCCGCCATAATGTCGTAGTCACGATAAAAATCGCTGATCGTCGCCATTACTAGTAAAAAAAAATTATTAATAAAAATGGCATAAAACTATCCCCTATTTTGTTGGCGCTATAACTTTTGCGCAAACCAATCAATAAACGCTTATTGCGATTTTTTTTTTTACCAAAAATATGTAGAAGAATACTTATCAGCCTAAACTGAGCGAAACAATTTTTTTTTATATATTTTTTGAGGGTATTTATTATAGCAAAAAGTAAAAAATAATGCTTTTTTTTTTCAAAATTGTCGCTATTTTTTTGTTTATAGCGCAAAAAACAAAAACAGCAAAGGTGATCAAATATGACCAAAAGAAAGCTCTATTTGTGGGAAAAAAGGGACATCAATTTTGTTTGGGAGCCACATCGCACGCAATTGTCAGTTAAAGCAACGCAGTGCCGAATCGCAAAAAACGCTCTGGTCTTTTGCCAACCAAATGGTCCGGGGCTTAAGTGGTTAATTCAGCCACATTCAAGGGTTTTCGAGCTTGAACGGCCTGTTTAAGATCATGCTGCAGCATCTCAATCAGGTTTAAGTCCGGACTTTAACTAGGCCACTCCAAAACCTTAACTTCATTTTTTTGAGTCAATCATAGGTGGACTTGCTTGTGTATTTTGGATCATTGTCCTGCTGCATAAGTCAAGTGCGCTTAAGCTTGAGGTCACAAACTGATGACGGGACATTCTCCTTCAGGATTTTCTGGTAGAGCACAGAATTCATGGTTCCATCAACAATGGCAAGTCGTCCACGTCTTGAAGCTGCAAAGCAGCCCTAGATCATACTACCACCACTAAATTTGACTATTGGTATGATGTTCTTTTTATGAAATGCTGTGTAAGATTTACGTCAGATGTAACGGCATGCTCACCTTCCAACCAAAAAGTTCAACTTTTGTCTCATTAGTACACAGAATATTTCCCCAAAAGTTTTAGGGATAATCAAGATGTTATTTGGCAAATGTGAGATGAGCCCTTGTGTCCTTTTTGGTCAGCTGTGGCTTTCACTTTGGAACTCTCCCATGGATGCCATTTTTGCCCAGTCTCTTTCTATCGTTGTGCTCTTGGAGTAATTTTAGTAGGCCAGCCACTCCTGGGAAGGTTCACCACTGTTCCAAGTTTTCTCTTTTTGTGGATAATGGCTCTCACAGTAGTTTGTTGGAGTCCCAAAGCCTTAGAAATAGCTTTGTAACCATTTCCAGACTGATAAATGTCAATTACTTTGTTTCTCATCTGTTCTTGCATTTCTTTAGATTATGGCATGAGTCGCTTTTTGAGATTCTTTGGCGTTCTTCAGACAGCTTCTATTTAAGTAATTTCTTGATTCAAGGGGTCAGGCAGTAATCAGGCCTGGGTGTGACAAGTGAAATTTAACTCAGCTATCCAAAAAATGTGGTTAATCATAATTCATTTATGATTTAGTAATGGGGGGGGGGGGCAGGTAGGCAATTACTTTTTCACATAGGGCCAGGGTGGTTTGGACAGCTTTTTTCTCTTATTAAATGAAATCATTTAAGAACTGCATTTTGGATTTACTTGGGTTATCCTTGTGTAATATTAAGATTTGTTTGATGAGCTGAATCATTTAAGTTTGACAAATATGCAAAAAAAAAAAAATCAGGAAGGGACAAATACTTTTTTACAGCACTGTACATTAACCTAACCAGGTATACTTTACACCATTGCCACTACAGCCCTTCCATTTCTGTTGTCTCTGTATTCAGTCATTCAGCTATAACAGTCATCACAGAGCACCTTCCTACAGTGATATGGAAAGAGGTCTCAAGCAGGGGTCCACTTTTAAGAAACCAGTGTTAACACTGAGAAATATTATCAACAATCTTGACTATATCAGCCCATGTCCTTCATGGTTCCTTCCATCCTTCATCCCAAAGCAACATATCCCCAACTGACACATTTGGAATCATTTATGAAAGCTGGAGTAAATGTTGATTTGCTGCCCAAAATGAAACTAATATGGTTTCATTTACAAATCTGTGCTACGAAAATAAAACAAAGAATCTCAGCCTCTGCTATGGGCAACAGCTCCAATTTTCATAAATTCAACCACTGCTTGCACAAGTCAGTATACATTTCACACGTACATTTACCTTTGGCAGCTGAGTTATTTTGGGAAGACACAGACGGTCTTCTTTGTGTGAGGAACACCCCGGGGGCCATAGGCTGGGACCCTCGGTTTACTTGGGCTACACCAAACGTACTGACACCGGCTGTGTACTCGTGGTCCGCTAGGCTAGGCCCCAAGGATTCCAGCTTTGTGGCTTCAGGAGAACTGCTTTCCTGACATAGTTTATTTGTATTGTTGGGTGAAAGCTTCTTTTTTGTGTTCTTTTTCTTCTTGACCTTTTGTTCCTCCTTTAAGGAAGCAAATTGTTATCATGAGGCTACTTAGAAGTAAAGGTTGACTTCTGAATAGATCAAGCAAGTGCAAAGTGCTCTAGAAAAGAAAGCTCTACAGAATAGATAGTGGGCATAAGTAGG
Source organism: Aquarana catesbeiana (assembly GCF_042186555.1). Lineage (NCBI taxonomy): Eukaryota > Metazoa > Chordata > Amphibia > Anura > Ranidae > Aquarana > Aquarana catesbeiana. Next base: position 73,121,483 of record NC_133330.1, on the reverse strand, counting down.
CTGACTGTCTCTTCAGGAAGTAAAGATAGGTAGGGGATAAAAAATGTTTAATACCTAAGGTTGCTGGGAGGAGCTGTAGTAGTCAATTTATTTTACAGCTTGTGGGGAATTCTGTCAACATTATTTAGTAGTAATTACATGACTGTTTGTATTTTTTACACTGTGTTATTTTATTTAAAGTTGGCATGTTTTTTCAAGAATAATAATTGCTACGTTATAATGCAATGGATCCTTTTTCTGCTTTAGATAACCTTTTCCACACAGGAGTTGCCTTATGCCTAGTACACATGATTAAAAATTTGGACTCAAAATACTGCTTTCAAAGCAATTGTATGATATTTTGATCGTTAGTACACAGCTTTCCAGAGCTGATCACGACAGTTCATGTGATATTATCCGAAGGAATAAGCACGAAAATGTTTCTCGGACGATAACAGAATGATTTTTATTTAATCAGTATCGTATTCTTTCAAAAAAATTGAGTTACCAAGACCGTGCATGCTCAGAAATGAAAGAATACATTATAATACAATACATTACATCACTTCCGAAGTTGTATTCTGTCGTATGAGAATTTTCGTAACCCAAAGTGGTTGTAAACCTCAGACATGAAATATGAACAAGGCATATGACTCTATTGTGTGTACTCAATTAAGAGTACTGAGTGTCATTTTTGTCTGCTGCTTCGTTCCTCTGCTATCACCATGAATCCCTTCTGACAAGGTTTCCTGACACCAAGAGAAAAATGGTGACAGGGGAGGGAGCTCCAGCAGATTGACAGCCTCAGCTCTGTTCCTGTTTGCTGTGTGGAGAGGGGTGTGTCTCTTCCCTCCAACTAACTCTCAGAGCTCTCCTCACTGAGATCCGCAGAGTGTAACTTCAGCTGTCCACCCCCTTTTTATATAATTCTCAGAAAAGCTTTACAATTCAGCACTTTAAATAATGTAGAGAAGAGAAGACTGCAGATAGACAGGTACAACTTATGTATGAGGCTTTGTTTAATCTCCATGTCTCACCAGAGGCCACCCACTTCACTGGGTATATGTAACGGTTTACAACTACTTTAAGTGATCTCTTCATTTTCGATATGGGATTAGCATGCAAAAAAAAAAAAGCGAACGATCATTCGTCCGATATTCTCATCATGTGTACGTGGCTTAACTTAACAGTTTTACCAGCATTGTTTAGCTGGCCATACATTATACAATTTTCTTATTCAATTTCCTTTAGATAAACTATGTAGTGCAAGGGTCTGCCTGATTGCATACACATTGAAAGTTTTTGGTACATCTAAAGGAAAATTGCACAAGAAAATTGTATAATGCATGGCCAGTCTTAAGTAGGTTGTACATGACAATGCATTTAGTTACATTAAGTTATGGTTTTATTTTTTGTTGGCGCTTGTTATTCAGACTAGCTAGTTAATTATTGTTACTTATGGATTCCACACAGCTTATCTCTACTTTGGACAAAACTATTTCCGCAGAGTTGTCCAACTCAAAGACTACTGGACGAATTTGTGGAAACTGGACCACAAGAAAACTACCATCCTCATTTCCCAATCAGATAGTATTATATTAAATATATTTTTAATAGTTGTATGCTTTCCAACTTTCCAAGATGGGAAAAGGGAAATATTTAGACAAAAAACACACCCTCACCACACTCTCAATCATGCAGACAAGGAAAAAATTAACAAGCAAAAAATGATAAACCTACTGGTGCTTTTTACACCACTACCTTTACTTTATACCAGAAATTCTATCATATGAACGTTTACTGGAATATAAACCCATTTGGGCAGTTACATTCATTCATACAGGGATATTCATCAGACTCAGTAGAGGGAAACCTGAAGGAAAGAGAGGAACAGAGGGATTTGGTTCCAAAAGAGGACCAAATAATTGGGAGCTAAGCCAAGTAGTTCTAATGGGCAATAGCTCCAGTATGCTTTGGTCAGGTTTCAGAAATTCCACAAGTTTGGTGTAATATAAAAACTAGGAAAGACTAAAGTCAAGAAGGTTGTGCTTTGTGATAGCTTCGGGAAATGAAATTTTAAAGGTGTTTTGCATGTATAAACCCTTTACATTCCTGCAAACAGCAGTATTAATATCAATCTATTTTCTAAAATAGAAGGTACAGAAGTTAATTCTTATAGGGACGGCTACAGATTTTACTCCATCCATGTGTAAATGGGGGAAAGAAATTCCCATTCAACCCCATACTGAGCTGATATTATTTTAGCACAAGTTAATTGATTTGAAAAGTTTGCATTTCTTATTTACTGGTTTTAAGGAAATATACTGTTTTTGTATATATTTTCTCATTTATAATGCTTAAGAAAAAACATATATTTGTATTCCCTTATTTTAGGGTAATAAAATATTGCATAGGCGTTTATCATATTTCTTATTCCTAACAAGCAGGTAGAGTCCTAGGGTCTGTTTCTCCCAGAAGGCTTAACCTACACCCCACCCACCTGCACTGTTCATCATATGGGGCTGTGTAAAGATTCAATTTGGCAGAGAAGGCCCCAAAAAGCATTTACTACTGGGTGGTCTCTTAAGAAGCCTCAGAAACTCTGCAAGTTATATATTAAACATTTGTTAGTTGAAAAATATATATATAAGTAATAAAAAATCTAAAGTCAATAAAAGTTGTAAATTTAAAAAGATTTAAAATAAAGCTGACCATTATAGCTTTCCTTTAGAGTGGAAATGTATTAAAAATAAATGCAGCACAAAAATAGCCTTTTAGACCCAAGGCTTAAAGTCCTATGATTATATGATTATATAATATTATATTATATAATAATTATTATAATAATAATTATATTATATAATATTATATTATATAATATTACATTTGATTATATGATGCATAGCACAACATTAGAGCATGCTTTTTTCTGAAGTTCTGTCTTAATAGGAGGAGGCACGTTTTGTTGAACTAGGGCATTATTTCAGCTACATGGTCATCATGTGTATTATCTATGAAATTACTGTTTAAGATCAAATCAATAAAGAGGGGCAAACAATAATTCTAAAGTTCAAGCATGTTAACACATTTCCAGTAATTTTGTAAAATCACATGTAAATAAAATTACATGCTAACCTTAAAATAAAATTATGACAAATGTTCCCTCTGCTATCATGTGATTAAAAAAAACATGATGCCTAAAATAATGTGCTTAGGCAATCATACTCATTTTTTTATTATTGCATGCTTCTAATTAAATAATCTTTAATAATCAAATAATCCTAAAATATGATTCTTGTGATGCCATATTGAGGAATAAATTAGAGGGATTTTTAGAAAGCAAGCAGATGGATAATGTGAATTTCAAATTTACTAAATCAATTTATTTTGGGAAAAGAGCAAACAAACCAAATATAAGGAAAAATAAATAAAAGAAAACACAGACAACAGAGAAATAATGATCTGAAACTAACAGATTTACCATTTCAATTGAGGATAAAAGCTTTAAAAAGTAATCAAAGCTAATTCAAATTTTGCACTTTAAAGATTAGATTTTTTTATCTACAAATTAGTCAACATTCCTAAAAAATACTACTGGTTAAGGTTTAATTAAAAAAAAAAAAAAGTAATATTTTGTGTTATCTAAATAAAATAAAGCAAATAAGTAAAGTAGGTGGAGCTCTCTTATCAGTGTTAAACGCCTACCAGGAGATACTGAAAGATATAGTCAAGTGCAATCCACTTCAACCTGTGTTCATATAACAGAATTGCTTTCTGTGCATGAAATATATACCTTTGTAATATGTAAGCAAAACTGTATACAAAATATCCGCTGCTATAATAGTGTTACACTCATAAATCAATGTCCATAAGTTCCTTTTGCAACAGTTTGTGTGTGTAATTCTTAAGTGGAAGGTAAGGCTAAAGCAGAACTTCACCCAAAAGGGGAAGTTACGCTCTTCCTCCTCCTTTCCTCCCTCCCCCTGCGGTATTTGGTATATATTTTTTGGGGTATCAAGCAGAAGCTCTCTCCCTATTCCCAGTCCGCAAACTTCTGGGACACATCACAGGTCCAAGAAGGCTCTGGGACCATTTTCAAAGCATAGTGTGCAGCCGGCTGTGAAGCCGCAAATAGTGAAAACCAGCTGCCCACGGTTAACACAGTTAACATGCCGGCATCGGGGACCCCAAAGATTTTTTAAAAACAAGCCCAGGTGAGGACAGTGCTGGATCCTTGGAGAGGTGAGTGTCTGTTTTTTTAAGTCAGCAGCTATAGTTTTGGTAGCTCAGTATTTTGTTGGATCACCTTTTGCTTTAATTACAGCCTTTAGTCTGTTGTCTCTACCAACTTTGCACATCTAGACGTTGCAATATTTACCCACTGTTTGCAGAATTGCTCAGTGTCAGATACATTTGATGGTGACTGTTTGTGGACTTTAGTCTTCAAGTCATTCCACAGATTTACAATGGGGTTTAAGTCTGGGCTCTGATTAGGGCATGCAAGGACATTCGCCCTTTTCTCCTTCAATCACTCTGTGGTCATTTTTGCTGTGTGCTTTAGGTCCTTATGTTGGAAGGTAAACCTTCTTCCCATTGACAACTTTTTTACTCAAGAATTGACAATATTTTGGCCCATCCATTTTTCCTTCTATCCTGACAAGTGCTCCAGTTCCCTGCAGCAGAGAAACACCCCCATAATAGGATATTATCAACTCCATGCTTTACTGTAGGAATGGTGTTATTTGGATGGTGAGCTGTATTGGATTTTCCACCAGACATATCATTTGGTGTTCAGGCCAAATAATTCAATTTTAGTCTTATCTGACCATAACACCTTTTTTCTTGTGGACTCAGAATCTTCAAAATTTTTTGGCCAAGCTCAGTGACTGCATGTGGCCTTTCTTGAGGAGTGTTTTTTTTTTTTTTCTTGCAACCCTCCTATACAAGCCACATTTGTGGGGAATTTGTGATATTGTTGTCACATGCACACAATGACCACTCTGTCATAAATTCCTACAACTGCTTCAGAGTTACTGTTTCTCTTGGTAGCCTCTCTGACCTGGCCAGTTTCCCCCTGGCTCTTTCATCCAGTTTGGAGCGACGTCCTGATCCAGGGAGGGTCTGTGTTGTACCAAATACCTTCCACTTCTTCATAATAGACTTCACTGTGCTTCTAGGCATTAACAAAGCCTTTGACATTTTTTTTGTATCCATCTCCTGACTTGTGCCTGTCCACAACTTTATCCCGGAGATCTCGGTGACAGTGTCTTGCCAACCATAGTTGATTGTTTGCTTCAGTTGCACTACAGGGGGCTGAAATACTCCAGGAATGCTTTCATGCTGAGCCAATCAAAATGTCCACAGCTGATCACAGTTGAAAGTCAAATGGCTTTATGTGCCATTGAGAAGGTGATTAGCTACAGCTGATTGAGTCTGAGTCATTTTTAGGGGGGGTGATCCCTTTTCCAACTCATCATTCTGTTTTTGAATTTAAAAAAAAAAAAATGTGATATGTTGGTATTATATCTGCACTGAGTAAATGCAGCTGGATAAAACAAAAAAAACGTGTCTGTCTTCATTTCAGGTTGCAAAGCAACAAAATGTGAATATTTTCTATATGCACTGCATCCCCTGTAAAAAGAGATCTGTGTACTTAACATTTTTTTAAATCTGGTGCGGTCACATGATCCAGTAGCTCCAGCTTCCCTGCTGCAGGGAAGAGGAGGGAGCACCGAGAACAGAAGGGCCACAGGAGCCCATGATTGACATGATTGACAGGCTCTGAGAATTCACAGCTGCTGTCAAGCAGCCAAAGCTGAGGAATTGCATGACCGAATCTGATTAAAAAAAGATAAGTACACAGATCTTTTTTTATACAGGGTATACAGGATAGGCATGAGGAGGGGAGATGTAAAGTTTTTAGGAATAGTTAAGAGTTAAACCTTATCTTCCACTTTATAAAGACACACATAAACTGACATTCACAAAAAAGACACTCATGGGCATTCTGTTTCGGGAACATTTAATTATTATCCTCTTCCACTCCAATGTACAATCCATTTGAAAAGGTGCAATCCAATAACCAGTGCTCCCACAGATAACTCACCGTAAAATGATGATCTTTTTTATATCTAAAGCTCTGCAACCCTTATTTGCAAAACTGCATTTCTCAATGATCCTCCTATTTTCACCACATTTTTTTTCTCCCAGCTCTTCATTTATTGCATTGCCTGGAAGAGGAAGATTATGATAAAAATAGGGGGATCATGGGAGATGGGGTTTTGTAAATAAGTGCTGCAGACCTTTACCTATAAGAAAGGTCATCATTTTATGGTGAGTTATCTGTTAGACCACTAGTAGTGGGCTTGCACCTTTTGAAGTGAATTGTACATAGCGATAAAAGGAAATAGTAATTAGGATGACGCATACAGACTGTTGCTGCACAATACGTTTGTTTTTATTTGCACAATAATTTGTGATAGTAACACTGTTATAGAAGAGAATATTTGTATATAGTATTTTGTATATCACTGGAGCATATTGCACGGAAAGCAATTTAGTTTTTAGGTGGTTTGTCCATTTGATATGTAAACAGGTTAAAGTGGGTTGTGCTTGATTATTACTCTCCATATCGACTAGTTAAGGTGTCCCCTAGCCTCTAACAGTCATTACATGACTTACAGCACACCTTTCACTGTCTCCCAATGATCTCAAAGCAGGATGGGCATAGAAAATACATCATTCTGGTTTAGGAGATCAGCTTTTTTTAGCCATTTCAGGTTTAGAAAATAAAACATTAATGATGGCTGCATTTAGAGCTGCCACTGACAGTCTGTTTTGACTAGAGTCCTTAAAGCAGTATTAAACCTAAAACCAAAAATGTAATATATTGCAGCTCCCCAATCACCACCTGCATCAGCTTTCTTTTTTTAACCTTTTCCCCTCTGTTTTCACCTGGGGATTTGGCCAGTAACACAGCACATGTATTAGAATGCCCCCACTCTGGATGAAGGAGCACATGGGGCATATTTGGACAGAAATACGGTCAGTTTGGGGGTAAACTTTCCCCAACCTTTTTGGTGCCACGGACCAGTTTCGTGGCAGCCAATTTGGTTGGTTGGCGAGGCACAGTGGTGAGGCGGGGGGGTGTAAAGTCAAACTTCTCTGCTAATGATCTCTATTTACAGACCATTAGCAGAGAGGTTTAGCTGCACAGAGACTCCTATGAAAACCCTATCAGTGAGTGGATCACTGCACAGAGCTCCACCTCAGATTATCAGGTCACAGACTGGCATTGGTCCGCGGCCCAGGGATTGGGACCCCAGCACTAGTATATTTACATACATTAACAAATTGAAGATGAACTCCAGCTAACACTTTATAAGCACTATAGCAAACACTTCCCTTTGGGAAAAATATTTTACATAAATAAATAAAAGCTGATGTTAGCACCCCTGTCAATGCACCTGTATGTGTTTTTACCAGGTGAAAATAAAGCAAAAAAAAACCTAAAAAAAAAAGAAGACAAATGCAGCAATCACATCTAAGAATAGGTAAGCTGTAATATAATAAATGTTTGCTTTTGGGCTTAATACTGCATTAAGGATGCTAAATATAAATGTGTTTTATGAGGATTAATATTTTCAACTCTAACAAAACCCTATAATGTATTGTAAATCTTTTTGTCTCTTTTTTTGCATGATTCAAACGTTTTATAAACAGAACAAAAAGATTATTTCATGAATTTGTTAAACTACTAATATAAATTTCTCAACTGTAAAATACATTTATATAGATTGTTTACTGAAATAGTATGCACAATTATTAGAACTTGCTGATAAGCAGAACTGCTTCTACTATCTATTTTTTTTTTACATTTATTTATTTAGAGCATTATTCATTTCTAACAGATGTAACATAGCAAAGGGTAGACTTTCACATCATCTCACCTGCTGAGACAACTTGGCTGCAGCAGCCGCAAGTCCAGTTTCAATAGAGGCAACCCTCGTACCTTCACGGATAGGCCTGTCTTGTCGGGGTATGGATGGTCCGACTCTTGCTAGATAACAAACATTTAATGTGGGACCAGAATGAATATAACAAATAAAAATCTTAAATACTCAATCATTACTCAACAATAATTTTCAAGAAGACTAAATTAATAACCCATTACATTTTTTTTACTTGCTCCACGTTTTGCCATATATACAGTAAGTATGAAGAGCAAATGCTCTTAGTCGAATTTGTGAAAGTCTTCATAGAACCTCTACTGTCCTGGGAAGAACTGATATCATTTTGTTTAACAGTTCAGATTTAATTAATCAAATACACATATATTAAAAGCACAAAACCACAAGGAAAACTAAAAAAAAGGTTTGTATATTTAGAGGATCCACGAATTAAGTAAGTGATCATTTTCAGGAGAACCCTATTTGGGTGGATTGCAGCAGGTCCTTAGCTTTTCACAGACAGGAACTTCACATAAAAAAATGCCAACTTTTCCAGCAAATAAAGCTTAATTCATCTCAACAGAGCCAGTCTCTGATGGATTGTTGATGGGGCAGAAAAAAAGAGGGTAACAACTGGGGGTGGGGTGTTGCAGTCACACCCATTTAGTTAAAGGATAATACCTTTTGTAACATGTTTGCATGTTACACCCATATACAAGGTGTAACATGTCATTGTTGCAGTGGCCCCCCGCACCCCCCTGATTCTCCATTGTGACAGTCGGTCAAGGATCCTCTCCCTGAATCTGCTGTAACAATTTAGGAAAAACGCAGCCGTGCAGGGCTCTGCCCACCCAGCTGCATCATTCATTCACAGAGTTCTGTGAATGGGAGAACTACAAGTACCGACAGCCTTTGTGCCTAAACAGTTGTTGTTCCCAATGAAGTACCAGGGCACCGTTGAGTGTTCTAGGTAGTTCATTGATGCTTCCTGTCATTGTATAACTGTCTGCACATATGAGGTATGAGCAGACAGCTTATACTAACAGTTTGAAAAGGCCTGAGATAACAACTGTGATCTGCTAATCAGGGGTGCAATGCTTTGCAGGCTACCAGTAAAAAAAATAAAAATAAAATTCACATTTTTTTACCGGCAAAAATATGTCCATTTATCATCTATCACTAGGAAGTGGCCATTTATTACATTCCAATATAAGAATAAAGGATACATGTGATGTGCACCTATGATAGATCTATAGATGCTCTGAGTAAATCTGGTCTTTTCATGGCTTGTAGCATCTTTCTGAAGGGCTGAAGTAACTTAATAATTTTGCTCTCGATGACACTCTGAAATTACTAAAGTTACCTACAAAAGAATAGTCTGAAGAAATGGGAAATCTTGCATCAAACATTCATTTGTCTCCAAAAGATCACTCATAGGATCTTTGAAAGTCAACCATGGAAAGAAAAAATGATCTTGTACAACTGCAATCTTTCATCTGTTCTGTTCCATAAACAGTCCTCTTGCATCCTAACAAAGTAGAATGCAATACAAATTTTATGTGCCCAACACTATTTTCATACCTAGCATTATGCGGTATATTTTTTGGATACCTTCAGTGGTACAGAAAACCATCACTTTTATTGGATGACGTTTCCTACAAAAGATTGTTCATCCAAGGCACTGGCCACAAGTTTGATACTGTTATATGTCAATTAGTAGCTCAGGTTCTACTAAAAATCCACACCTGCAGAGCCTACCTAATAGAGATAAATTGCTTCCACTGCAAATGTATGCCACTAAGACCTCTGCTTTTATTATGAAGCAAGTTTTAAAGGATAAGTTCACCTTTGGGAACATGTTACACCCATTTTTATGGTGGAACATGAAACATGTTCCCACTGCTGAAGCCGATGTCCTCTCTCCCTGTGACAGCGGTACGGGGAGCAGTTCCCCGTACTAGCTGCTACTTTTTGAAAATAGTTCCGTGAATGAATGAACTACAAGGACCAACATCCTTTGTGGATGTCAGCTTGTAGTTCTCAATGAACTACCACGTGGCTGTTAAGCACTGTGGTAATTCATTGAGTCTTCCTGTCAGTGTAAAACTGCCTGCCTATACAATGTATGGGCAGACAGCTTACACTCACAGTCTGCTGGTGTCCTGCATGGCACCAGCGATCTGCTGATTGGGAGTGCAACGCTTTCCAGGCTCCAAAATATATATAAAAAAATTGTATATGCACATTTACATTACCTGAAAAAAAATGGGCATTTATTTTTATTTTTTTTGTGAAGTTATCCTCTAAACTAGGACTTGTACTTGGAAAAGTGTCTGCTTTTACATTCAATTGTATGAATATATGCTACTTTACATACTTTTTTAATCAAATTTTTCAAATTGCAGTGTTTCAAAATATTTAGCAAAAAACAAAAACAGAGTAAGATACATAATTTGGGGGACACCAGAGCAACATGTGAAAAGGATCATACAAAGACAGCATTAAGTAGCATGTGTATTCCTTCTAACATTTACCGGTTGCAAAAACTTCCCTGTCTGAGCCCTGGAACATACATTGACATATTTTATATAAATAATAATAGAATAAACAAGAGATACCAACTTGCATATTATCGTTTATCGAATATCCATTTCTCACACCTATCGCCTCCACTGAAACAGAGAATCTGCAACATTCATTTTTTACAAATAGAATAGCTACTTAAAAATACCCATAGGGGAATGACTAGGCCCCAGGAAGCTTTCAAATCTTTTCAAGCCACAAGACCCTAACTTTTGCAGTTGGGGTGTAGAAACACATTTTTTGTGCAGTTTAACAAAGCTCTGCAAATAGCATCTATAGTATACTAATCTAGGATGGGTATATCAAAATACCTGGGCGTAGGAGGGTTACACTCAAAACAGATACCAAATATGGTGTTTAATGTAGAAACCACCTCATTCCAGTATCTGAACAACTTTGGACATCTCCATAGGAGAGGAATTAAATCTGCCCATTCATAAATATAATCTATATTTCTTGTTTAGCTCTACAAGTTAATAAAGCAGTAACTTTTTTTTTTATTATTTAACTGTCTTTGTCCCACTGGAGAGACTACCCTTCACATTCTGTCCTTTAGACACACTAGGCAGTGACAGGATATGTCTACAAAGTATGGAATATCTCTAATGCCGCCTACACACGATCGGACTTCTCGTCGGAAAAAGATATGATGGCTTTTCCGACAGGATTCCGCTCAAGTTTGCCTTGCACACACACGGTCACACAAAAGTTCGCTGAACTTACGACCTTCAAGAACGCGGTGACGTACAACACTACGATGAGCCGAGAAAATGAAGTTCAATGCTTTCGAGCATGCATCGAATTGTTTCTGAGCATGCGTAGGAATTTTGCACATCCGAATTGCCACAGACGATCGCATTTTCGGATAGGAACTTTTTCTGACTGAAAAATTGAGAACATGCTCTCAATCTTTTGCTGGCTGGAATTCGGCTGGCAAAAGTCCGATGGAGCATACACAGGGTCGCATTTTCCGACGAAAAACTCTCATCAGTCTTTTGCGGGCCAATATTCCGATTGTGTGTACGCGGCATTAGACAGTTGGCAACAGAAGTGTTCCCATTGTATGTTCTCCTCTTTATTACTATTCTGCTGACAGCTTAAAATTTGTGATTCTCCTCTTACTTTCAGTCCAGATGACAATGTTCACCAGGACAAATAAAAAGAGCAACTCTTCCTAGTGGGAACACACAGCAATAAAAACTTGACAGAGGTTCTAAAGCGTCACCATTCCAACCAAAACTAAAAAGAGATGGTTTTGTCTTTAGATACCCTTTAAGAATTCACCCATTATAGAGGCACCAATCTTATCAAAGTTTTTGGTTCAGTTTCCAAAGGATGCTATCTGTTTGGAATTTACACCACTGTACAAAAGTTTTTGGCAGGTGTGAAAAAAAAAAAAAACTCTGTAAATGAAGAATGCTTTCAGAAATAGAAGTGTTAATAGTTTATTTTTTCAAATAACAAAATGGAAATTAAGGGTCCATGTACACTGGTTTTAAAAAACACTGCTTCTACATTTTTTTCTCCTGCCTGTAGGAGCAGCTCAGTGTTATCCTGTGTCCATGCACATTAGAGCATTTAGAGGCATATTTCAAGAGGAGAGTTTCGAAGCAGAAAAAAAAACTTCACAAATGTGTTTTTGAGAGTTTTCAGGCAGAAAAAGGGGGAAATGTTTTGGAAAAAAAAAGTTTATAAAAACAAAACTCCAAAAACTCTCCTAAACTCTAGTGCAATACAAGCTACTATGAGCATTTTTCTGCCAGAGGTTCTGGCCTAGTGTGCATGGACCCTAAATGGACAGAAGAGAGATACAAATAAAATCAATGTTTGGTATGACCAACCATTGCCTTCAAAACAGCATCAGTTCTTCACTTGCACACAGTTTTTGAAAGAACTCAGCAGGTAGGTTGTTCCAGCCCAGACAGGCTCGATGAAAGTTGAGATCAGGACTCCTTGTTCTTCCTCACGCTGACGATAGTTGTTAATGACATTGGCTGTATGTTTGGGGTCATTGTCCTGCTGCAGAATAAATTTGGGGCCAATCACACGCCTCCCTGATGGTATGGCATGATGGATAAGTACCTGTCTGTGTTTATCAGCATTGAAGACACCATTGATCCTGACCCACTCCAACAACCAACTCCATTTTTAGAAATGCAGTCCCAAATTTGCAAGAACCTCCAACTATTGTCTGCAGACACACATTATTGTACCGCTATCCAGCTCTTTCGCGAACAAACTGCCTCCTGCTACAGCCAAATATTTCACATTTTGACTCCTCATTCCAGAGCACCTGCTGTCATTTTTCTGCACCCTAGTTCCTATGTTTTCATGCATAGTTGAGTTGTTTAGCCTTGTTTTCACATCAGAGGAACAGCTTTTTGGCCGCATTTCTTCCATGAAGACTACTTTTGGCCAAACGTCTCCAGACAATAGATCGGAGTAAGGGAAGGGAAGAAAGCGCCAAACCAGCATAGTGTAGCACAATTTATTAAGTAAAATACCGGGTGAGGGGGAGAGAGAGAAGATAATAGTCTGCAGTGGATTGTAATGAGCTGGGAGAGGTGTGGTAGTCCTTGGTGGAGAAGAGAGCCAACTGTGGTGGGGAGCAAGATGAGCCTGGAGTCCGTGCAGGAAGACCGGCGTGAGGCTGATGAAGGAGGCGTGGTTAAGCTTCCGAAACGTGTCCCGATTGGCTTACACAGCGGTTGGACTAACAGCTCCTCTCACTACTCCAGCAGACATCAGATTTCTGGATATACCATCATGGCCACACAGGGCAGCCTGATGAAGGTCTCCCTGCATGGACTCCAGGCTCATCTTGCTCCCCGCCACAGCCAGCTTTCTTCTCCACCAAGAACTACCACACCGCTCCCAGCTGTCATCCTCTCTCTCCCCCTCATCCGCTTGCGAGTTCTATTTGTTTTATATGGTATTTTACTTAATAAATTGTGCTACACTATGCCAGTTTGGCACTTTCTTCCTTTCCCTTCCTAGTGGATTTGCAGCCCACAAATGAAAGCTTGCCAGCACCACAGTGTCAGCAATTTTCTACTAATTGACATTTTTATTGCTATACCTCCGGGAATAAGTATCTTTCAATATCTCTTTTTTTTTTACCTGGTATATGACATTTTATCACTATAGGATGGGCACAGTGTCAGCGCTGTAGTGTTTTTTGGTTATGTCTCTAATAGATTGGAGTACCTGGATCCCACTGGTTTCCCCCAGTTCTGCGCTGAGGGCACTTGTGGACATCTTCCGATGTCGAAGGGATGTAAGCATGTGTCTTTCATCTGCTGCAATGTCCTTGGCTGACCACTGTGTCCACGGTCCTCAGCGTAGCCCATTTCTTTGTACTTCTTCAAAAAAGCTTGAACAACAGAGCTGAAAACCACAATCTGCTTTGAAATCTTTGCCTGGGAGAGACATTGCTAATATAGTATACCTGCCTTGTGTCTTGTTACTGTGTTCAGTCTTGCCATGGTGTATGGCCTGTGACATGAAACTGTCTTCCATGACCTCACCTTAATAGCAGAGTGTGCCTGTTCCTCACCCAGTTTTAATCCTCCTACACAGCGGTTTCTGTTTTAGATAATGACTGTTTCACCCTATATATAAAATTGATGATCACTGGCGCCTGCTTAGTATCATAGGTTAATCATACTCCTGACTCTAATCCTACAAAATCCCTGACTTTGTGCAAGTGTACAAAGTGTGCAAGTGTAAGAATTGATGCTTGTTTGAAGCCAAAGGGTAGTCACGCTAATTATTGATTTGATTTAGATTTTTCTTCAGTTTTTTGTAAATGATCACAAACAATTAAAAAATATATTTTTGAAAACATTCTGACTTTACAGCATTTCTTCACACCAGCCTAAAACTTTTGCACAGTACTTAAAATAAGAAAAACAGCAGGATAGTAGGGTCCTACTGTATGCACACACATTTAACTGCAGTAAGAATGATAGGTATGAGATTACCTAGGGCTTAAAAAAAAAAAAAAAATCAACTCCATATAAAGTAAGTTTAACTTTTAGCGACAGAGTTCTTTATGGCCCCAATAGCATAAATGTACCAACACTAGTGGAGGTTTCAACTTTGGTGGTTCATATCAAAGTCCTTATTGTTTCTCAGTGCCCAAAAAAAGATCATTACTTACAAGGAGTTCCTATTTGCTGGAACACTGTGCGAGGGATCGGAATTTCAGTGAATTTCCTTATACCATGACCTTGGCCTCATCAGAAATCCCATGAAGTTTTCGGGAAGTAATTTTTTTCAAACATGTTCGCTAATTCTCCAACATCTTTATCCAACCCACAGCTCAGCAGCATTTTTTCAGTTGTGACCAGATTGTTAGTATATGATTAAAAAAAAAATGCAGTCAGCTTTACCAATGACATAATGTGATGGAATGATGACATGAGACCTTCCTATGTCTGGCAAAAAACAGAAAAATATATATAGAAGAATAATGTTGCACTGACATTATTGCTATGACTTGGACCCTTAATAAACTAGCTAGAGTAGTGTGCTTATAGTTTTATTTTTTTTTAAAACTGAAAAAATACTGCTGTATCAGATAGAATAACAGAGGACTTGGGAGTCTGTATTGCAGGAGGATTATAGGAGATGCATGCTCACCTGTGGGGCTATATGGAGCATCATCAGAACATTTTCTCTTCCTTGATCGAGATTTGAACACAGGGTTATCTTCATCTGACTCGAGAGATGGGTAAACTATACAAACAGAGATCAGTGTTATTGGAGTGTACTGCGAAATCTCGACTGCAAATGTGGGCTACGTAAAGAGCAATGTGCAAGGTACAGTAACCCAGAGCAAATAACCGCAATTCAGATTTCATCTGTCTAACAGTAAAATGGTTTCTATAGGTGTTTGGAACATTTGTATTGCATTTTGCAGTGCCCTATATAATAAGCATTGTAATAAGCTGAGCTTTCTCCAATGTTGTCAGTCATAGGTTGGTGATTTTAATTAGGACAGCATTTATTCAGCTTTGGGACTACGCTAAATCTCACTTTTTATGTACGTCATGCTATTTTGCACACCTCACTTGAGACAGCTTACAAGGTCAGAAAACCTAAATTTTAACTCAATTTTTACAAATGAGCTGAAAATATATTATATTGAAAAAAGTATGTTTGGTAGCTTACCACAATTTGGGATATAAAAAGAAGAAGGCCGTCTCAAAAGAATAATTTAAATTTTGGTTGCATGTAGCTTCTTGCAAACACAAGATTTGATATCAAGCATCTCATAATTTAAAAAAATAAATGGGAACTTTTATATATTCACTGTATTTGAAGCTAAATTAGTAGCCCTTTTACAAAGTAAAATAAACGCCAATTCAGATTTGGATGCTGAAATTTTTTAATGCTAGGGGGAGACACTTTTACTACCCACTACAACAGAAACCTTGAGTAGTATCCGTTACAACAGAACAGTGGAAGCTAGAGTTCACTAAAGTACCACTAAAAACGTAAAAAACAAAACAAAACAAAAACTCCTAGCGGGTAATATCTGCAGGTAGCTATGGGTGCCTGCACATACTTGAAGCACACCCAAATGTTGGACCATTCTGAATCAGCAAACTTCCGCCATTTTCTTGTTGTCAATTCCCTCAGACCTCCAACACATTCCTTTTGGCCAATAGGGCAACACATAATAGTGATGGGCCAGTAAAGAAAAAAAAAACATATGGGGCAAGGAGTTTGAAACAACCAGAACAGCCAGGCATTATGGGGTACTAAAGGCAGCAGTAGTTACCTGCGCTCTATACCCATCATCAGTTTTTTTGTTTTGTCACTTTAAATAAAGAGTATGACATGTAAAACACATTGCATTTCAAAAAATAAAATGTAATTCATCCAATTTTAAAGTGTTACAGACAGAAATGTAGATTGTGTAGTGATTTTGATCTGAAGTCTGACACAATGCTGTATTTTATACTGTATTTGCTGTAGAGCTCAGAAAAACAAAAAGCTATCTACAGTCTCCTTCAAATGAGTCTGTTGCCTAAAAATCCACTGTGTTTAGGAAAAATATCTTCCCCCAAGACCTATTCAATTCCACAGGCCTCCAATATGTACAGTATGCACATAAATGTCTGTAAAATAACACAGCTCATCTGAGGTGTGCAGCATAACAGGACATCCGGATATCCGAGTAAGCACAAAAGAGGACACAATGCAATCGTCGTGCAGCTTGCTACAGATGAAGAGAGCGCTAGGCTTAACTATTTTGTGTATTCTCTAAGAAAGCATAATTATGCATTTATGTAATGGAAATGAATGAGGTTGCAACAAAACAAAAACACAGAAGTGCAAAATGGTATTGGTTATCTCATAATGTATGCTTAGGTGTTTTCATGAATAAAACCATATCTTTCATGATACATGGTACCAGTAAAGAAAACCCTTCAAGGACACATCATAAATACAATATGACAAGATGTTGTTTGATCATCTGCCAAGGGATTCCTTCTACCCTAATATTCTGACCTTCAGTTAATGAAAACATTCTTAGAATTAGGCTATAAAGGTTAAAGTTTTTTTTTAGTTTTCTTGTTTTTTTTAAGTAAGCAGAGTAGTAAAAACCCATCATATTGTTTGTGTCCCATTAAAAGAGAAGTTCAGAATTCTAAAAAAACAAAAAACAAACAAACCATACATACTGGCCTAGATGGCTGCAGCACCAATGCCAGCTGCATCAGTCCCCTGCCAGCTCTACACTGAGAACTTAGAGATAAAAGATCATTGATTGCTCAGTTCCAGGTCTTCAGTGAGTGACATTTATTGGCTCTCTGCTCTGCCCCTCCAGGGCTCACTGGAGCTTTGGGCTGTGGAGGTGGACGGGACGGCTGGCTAAGAGGCTGAGTCAGCTGCTGATCTATGCATCTGAGTGGATACTGACTGTAAAGTCTGACAGCTGGCAGCAGACTTTAGCACACTTTCGGCTAAAAACAGGTCAAAGCAGTTCAGAACAAGTGCACTCTTGTGATCCATAGAAGTAGGGCCAAAAGAGCTTTAGCCCTACTTCTCCTTTAAGGAGATTTTCTTTCACTTCTTGTCTCAAGATACAACAGAAAATGAAGAAGAGATATATCTAAAGAAAGGTATCACCATAACAAGCGTCCCTATTGGAAGAAGTCCCCTCTAGCCCAGTTTCAGTAACAACTTTTAGAATTTACCTTACTTTCACTCTTGGTGACAATGGTCACTAGGATAAATCTAGACCTCCCAGCATGGGCTTAGACAGCAATGAAAACTGTCAAGGGTTCTAACCTCTCTAAACTATCCAAAGAGGTGCCTACACTAAGGTTTAACTATTTTCCCCAAGTACCCTAGGAGCCCCTGAACATGCAAAATACTAGCTTCTACTTTAGAAAGTTTGGTGCTCTGGCAAACACCTTTTGTAATGCAAATCTTTCTGCCGGCTAGAGGGGCTCAAAGCCTTGCACACTGGAAAGGGGCGGGGATGTTATGCTTTGGGATTGGACTGGGCTTCCCATGGCACCCACAAAGATAAAGGTGATATATGTGGCCACCTTAAAGCTTGACAGCACCTTAGCACCTAATAAAAACGTTAAAACTCAAGTTATACTTTGCTTAGAAAAATTTCTTCCCTATCTAGAAAGAAGGAAAATACTGAACAATATGTGGAATGTCAGACCACAGTCTTCACATATTACAGGCTACAAAACCAACCTAAGTGCATGTATGAATACCCGAGGTGTCCCTGTGATTTGTAAATCAAGATTGGTGTCTCAGTGGCATTATCTTAAAAGGCCTGTCTAAACCCATATTAGCAATTGCATTAATTTAAAATAAACTTTTTGAAAACACTGTAAAGGTGTGATAGTACCTACATCTTCAGACTGCTTATTGTTGCATGTCTGATGCTGCTATTCACAGACCTAGGCATGAGCACATATCACTCTCCCTGGACTTTATAGACTTTTAGTTATTTTATTAGTGTGTTTTGGTACCCTCTCGTGCGCCATTCTTTTTTGTCTTGATACGCACACATCATGTTTCATCACCTGCATGAACACAAATACCCCCTGTGATACAACGCTGAATGGAAACTCGCTGTGTGTGCACGATGGCCTGGGCTCACCATATTGAGGAATCAGGTTGATTAGCAAAACCCCACATGTGCTGCATCTGTGACGTGTAGAGCTCAGTTCATACCACAGGCACCTGCAGGCATAGGGACTTTGGTGCCAGAATCCCAACCCATTCCCTTGTCAAAAAACTGTAGACAAAAGGGCAGCATGAATCTGAACATGACAATTTAAACTATTTTTCTTTCATGACAGCTTTCCTGGTCACACACTGTGTGCTGTGATTTCTCCTGTGGACCGCTATGTCACTAATGTGTCCATAGTGACATAAGGGTCAGAAGATGGAACCACAGCACGAGGCTGGGGGAGCAGACATCCAACAACCCTGGAAGTGTCAGATGTAAACATTATGCTGGGAATTATCACTCTTCAATAAAGCAATTAGAGAAGTGGGGGCCCTTTAAAAAGAAAAAAAAAATCAATATAAAGTCGTTTTAATGCAGCACTCACAACGTTTACAAAGTCTGATTTGTATTTCTACTTTTTTGTGGTGTTGACTGATTGTATACCATGAAAAAAGTAAACTCTGTATCTGTATAAAATGTTAATGAAAGAGCCCCTGTCTCATGTACACTGCAGAGGTAGTCATTTTATAACATTATAGATTAAAGAGCAGGCAACTGATTCTCTACAAAAATACAGCTGCAGGATGGAAGGTACATCTTTACTGTCTAGGACCCCAGCATGAATGTTATAGACTGGGCTAAGATTTTCAGCTATTGTTATCACAAGTGTAAAAATTCTCCTAATTTTAAAATAAATAACCTGCAATAAAGGCAGAGGAGAAGGAAATGGAGTATCATCTGACTACAACTGGATTCTTCATAGGAATATTCAAAAAAATAAACTGGAGGGTGCTTCTAAGTGTAGCAAGTTAGCGTTTATTATTACAGACAGTAAAAAAATGCACTCATTTGGTAAGATGAAAGAAGGCATATCTAAAAACCAAGGGAAGTTATCTCATGGACCCAGGCTGAACTGCAGCAATCCAGGGAGGTGTAGAGAAAAGCCGCCTGCAGAGCTTCAACACAACCAGAGCCAGTTGGACAGCACAGGAATATTCCAGAATGACTTCAGATGACGGGGGCATGGCTATGTGTTTCAAGATGTTAACACCTCTTTCTTAAGCTCTGACCTCTTTCTGGAATATTCCCACGCTGTCCAACTGACTCTGGTGTTGTTGTAGTAGCTGTCTGGTGTTGTTGAACCCCTTCCTGCAGTTCAGACTATGTCCATGAGATGACTTCCCTTGGTTTTTAGATATGCCTTCTTTCATCTTACTAAACGTGAGTGCATTTTTTTGTGTTTTTAATATTAAACACTAACATGCTATACTTAGAAGTGCCCTCTGGTGTTCACTTTACCCTATACAGACAACCTTCAATCTGCTGAATTGCTGCTTTGGGACCAGGCAAGCTGACATTATATGGACCTATGAAGGGTGTTTAGCTCTTATCACATTTGAGGTTACTGGCAGTGTTTGTGGCATAAACCTATCTGATTTTATTATTTGAAAAAATATCCTAGGATCAACTCTAGTTTCTCTGAAAAGTCAAGCTCAACAGTGCCGTGGGAGAGGATGGATCAAACTCCACCCCCAAAGAGAAATTAGAATTTCTTAGGGTTTTTCTTTAATCCAGAGAGGTATTACATCTTCAGCATCAGATTAACTGCCACACTTGCAAGTTGTTTTTGTGCACTTTCAATTTTTACTTTTACTGCTTGATTTGGTTTTTTATTGCCAAGTTATATTCACAGTGAATATCTGCCAATAACTGTTGTCATCAACTCACTGCTGGCAACTAATGTAACTGGCATCCCTGCCTCTGCTCCGTAGTGTGTAGATTGGCCAATCTTCTCTGCATATGGGGAATGTACTCTTTCAGAAAACATATCATTTGCAGTATATATGCATTATGATCCTAAATATACATATTAAAATAAGTACATCCTATACTGGGTAGGGGTTAAAGGTTCAACTATTTCTTCTAATCAGATACTTTTAAATTACCAAACTGAAATTACTGGAGTGGAAGACAGTATTTCTGTATTATACGGACAGCCAATATCAATAAAGAGCTAGGTATAAGACTAGATTTGCCATAACTGTATAAAGCCATGTGGCGTTCTTTACTGGGATACAAATCCTTTTTCCTACTTTAATCTATCATGATGTATTTATTAAAATAGCAGGCGCTACATTTGCATCGAGCACTTCTAAAATGCTCTTATTATGATCATAACTGTAGACAGCAAATCAAATTACTGAACCGGTTTGCGAAAACATTTAGAATGTAATGTCTCTATTTCATGCATTACTTTCCCTGAATGCGCCAAGTAATTAGATTTACAAAATATTGCTGTACCGGTTTTGCAAATCTCTGTCACCACACACAAACACAACACTTACAAATCTTCAAATTAACTCTTATTTTCACCAAAAAAAAAAAAGAGAGAGCAATATTTTTTAAATGTGCCCCAGCTATTATACATCACTGAAGATGAGAAGTATTTAAAGCAGACCTGTAGTGATTGCTAGATTAGCAAACTGCCACTTGAATGGAAGAACAGACACCCCAAGTTACCTGCAGGCAGTTTGAAGCAGAACTGCATGCAGATATAAAGGGGTAACATAGAGCAGGTCTGTATTCATCAAGTTACTAAATGTATTCTTTTGAATGTAACCAGCATAAGTAACAGAATTTGACATGGCAACAGCATTGTGTAGCCCCCTGCAGGTAAGTTGCATGCAAGTGTGTTAACAGAGAAAATGCTGATAGGAAGAAAGAGCAGGGAGATGACCTCATCAGTCTGCTGTTCCTCCTTCAACATCCAGTTAGCAGCCTAAGAGAAAGAGAGATAACACTGTATTCCTTTTACAGTCTAAAATGTGAATTGAAAAAATGCTGTCATATGCATGGCTTGGCTGTGAAAGAGTTATGTTTAAATCCCAGATCTGGATGAGCAGGAATTAAAAATCCTTTACCAAGTAAAGCTTTCTTATATGTATTTCTTATTTGTAATTAGGTGTTTGGAGTTCAGCTTTAACTTTTCTTCATGGTGCCTTAGGAGCGGTGAGATTCTGGGGAGCCCTTTTGCATTACTACCAATTTCTGATAGGATGCTGGAGCCTTGGACTCCCTTTTCTATGACTAAACTTCAATTTTGGCCCATCTTTGGGAGAGTTAGCCTCAGTTAACAACAGTTGAACAAGACATTAAGCCAAAGCGTCACGTACTAGCTTGAGTTGGTATCTGCATAACAGAGCTCCCTAGGTTAAGAGGCTATTAGAACACTCAAAAATATAACTTAAGCTATACTTAAAGCGGAACTAAACCAGCCTATCCTTTTCGGCCAAGGAAGCTCCCATCTTAGCCTCTGTTTAATTTGCAGCTGCCATGATGCTGCACATGCGATCAGTTATGACTCCAGCCATTTGATGATTTGACAATTTGGTTAAAAGCACAAGCAACTCCACGGTGTTTTAAAGATCTCCCTCCCTCTCTTAAAAGACATCTGCTTATTGGGCCTACCGACCCTGTGTTTTTTCGGCTTATTTCTTCAGGTAAATGGTGCTCTCTGGAGTCCCCACTGTTCCCCATTTTGGGTAACCCACGTTTTATCCCGGGCCTCCGAGAGGGTGCCTTGAGCTCATTGAAGGAGTCAAGGCATTATCATGCTTCGCACTTTGCTACATGGTGCCTGGCCTTTATTACAGGCTCTGACTAACCAGAACGGCCCTTTTCACCTAGATTTCTGGAAAGCATCGCAAATACACCATTCTCTACAGTCTATACTTGCCCCGAGTCATTTTTGGTGCACACTAACTACGCTTGAAGAGTACTGCCTGGCAAGTGGCCTGCTTCCCCATGTGCTTTCGGTAATATCTGACCTTCTGGTCACACCACCCGAGGACTTCCTACTGCCCTTTAACTAGATTCACCTTGAAATTCTCATCTGCACGAAAGTGCTGGAAAACAATTTTAAGATCCTTACTCGCTGATACTGCACCCCATGTCTTTTTCATAAGTATTTCCCAGAAACCTCTGCTCTGTGCTGGCGGTGTCATGTCAGGAGGAATGTGGGACGTTGCGGCATATCTTCTGGTCTTGCACTAAGTTGGAGGGTTTCTGGAAAGAAGTCCGCAAGATCATCCAAAAATTTACCGACTACAAGGTCCCTGAGGATCTAGCTTATTTTTTGTTGCATGCTTCCGTAATACCCGCCAAAGTATACAAGAAATCTATTCTTCGCCATCTGTTAAAACACAGCCAAAGCCTGCATTCCCCTCACTTGGAAGCAGATCTGCCTCCGTTCATCGGTCTGTGGCTGAGTAAGGTGGAGAAGTTAAATCGGATGGAGGACCTGGTTTTGACTGCCCAGCAGAAACGAGAGACCTACACAGATACCTGGACATTGTAGAACATGTTTATCTATTCTGAGGAAGGGAAGGCTCTCATAAAGGTAAATCCTAATAAGTGATGGTGACTTACATCTCGTAGCATACTAACCGACTTGCAATCCACTGCCCCCCCTCCCCCACCCTTTTTACTCTGCCTCCCCCCTCCCACCTTTCTTTTTTTTTTCTTCTTAGTCTTCCTTCTCCCCCTTGTTTTCTTTCTTTCTTCTTTCTACTTCTTTGCCATCTGTTTTTCTACTTGCCTGTAAAAAATTGGGCAGCTATCTACTATGTTTTGGGTTTATACGGAGGTTACCCCATTTCGGGATTATTTTCTAGAATTGCATCCTAACATGCCAGGCTACTACCTTTAGGAGATGATTTCTCTTGATTTCCTTGTTGACTCCGGTTTTTATTGTGGATGATATTTGTTATGATCCCCTGCAATTTACCAGCCAGCATTGGCCCTCTTTTTTACTCCCCTGGCATTAATCTGTTGTATTTGTACTTTGCTGCTAATAGATCATTTGTATGCTTCCTATTATGTATATATTTGTTTATTTGGAAGCTGCCCTTCTCTCTTAAATAAAAAAATTAAAAGGAAAAAAAAAAGCACAGGCAAATGTAGAAGTTAGCATTCCCGACATGCCAGGAATACAACTGTTTTTTGAAACTGTTAAATTGTTGGGATTAGTCCCGCTTTCAGTGACTCCTGTTGCATTTAATTAAAGGTTTACCAACTTTATAATCATCTCAAGTACAGATAAATAGGACAAAAAGAAAGGGTGCATAGTCAGACACCCACACCAATCAGAATTTAGTGATCAGTAACAAAGTTTGAAAAGATAAAAAGTTGGTTTCCTATCAGTTGTTACGATATACTTTACCATATTCTCTACACTAAAGATCAATAAAATGACACATGCAGTAACCCAGTACAAGAACGTCAAATAGATCTCCTGGCACAAGTGCCAAAATGTTCGATCATCATAGTTTACCATGATGACATCATTAAAACAAATAAGAGCTATAACAAATGGATTGGGGACTTTTACAAAACTAGAATAGGTGGGCAAATAAATCTTGTTGTATTTTGCATATCAGGCATGTATGGCTCTTGTCAAAATGCATGTTTGCTGGCCCTTCAAGTGTCAACAGAGGGCACTGTCTTATTTTATAGTGGTATTATGAAGCGCAGTCGTATTCTTACAAGGCTTCATTTACACTTTGAGATTTATAATCGTGGTCAGTAATGCCACGATTCTGCCCGCGATTTCAAATTTGGCCATCGCTGAGCAACATGCATTTGGGTGCCATAACCTAAACACAATGTGATTCTGCCACGACTGTCACATGGCAAATCATGCCTTACAAAATCACTTAACGCATATCGTCCAAAAAAGAGCAGGAGTTCCTTTTAAGGTGACAAAGGCGAGTTGGGCAGACCACTCAAGTGAATGGGCTGGCCCAATGCTATGTGTAAAAACGCATGCAAATCACTTCCAGTGCACTTCATAGTATTGAATTGTGTACGCATATACAGTAATAGCATCAGTGTTTCAGACTAACCCTCTCAAACATCCTTCAGCCTTTTGGACTTGTCATAGTGAGCCCTCTGCTATGCCATACCTAGACACAACACTTCAGAAGTACTTTAAATGTTTAGTTATGCTCCACTATAATCGAACACATTTAACATTGGTCCTTACCATAGTCAGAGTCTTTAAAACATGCTCCCAGGTTATCTTGCTCCTCCTCATAGTCATCCATGGTGATACTATTCTTTGTTACTTTCTTGCTGGGCCTTTTGCTTGCACATTTGTTGTTGCTGTTGTTGTTGCTGCTTGATTTCTTTGAGTTCTGAGCTGATATGGAATTGTTTTTTGCTTGGTTTGTGCTCCACGATGTTTGTAGACAGGAGTCTGAAGGCAAGTTCGCCATTGACAACATGCCCTGTATTGCTTCTTGTGTGCTTGGAGATGCAGGTGGCTGACTGTGGAACAACATACCAAGCATTAAAACTGGCAACATTATACTTTGTAGAACCAATAACATGATCCTATACAAAATGCTTGCCATTTGACGTAAAAGAACAAAAAAAAAATTTGGCTTGATGCAACTCTTACCCTTTAGCCTAGGTTCACACTGTACCGATGTGGCAACCAGCGCGATTCCAGCACCGGTTCCTGCATCGCATCTCTCCCGCAGGCAATTCACACTGCCCTTTGCGAACCAATGCAGGTGGCGTCAATACAATGTTAATGACACCCCCAGAACGGTTCACAGATCGCAGTGCGAACTGTGGATTCAGACAGGAATTGGATCGCATGGGTGAGAACACCCATACGATCCGATTCCAGTGCGGGGAAAAAAAAAAGGTCCCTGCACCTTTTTTGTGCAAATCCAATGTGAGTTCAGCCATACAATTGTATGGGTGAACTCGCATTGCACAGACATCGCATGCGATCGGCATCGCAGTGCGGGTGCGAATCACATGCAATGTCTGTGTTCGCTATAGTGTGAACCCAGGCTTAGACTCCAAAATCTCTTGAATGACCTTGGTACCCAGGTTCTCAGTTTTTTTTCCCCCTATGCCACATACAGTATGTTACTGATGCAATAAAATGCCTTGTAAGAAATTGGTAACACTGATAACACAGTGATGAGTATAGAAGCAAATACTAATGATTGCATTGCTCTAACCTCTAACACTAAAAACACTGCACAATTGGTGATAGGCAGAAGTTAAATGTGCTTAATGTCTTCACATTGCCTGAAGTTTAATTAAAGCAACATCAAGACAGAATGTTTCAGAGGATCCCTGCATGCATTAGAAAGAGCAGTTAATTCAGAGAGGATAGAAGATGGCGATGAGGAAGGCGAAGTACTTAATTGGGCTGCGTTAGACCAGCTAAGTACTGAATTGCAAATTGGAATTCTGGTTTAAAGCATGAACTAGTTCTAATAAAATTATTTGTATTTATCTTTTCAAATAAATATTTAAAACTGGTAAGCTGAAGAAAAAATATTAGTTTCCCTTTAATAGCATATTTTAAGGGCAATGGAATAAATGACTACAAGGCCTAAAAAAATGCTTCAGTGGTCTCTCTGCAGAGGACCAAAACACCCTCTGCTCAGTCAGAGCTTTCCCCCGGCGGTCAACAGAAGTTTTGCTAATCACAGAGCTATATGTATTACTACTGCTTCCATACAGGGAGCAAAGACTGTTCTAGGCAGCATGCTGGCAGGGGATAGGCTTGTTTCTTACTCAAGCCGTGGCTGCTATTTATAGGAAGTGAACTGAAATGCCCTGTACACACAATCGGACATTGATCGGACATTCCGACAACAAAATCCATGGATTTATTCCGACGGATGTTGGCTCAAACTTGTCTTGCATACACACAGTCACACAAAGTTGTCAGAAAATCCGATCGTTCTAAACGCGGTGATGTAAAACACGTACATCAGGACTATAAACGGGGCAGTAGCCAATAGCTTTCATCTCTTAATTTATTCTGAGCATGCGTGGCAGTTTGAGCGTCGGATTTGTGTACACATGATCAGAATTTCCGACAACGGATTTTGTTGTTGGAAAATTTTATAGCAAGCTCTCAAACTTTGTGTGTCGGAAATTCCGATGGAAAATGTGTGATGGAGCCTACACACGGTCGTAATTTCTGACAACAAGGTCCTATCACACATTTTCTGTCGGAAAATCCGACCCCTGTGTACAGGGCATTAGACTTTGAACAAGTTGATACACCTGGAATATATTTTGGAGTATTTAGCTGATTTAAACTAAAGGTTCCATTTGGAATTAAACTTTTGAAATTCAAAAACTTCTAAGATAGAACAAGTCCAGAGACGGGTAACACAAATGGTGAAAAGTCTGAGGGATAAAACATATCAAGAGAGACTTCAAGAACTTAATATTTACAGTCTGGAGGAAAGAAGGGAAAGGGGAGAAATGATTTAAACCTTTAAATACATCAAGGGGGTGAATAAGGTTCAAGAGGGTAGTATTTTCAATATGAAACCAAGATCAAGAGCACAGGGACATGACCTCAAACTAAATGGAGAAAAGTTCAAAACTAATCAGACAGCATTATTTTACTGAAAGGGTAGTTGATAATTGGAATAAACTTCCATCAGAGGTAGTGAGTCAGTCAATAGTAAATGCTTCAAACATGCTTGGGACAAACATAGATCTATACTCTACGCTAAAAAAACAAAACAAAACGTGTATAAAGTAAAAATAAAAAACATGGGCAGACTTCATGGACCACTTGGTCTTTTTTTCTGCAGTGACTTTTCTATATTTCTGAATTAGTGACCCCAAATAAATGTGTACTATGTTCCTGATCAGCATGCTTGCTATGTGCCTCATAAAGTTTGGAAGCTAGGGAATCGGTATGACAGCCAAGCAACTAGAATTTTTTTAAAAGGCCAGCAACAGCTGTCTATATATTTCCCCCTCAAGTCTCATGCAAACTTATCAGGGGTGAAATATGTGGACCAAGTATGAGACATTTGCTGCACAACCATTGTTCTAATGGGTCTACTAGGTGGCTGGGAAATGCTGCTCTTGTCCTACAGTCTGTTGTGGGTTATTCAGTTCACCTATCAGAATGTGAGTGGCTATACGGTTGTCAAGAACCTCTGATAATAGCAACATTGCAACATCATGATTGAAAGATTCCATACGTTGGAAAGCCCCAGAGAGAAAGCTTATTGCCCAGTTGCAAAGAGGTACTGGTAAGTCTCATCTGCAGACTCTCTGACAGTATATATCTCTTGTTGTAAAATGATGAGTATGTTCATGCACGCAGGATGAAATGTTGGAACAGTGGAGGTAAGCTGCTTCCCACACACCACTTCAAAATAAAGGTATGCTAGATCTAATTAATACCTGCTTTGATTGTGATAATCCTGAAAACTAATTGCATGGCTTTAGTCCACACTTAAGAGAGATTTACAACCAAATTACCTGATAATCAACTTTTAAGTACCGTACAAATTAATTTTCAGAAGTGATATATCCAAGCAGATGCTATTCGATTTTGTGGCTTATCTAGGAGCTCCTAACTAAATACATTCTGCACTGAATTAAAGGGATATTCCCTCCACAGCAATTATGTGGAAAACCCTGCTGCTTATTGACGGACGACAACTAGCAGAGGATATCTCTCTCAACTCCACCTCCATCCCAAGCAGCTCCAAGGCTGCTGGAACTTTTGTTTTTGTGACTCATATCAAGGTTTGGGATCTCCCTAAATATGATGGGTCAAAAATATTTTAGTGGTAACAAGATGAAAAGAAAATCTAGCTCTTCTACATCCTTTGTGCTTTTTGTGAAAAGGGGATCTGAGAGAAGCAAACTTTGCTAATCTTAATCATCCAGCAAGTGGACAATTAGGGCTACAGATGGAAAGCTGCTTTAAATGTTTCATGCAAGGAAGGGGTCTGAGTGGCTCATCTAACAGAACCTGTGCACAGGGGCTGTGGTAAGCTCTTCTTTGCCCACTTTTTGGGTCATAGCTCTCTAGCAAACCATAGATATCAGCTGTGAAAAAAATTCATGCACCCCCTAATTTAAATATGACCCACCCCGTCCTGTCAAGGCCACAACCCTTGCTGTTTAAGACCCGCCCTGAAATTTTCGAGTGGGGAAACTAGTTCTGAGGGCCTGGGGGGGGGAGCAATGGATTCCCTTAATTTGCATAGATGTCCTCTCACTTCCTGTTTGGCTATGGGGCAGGAAGTGAAGGGAAATCTCTGCAATGGGACAGCGATGGTAAAAAATAAACTGACAGGGGCTATAACCCTCCCTTATTCTATCCAAAATGAAAAAAACACACATTTCTAATTTTATGGAGAGGACTAAGAACATATAACCATGCCAATGGTGCAGCAGAAAACATAGTACAGTGAGTAAGGTTTGTGGTCCAGGTAGGTGATAGGACAGCCCAAATTAGAAATGGCACCCCCCCCCACAGTTGCGGAATAACGGCCGCCCGCATACCGGAAGCAGTGCGCCCACTTTATGGGGGTGCTAGACTAATTTGCCTGTCAGCCCAGTCCACCCCATAAGACTGGTGCTACACTAATGCCCTGTACACATGGGCGGACTTTTCGGCAACAAAGGTCCGACAGTCTTTCCAACGGACTTGCCTACACACGATCACACCAAAGTCTGACGGATTCGTACGTCCGGACTAAAATAAGGAAGTTCATAGCCAGTAGCCAATAGCTGCCCTAGCATTGATTTTCGTCCGTCGGACTAGCATACAGACGAACTTTTCAACAGGAACTGGGTCCAGCGGAGTTCCGACATAAAGATTTGAAACATGTTCCAAATCTAAAGTCCGTCAGATTTTCGACAGAAACAGTCCGCTGAAGGTCCGATGAAGCCCACACACAGTCGGACTGTCGTCTGGTTTTGGTCCAGTCGAAAAGTCCGCTTGTGTGTACAGGGCATTACAGTGTAGCGCAAGCCAGCGGGGACTCTTTTCATGCTGCTCCCCTGCAAAGTGCTGCCCTAGGCCTGGACCTTGTCGGCCTAGGCCAAGATAGAGCGTTGAGTACAATGATACTGCCTCTCCTTTTCGGATTGGCTGGAATACTTTTTTCTATTGGCTGATCTCAAATTAAAATTTGATGGGCGCTCTAGCTGTGCCATACTATTTGTCCAATTATCTGAAGATAGGAGCCTAAAAGTCTATGAATACTCAGCCTGTGTCCTGTACAGTATGATTAAGATAATGAATTTTATTTGTCTGTATTGCTGTTTGAGAGTCCATCTCATTTCCTAATACAAAGTCTGCAGAAATTAGGGGTATCTGCAAGCATCTTGTGGTATCTATTATTAGCAAGACATATACTTTTGCAAGTCTAAAGATGTTGACAAAACTTTCTTTTTCCAGTTTTTGATACAGTGGCAAACTTAAAAACTCTGTTTGATTTTTTTATTGCTGTGTGCCTGTCGGGAGGGATTCACCCAGGATGCACTTAACGGGAAAGAAAGTTCTATATTTAAATGTTACAGTTGATGGATAATCCCTAGGTAAGGAGAAATCCTAGTGTTTTAGTGACAACTTGGTGGAAATTTCCAATCACTCTGGAGAAATGTTCACTCACTTCCTGTTGTGTCTCTGGAACAAGAAATGAAGATAAAGCTTCAAGAAAGACAGAAATTGACAACAGTTTAAACCGTTTTCTACTCTATATAAAACCGGGGGCTTATTCCCACCAGCTAAATGGACAGTAACCCACATGCATTGGTGTGCATGAGCCCTTTTGGTTTCTCAGTAAAAACACACCATAGACTGCAGTACACAAATGTGAACCAGTCACAAAGCAAAGATTATTATTATTATTATACAGGATTTATATACCGCAACAGTTTACGCAGCACTTTACAACATTAGGGCAGACAGTACAAGTACAATACAATTCAATACAGGAGGAATCAGAGGGCCCTGCTCGTTAGAGCTTACAATCTAGGAGGGAGGGTTAAGTTATACAAAAGGGTAATAGCTGTGGGGGATGAGCTAATGGAGAAAATAGTGCAGTTGTTAGATGGAGGCAGGATAGGCTTCTCTGAAGAGGAAAGTTTTCAGGGATCGCCTAAAAGTGGATACATTTGGAGACAGTCCGACAGATTGGGATAGGGAATTCCAGAGGATAGGCGAGGCTCGGGAGAAGTCCTGGAGGAGGATATGGGAGGAGGTGATGAGGGAGCTAGAGGGCAGGAGGTCTTGGGAGGAACGGAGATGGCGATTAGGTTGGTATTTTGAGACTAGGTTAGTGATGTAGCTGGGGGCAGAGTTGTGGATGGCTTTGTAACTTATTGTTAGTATTTTGAATTTAATTCCTTGGGTGAGTGGTAGCCAATGGAGGGATTGGCAGAGAGGGGTAGCAGACACTGAGCGGTTTGTAAGGTGGATGAGTCTGGCAGCAGCATTCATGATGGACTGAAGGGGGGATAGTCTATTTAAAGGTAAGCCAATGAGGAGGGAGTTGCAGTAGTCAAGGCGAGAGATAACCAGGGAGTGAATCAGGAGCTTTGTGGTTTCACTGGTTAGAAAGGGACGTAGTTTAGAGATGTTGCGGAGGTTGAGGCGGCAAGCTTTGGAAAGTGATTGGATGTGGGGCCGAAAGGAGAGTTCAGAATCCAGTATAACACCTAGCACCCTGACATGTGGGGAAGGGTGGATGGTTTTGCTAGAGAAGTCAGGGGAAGAGGCACATGGGGGAGGAAATATTATAAGCTCGGTTTTGGACAAGTTGAGTTTGAGGAAGTGGTGTGACATCCATACAGATATGTCGGTTAGTAAGTTAGTGATGCGTGAGGAGACTGATGGAGTGAGTTGAGGGGTAGAGAGATAGATTTGTGTGTCATCAGCATAGAAATGATATTGAAAGCCGTGAGAGGCTATCAACTGACCCAGGGAAGAGGTGTAGATTGAAAATAAAAGAGGTCCAAGAACAGAACCTTGGGGGACCCCGACAGAGAAGGGAAGAGGAGTGGAGGAAGTAGAATTGTAAGTGACACTGAAGGTGCGTTGGGATAGGTAGGATGAGAGCCACTGAAGAGCGCAGTCACGGAGACCGAGGGAGTAAAGTTTTTTGAGGAGGAGGGGGTGGTCAACCGTGTCAAAGGCAGCTGAAAGATCCAGAAGTAGGAGTACAGAATAGTGTCCGTTGGTTTTTGCAGTTAGTAGGTCATTTGTGAGTTTTAAAAGAGCAGTTTCTGTGGAGTGTTGAGGGCGAAATCCAGATTGAAGGGGATCAAGAAGGTTGTTTTTAATGAGGTGGTCACTCAGTTGATTGTAAACCAGGCGTTCAAGGAGTTTAGAGGAAAAGGGGAGCAAGGAGATAGAGCATAGGTTGTTAAGATTGGTAGGGTCCAAGGACGGCTTTTTGAGTATGGGGGTGACCAGTGCATGTTTTAGAGCGTCAGGGAAGATGCCAGAGGTGAGGGAGAGATTGAAGATGTGGGTTAGAGAGTGTAGGATGGGGTCAGAGGGTGACCGTAGCATTTGAGAGGGAATAGGGTCCAGGGGACAGGTGGTTAGGTGGGCGATAGAAAAGAGTTTAGCAACTTTGTCTGTAGTAGCAGATTTGAATAGGAGGAGTGTCAGTTGTACACAGATTTGGATAACTATTAAAATACTTTTTCATGCAGCAAATTTCATGTGTATTATTGCATGAAAATATATAAATGTTAACAGTCCTAAAACTTAAAGCAGAGTTCCACCCAAAAGTGGAACTTCTGCTTTAATGACTCCTCACCACCTTACATGCCACATTTTGCATGTAATTCTTTTGGGGGTTGGGGGGACCTCAACCCGATAGAACACCCTTGGGGTGAATTAGAGCAGTGACTGCGAGCCAGGTCTTCCCATCCAACATCAGTGCCTGACCTCACAAATGCTCTTCTGGAAGAATGGGCAAACATTCCTATAGACACACTCCTAAACCTTGTGGACAGCTTTCCCACAAGAGTTGAAGCTGTTATAGCTGCAGAGGGTGGCCCAATTTAACATTGAACCCTAAGGACTAAGACTGAGATGCCATTAAAGTTCATGTGCGTGTAAAGGCAGGTGTCCCAATACTTTTGATTATATCTATATCTATATATATATATATATCTATATAGATATATATATATACCGTATTTATCGGCATATAACACGCACCCCAAGTTTAGGAGGGAGTTTTAAGGAAAAAAACTTTTTAAGGAAAAAAACTTACATTTAAATGCCCATCAATGCAGCCTTATCAGTGTCCATCTACAGCCTTGTCAGTGTCCATCTGCATGCTTGTCCAGTGTCATTTGCAGCCTTGTCAGTGACATTTGCAGCCTTATGAGTGTCCACCTGCAGCCTTGCAGCCTTGTCAGTGTCCATTTGCAGCCTTGCCAGTGTCACTGTAGTTTAAAAATGGTGCCGCCGGCGCTGAGATACACAGAGTCGGCTCTTCTCGGCTCCTCTCATAGTCCCGCCCAGACTGGGCGTGACTGTGAGCGGAGCCGAGCGCCGCCCATATACATACATAGCTGAGTGTACTCGGCTAGGTTCGGCCAGCTCCGCCCACAGTCACGCCCAGTCCCTGTTTTATGTCCATCATAGGGCGGGACTGGGTGTGACTGTGAGCGGAGCTAGCCGAACCTAGCCGAGTACACTCGGCTATCTATGTATATTGGCGGCTGGCTTGCTCCGCTCACAAACAGCGGGGGGGGGGGGGGGGGGATCGGCGGGGATCGCCGTATAACACGCACCCACAATTTTCCCCTGATTTTAAGGGGAAAAAAGTGAGTGTTATACGCCGATAAATACCGTATATAAAATTTCCTGTAGTCCTGTACAATGCTTATCTTTACTGTTTTGTCTTTTTCAATGCTATCATTTTATTTTTACCATGTTGGGCAATTTTGACGTCTTAATAAGGCTTAAAGTGGAACTTCAGTCATTTTTTCATCTTTCCATCTATTAAATCTTCTGCCCTTGTTTTAATGTTGGATAGTAAAAAAAAAATTCTGCCAGTAAATACCTAATACAGCCCACTTCCTATTTCTTGTCTGGAAAAAAGGCGTTTGATATCATGCACAGCTCTCTCTCACTTTCCTGAGAGTTTGCCAGGAAGGGAGGGGGGATGAGTCACAAAAGAGCCAATGAGAGCTGCAGAGCTGGAGGTGTGCCTCTGTATGTCTGTGTAAATCCAGGAAGTGAACAGGAAGCAGCTTCAGCTGCCCACAGTTATAATGGATGCAGCCAGACTTAGTGGAGAGAGATTTCTGCAGCATATATGGCAACTACAGAATCACAGTATATATAAAATAATATGCAAAGTGGTTGCAGGGAAACTTCAGAATGGCAAAGATGTTTTTATTACAAATTATGTGAGCAGACTGCAGTGTCTCTTATATCTAATATCTAAAGCCTTTTTTTTAAAGTGGAGTTCCACTTGATTTTGTGTTTATTAAAAATGCGCTTCTGGAAGAATGCACAAACATTCCCATAGACACACTCCTAAACCTTGTGGACAGAATTCCCACAAGAGTTGAAGCTGTTATAGCTGAAAAGGGTTGGCCAACTCAATATTGAACCCTACAGACTAAGACTGGGATGCCATTAAAGTTCATGTGCGTGTAAAGGCAGGTGCACCAATACTTTTGACAACATAGTGTATATTATACAGTAAATAGAG
Organism: Aquarana catesbeiana; assembly: GCF_042186555.1. Classification (NCBI taxonomy): domain Eukaryota; kingdom Metazoa; phylum Chordata; class Amphibia; order Anura; family Ranidae; genus Aquarana; species Aquarana catesbeiana. Next base: position 73,087,212 of record NC_133330.1, on the reverse strand, counting down.
TAGAAAAAAAATAATTTTATATATATATATATATATATATATATATATATATATATATATATATATATTCAGAAGGGTGAGGTGCACGTCGGTCAAAGTAACAAGTGCAAGCAATCAAGCCCTCCCAAAGGCTTATATTATAGGAAACGACAAAAATGGATTGCTGCACAAAAATGTTTTAATGAAAAATGTAATCAAAATATCCAAAATATCCAATCCAAAATATCCATCATTGTGTGTATATATATATATATATATATATATATATATATATATATATATATATATATATATATATATATATATATTATTTAGATTTCCATCCAAAAAAAGCAATTAATACTTCAAATTTTGTGTTTTTTTATTTAGTACTGCTATATATTCAATCATTCCAATTTGTTATGTGTTGTCCTTATTTGAACTATTGTTTTCTAAAAAAAAAATAATGTTATTCAATCACATATGGAATATGCCAAGTAAGACTACACAGCCTTTTCCTGTGTGCGGCCTTCTCCTGTAACTCTCAGAAGTAATTGTGGAGGAAACGGACCATCAAACCTGACCAAAACCAGCAAGAGGAGCTGCCGCTGGCTATTTCTCTGTGCAATTAACGGCCACATATAAAGCCAGATCGTTTACTTAAACTGTCCATTAGTGAATATGCACAAAAACTGTCTGAGCATTTTACAGCTCATCATCATAAAATTTATACAGTCTTAGTTACTTTAAAGCACGGCAGTTTTCTATTATAAAACATTTGTTCCTTATTTAATAAGTCAATAATACTGCATTGGGTTTTAACTTTCAGTTACACTGCTGTAACCTATAGAAACCAATTAACCATCACCTTTCACTATACTGACCGATGATATGTCATGGTTTGACTGCCTTGCCCTACGTGTAAACTGTGTTTAGCGCTGATCTCTGTTTCTATACATTGCATGTAAACTGGTCTGTGCTTTAATGAAGCATGTGAAATGTTGAAATCAAGTACTTGAGAGAGAGAGAAATTTACTATTCTAACTACATTTGCACACTCTGCTTCCTACCTATCTCTCTGACTGAAAACAATAGAATATGCAATTTCTAATAATGTAAAACATCCACAATGGTAGCCAGAGATCAGTGACTTGACACAGCTCTGAGCCATGTTTTTTCTTAATGCCAAAAGGTACTTTTTTACCCAAAATAATAATGTGCTTTAGTAATGTGCCCTACTGATTCATGTCAAGTGTGATTTTTAATTAGTCAATGCAAGTCTAAGCAATACACAAACAGATCCTGATATTCAGCACAACGACAATGAGATAACTGCCCTTTTTAGTATTTTTAAAACACTATAAAATGACCATTTTACGTCATGTAGAATACACCTGTCCATATTGCACAGCACAGTGTACCCTCCTTACCTATTAGAGTTATAATCTAAGCCACCAACTTCTTTGCTGGCTTGCAAGAGGTCCAGAATCCCCCCTGCGCTTGCACTGTCTTTTTTCACTTTGGAATTTCTTGCTGGTTTTGCTTCTGTATCAATGTGAAGAGATCCCTCGTCTGACGAGTCATCACTCTATTGCAGAGACAAACAGAAATTAGATTGCAGAGAAAATGTTATTTTAAGCCTTATGTACTAAAGGTGACTGAAAAGTGTCAAACAGAGTTCTCCTTTTACTTCAGTCTACTTTGGAAAAATTGCAGTTGTTTCAGGGGACAAGACAGCCAACACCAACCAAACTCTTCTGACAGCTAATGATAACAAAATTCTAGAGATTATGTATCCCACTTCTGAACAAAAAAAAACACAAGACATGGATATTAAAGGGTTAGTCCTCCCAGATTAAAATTGTAGTGATAGGTGGAGTCTGAGGGCCCTCACCCACCAGCTTTCTAGATCTCTGGGGACTCTAGTAGTAAGGTGTCCCTGCCATTCATTTTGTCTGTGTTCCTCTATATATTGGAGCTTCACTTTTTTTCTGTTACACTATAGATGTATTCCCCTCCTTCTCTTGCATTTTCCAAACCAAACAGCAAATGAAATAATTGGGAGGGTAAGTCAGACACCATCATAATTTGCCAAAGCAGTTTGCAGACCTTGAAACCCACCCATTGAGATGTCACCACTGGAATGCCTGAGAGACATAAAAAACAAGTCACAGGAGCATTTTAAAGAAAACTGAACATGACCTTAAAGTTAACTGTAACTCCAGTCAATAGTAAGAATCTCTCTCCTGTTTTATTGCTGACTGAGGTCTCCTTGGGAAAATTTCTCTCTGTCCTGGTGACAATACTGCCACCCAGACAGGAAGTGAGGGACAAATCTTTTACAGGGACCTAGACATCAAATGTACCAGACAGGAGTTCTAGCCTTTCCCTACTCTATTTAAAAAAAAAAAAAATCATGATTTTTTAGCAGTCTGAATCTCTTTGGAGATTTCTCCTAAATTCCTGTCCTGGTGAAAGGTTGTCAACCAGACAGGAAGTGAGGAAAAATTCTCCCTTACAGAGCCGCAGATAGCAGTAAAAAGTGACAGGTGAAACTAACCATTTCCCATGCTATCTAAAACCATAAAAACTATTTGGACTGGAAATATACTCTAAATATTGTTTTTAGGTCTGATGTTCCATTAGGCTGTGCCAGTTACAAAAAGCAGGAGTGATCTCTACCTGGGTACCATTTCTATTACTGCCTCCTTACCACGGAACTTTGTAAAGCAGAGGCAGTCAATCAATGTCTCTTCCTAACATGGAACTATGGAGAAGAGATAGAGTGTAGACAGCAACTGGTGGGATGCAGACAAAGCCTATTCCAGCTGACTGGTTAGTATTTCAACACTAACTGAGATTTTTATAATTGGCACAGATATTTGAAACGTTTAGGTACTCTTGAAATATCAGTCAAGAGCAGCCTTTCTTAGCTTCTTACTCCTGAGGAATATGTAACATACCATGTCTTGGGGAACCCATACTAAAACCAATTCAACAGGGGTCAATAGCAAAAACGCTACATTAGTGGTCAGTTGGAAAGATGCAACCCCTACGGTGGAGGTCAGAATGCCCCCCTTATGGACAGGTATGGATTGGTGTCAAGCCACTAGCTCTGTCAAGTGGTGTTGGACCCAATCACCATCAAATGAGAGGTCAAAAAGGCCACAGCTCAAGGGAACCACAGCAACCAATGAAGGACCCCTAGATTTCCACGAACCCTGGTGGAGAATGGCTGGTCTAATGGTTGGAGTAATTCTATTAAAAAAAAAAAAAAAACATGTCATACTTACCTGCTCTGTGCAATGGTTTTGCACAGAGCAGCCCTGATCCTCCTCTTTTTTTTTGTGTCCCCCGCCAGTGGTGCTGGCTCCTCCCCCACGCCGATTGCCTCTAATAGCAAGCTGCTTGCTATAGGGGCACTTCAGCAGGCTTGCTCCCAAGCCACGCTGTGTACGTTCATTCACACACAGAGCATGGCTCAGCCCTACCATCTCCACATTGGCTCATTGGCAGTGATTGACAGCAGCAAGAGCCAATGGCTTCTGCTGCTGTGTGAGCCAATGCGGAGAGAGAGACCTAGGGGAGCCGTTGCTCTCATGCACATTGCTGGGTCAATATCGGGCTCAGGTAAGCATAAGGGGGGCTGAAGGGGCAGCTGCACCCAGAAGGTTTTTTACCTTACTGCATAAAATGCAGTAAAGTAAAAAAATAAAACTTTTGCCTTCAACTACTTTAACATGCTGAATGAGTGGAAGATGGTTTACCCCATTGCTTGTGATTAAAGAGATTTTCATTTTTTAAGAAAAAACATTTACTAATTTATATCTTAGCAAAATGTTTTAATTAATGCATATTAATCAGCTATGTAATTGCCAAATTCAGCAAACCAAACTTGGCCAAGTCTCCATCTGTTATAAAATAAGTTGAAATGATCAGAATATATAATAAAATTAGTTATTTAATGTTTTTTCAAAAGACATACATCTGTTGATTCCAAATGACTTGCATGGTGAGGTTACAAAACATGTCTAACACAAGATTTAGGCCTCTTTCTCACGGGGCGGATCAGTGATGATCCGCCCCGTGAACATCCGCTGGCTCAGCGGGGATCGCTCCGCCGATGCCCGCTGAGCAGGAAGATGACAGGTGCATCGCTGCACGCTGTGCAGCGGCGGACCTGTCAGAGCGCTGCTCTCCCCTATGGGGGGATCGGATGATGACGGACCGTAGTGTCCGTCGTCACCCGATCCGATAACGGATGGAAAAGTAGGTTTTTCCTCCGTTACACTTTTCGGATCGGAGCGGGGGCGGATGTCAGCGGACATGTCACCGCTGACATCCGATGCTCCATAGGGATGAATGTATGTCCGTTTTTCATCTGAAAACGGAAGGATGAAAAACAGACATACGGATCGTCCGTGTGAAAGAGGCCAAACATTTATTTATTGCACTAAAATAATACTTTGCATTCAAAAATGAAGCCAAAAAATAGGCATGGATGGTGCTGCAATAGATCTAAGCAAAGTAACACCAAACTTTTCTATTTAAAATCATGACCAGCTGCTTCATATTCAGGGTTTGTTCAAACCAGATGCTCCGATGTGATTTTCCACAGATTTTCTAGCACAAAACCAATTTTATGGACATGATAAATTCACTGTTTTTAGACGGGCCCGTTAACACCAATATGTTCAGCTGAGGTGTACAGAAAATGATCCCCATGCTGCATTTTGATGTGTTGACTTGCACTGTCTGGTTTAAAGAAATGGAATAATTTCCAAATGTTGTTATGCAACAAAAATGGACGGCAACACACATTCATGTAAAGCCTCTTTTTAAATGTGAACAAGCCTGAACAATGCAGACAAGAACTCTAATTTCATATAAGGAAATCGATCTCCAAGCTGATGTGAAAAAACTGGCTGCAACATCCAAGTTTGAAACACGAACGCATGGAAAAAATGCGTGTTATATATTATAAATAGGCTGTAAAGAATGTGTAACTGTATCAAAATGTATTTATCGTATACATAGTCAGTTTAGCCCTTTGAAAAAAAACAAAAAACTATTAATTCAAACAAAAATCAATTACCAATCAAATACTCAGTGGGTGCCGAGCTTATATGAAACAGAGACCAAGGTTGAAGGCATACTGGGAAATGTTACTTTCATACCTTATACTTCTCTTGGATTTTGGGCTTCTTGGGCGGTACCAGTGGCGGAGATTCCTTTGTATCTGATAAAACTAAGAACAAAATAATTACTTGTTACAAAAATATATTACAGTTTACTACTGCATTTAGTAAACTAGAAGACAAGAGGCGATTGCATGCTTGCTGGACTACAGGACACCTGTCATGCTAAAAACAGACAGCGTACAAAATGGGACAAGACAGCAATCAGGTGTCAATTTATACTAGGTGGCTTGCATTAAAAACCGATGTTGCAAATGCAGTAACCTATAGCAACCTATTAAAATAGTATCTTTCAACAATCTGACTTCTGGAAACTGAAACATAGTTGTCACTGGGTTATGTGCACAAAACGAGGCCGATTTACTAAGGCTCCGTTCACATCTGCGCGCAATAGCAGCAAATCGCGGAAAGCCCGTGCCTTCCTTGTGCGACTTCCATCAATTTCAATAGCACCCCAAACACGGTGCGATGTTCCCGTGATTCTTCGGGCAACAACCACAGTAAAATCACGCAAACAGAATCACGAGACACCTGTCGCCCAGAAGAAGAACATGAGCTTCCTTTGGGTGATGGACATCCTGCGATTCTATTTACACGATTTTACTGTGATTGTCGCCCCCATATGCCAAGATGTGAATGAAGCCTAAAGAAGTTGAGACCCTTCACACAAAAAAAAAATTACGATTTACAAATCCTTTAGTAAATGAGCCTCATTATAACCATTGCCTGCTGGACTGTATTTAAAGGTCCAAGCTCTAGGGCCATCATCCTCATCTTTTAGTCACGACCTTGTGAGTCGACGACCAAGAGAATAAATAAAGCTACAGCATGACACCAATGCTTACCAGCCTGGAACTAAACAGCTTCCTGTGTTACTTCTTAACCACTTTAGCTCCGGAAGGTTTCCCCCCCTTCACGACCAGGCCATCTTTTGAGATACGACACTGCGTTATTTTTACTGACAATTGCGCAGTCGTGCGACGATATTCCCCAATAAAATTGATGTCCTTTTTTTCCCACAAGAGCTTTCTTTTGGTGGTATTTGATCACCTCTGCGGTTTTTATTTTTTGCGCTATAAAACACATCCAATAAAAAAATGGAAGAAAAAAAAAAAAATCGAATTTCTTCATAAATTTAGGCCAATATGTATTCTACTACATATTTTTGGTAAAAGAAATCCCAATAAGCGTATATTGATTGGTTTGTGCAAAACTTATAGCGTCTACAAATTATGGGATATATTTATATAATTTAATGGGGGCGATCAGCGACTTATAGCGGGACTGCGATATTGCGGTGGACAAATCAGACACTTTTTTTTTTTTAGGGACCAGTGACACTAATACAGTGATCATTGCTAAAAATATGCACTGTGACTGTACTAATGACACTGGCAGGGAAGGGGTTAACATCAGGGATGATCAAAGGGTTAAATGTGTGCCTAGGGAGTGTTTACTAACTGTGGGAGAAGTGCATGTACTGTGGGAAGGCAGGGTTCCGTGCTCCTGCTTAGCAGAAACACAAGATTACTACCTTCTATACTGACAGAACGGCGATCTGCCTTGTTTACATAGGCAGACCGCCGTTCTGCTTCTCTCCAGAACGATCGCTGGGTGGCAGTGGACATTGAGTCCGCCGGTCCCGCTGATTGGCTCACGCTGTGTCCAATCACAGCGTGTGCGCCTCAGACCCTGAAGTGCAGAATCACGTACAGGTACACGATTCTGCGCAGAAGAGCCACCGCCCCGCAGTAAATGTACGTGAGGCGGTCGGCAAGTGGTTAAAGTAAAGTAGAAGTTCAGCCAACACCTAACTATCTCTAAACCTACTCGCAGCCAAATTCTAAAACTAATCTATCTAGCCCTGTAAAGAACAAATCGCTATACCTACCTGTTCTGCAGCCACCCCAGTCCGGTCCCAGTCTGAGTGGTCAGCGGCGGCTTCACTGTGTGGGAGTGTGCAGGAGAGGCAGCCGACAACAGAAGCCCCATAGTAAGTCCAGCCATTTCATAGCTGTTGTCAGTTCTCTCTTCCACACAGCATCCGCCTCTGAAGACCAGACTGGATCGGCCCCAGAAAAGGTATGAATAGCAATTTCTTCTTTACAGGGCTACATAGATTCGTTTTAGAATGTGGCTGCCAGGAGATTTAGTCAGTCAGCTTTGGGTTAACTTCCACTTCAACACAAGAACAGGTTTACTCATCATAAGATTTGCCTTAACCTCCTATTCCCATGACAACTCAAAAGTTTGGATTCCTCATCATTTTGGGAGAGATTTACTAAGGGAGCACTCAGAATTTGGTGCAGCTGTGCATGGTAGCCAATCAGCTTCTAACTTCAGCTTGTTTAACTAAGCTTTGACAACACAACTTGGAAGCTGGTTTCTAGGCAAAGCTGCACCAGATTTTGCTCACCAGGACTAAAAATAATAGTTAATCTCTCCAGCATGGACACAGACAGTAATAAGGTGAGGTGCTGGATGCAGATCTTTAACCTGTGAGAAGGGGTCATTGAATAAGCCTAATGGCACAGGTTTGGTAGCTCTCCAACAAAGCCAGTGTTGGCCACCCAACTCAAGAAACACTAATGTAAAATAAGTCAAAAGAGTCATCTCAACAGTCAAAGGTCCATTAATAGTAACTTGAATAACAAAAGGGAAGCAACAGGCAGCCAAAGATCTCCCTTCAACAATATAGCAAAAGGTATCCAATTGGACTCAAAACAAAGTTTCTACACAGAAGTTTTACATCTGGCAGGAAAATGTATTTGCAAGCTGTAGTGTCTATATCATAAGTGTATTTTCAAATGATTGTGCCAGTAACAAAGGTTGAATAAAAGAATAAAAAAAAAAAAAAAAAAAAAGGTTTTAATCCAGTTGTTACCAGCATAGTCACTTGCAAAACATGCACAGCATACCAACTGTAAATCATTTAACCTGCTAAAAGAAAAAGTTGATGAACTTTGTTTGGAGTCCATTTAAATAATTCTCACTATATTGTTTAAGCCCTGGTAAAGGGAAGATTGTTGGCCTGCAAACATGTTGGCTGCCTCTGTTTCCCTATTGTTACTCAAGTTATTAATAAAGGATATTGGACTTTTGAGATGCTCATTTGACTTTTTACATTGGCAAGAAAAAAAAGAGCCTATTTTATGCAAAACTAAAAAAAAAAAAAGTTCTAGATGTTCTAGAACCCCTTTCAATTACATAACATCTTTCTTTAGAGAGAAGATAAGGAATATGTTCATACATGCGTGCAATAACAAGGAGGGTAATAAACTGAGTCACTACCTAAAGTCAGATTACCCTCTGATATGATTATTGATACAGTTTTTACTATATGTAAAATAGAATGTCATTTATAAAAAACAAATAACAAGAACTATGTTTGCATCATTTTATATACAGATAGGGTCTGATCTTACATGATAGATCTCTCTTTGTCGTTGTTGATTTCTTTCTTCTGATGGGAAATTCGTCAATTTTCAGCTCACCGTCATCGGAAACATATTCATACTCATCTCTGACTGGCTTGTTTTTATCTTCTTTAAAATTCTGAAGGGATCCGAAGATGCTAGGACTGTTTGGTGGCTTGATTCCCTTGGAGCTGTGATACACAAAAAGATGTTAGATTATTACATTAGTCGGGAAGGAAAAGCGTGCCCAATAAGGGGAGGCATTACACTTCAATGGGAAGGATTACAGTGGGCCCCAGAATAAAAGTATTTTTTTAACCTATTAGCGCCAGAGCCTCCAGGCCCTTTAAGAGGTTTACGATGCCGGGAGGCGGAGGTGGGCATTCAGGTCATGTGACCACTGTAGTTGGCTATTAGTCCATATTCCCATCGCACACATTCCTGGGGAAAGCTATACGATGCTGGGTGCTGTAGCAGCCACCAGCTGGAGACTTGATCATGAAAGTCACAATAAATATATTTGCCAGCACAGCACGGATCTTCAGTCCAAACTGTTTTTAATAAAGCATGATCTAATCATAAGCAAGAGAGTAGAGGTCGACCGATATGGGTTTTTCTCTAGTCGATGCCGATATTTAGAAATCGCGATGGCCGATGGCCGATATATGATGCCAATTTTTTTGGGCCGATATATTAGGCCGATTTTTTTTTTCATTTTTTTTTCCCCCTTCATCTCATAAAATCTAACAGTTAGATCCCTTTCACACTGGGGCGTTTTTTAGGCGCTTTTGGGCTAAAAATAGCGCCTGTAAAAGTGCCTGTAAAACGGCTCCCCTGCAGTCTCAGTGTGATATCCCGAGTGCTTTCACACTGAGGCGATGCGCTGGCAGGATGTTAAAAAAAGTCCTGCAAGCAGCATCTTTGGAACGGTGTATACCGCTCCTCCACCACTCCTGCCCATTGAAATGAATGTGCACCGCTGCCGAAGCGCCTGCAAAGCGTTTCGGCAGCAGCACTTCAGGAGTGCATTTAACCCCTTCCTCGGCCGCTAGCTGGGTTATAAGCGCCCCGCTAGCAGCCGAATAGCGCCGCTAAAATGACGGTAAAGCGCCGCTAAAACTAACAGCGTTTTACCGTCAACGCCTGCTCGCTCCAGTGTGAAAGCAGCCTTAAGTAATAAGTGATACAGAAAATTTTTTACATTTAAACATTTATTGAACAAAACAAACCTCCAATCAGTTCACTTGTATGTAGAATTTAGATTTAAAAAAAAAAAAACTATATCTTAAATATTAAATACACAAAAACAGGTAATCAAAACTTTTGGACGAAAAAAATGGGCTAACTTTATTGCTTATTTTTTTTTTTTTTTAATTAGTGTATTTTTAAAAAAAAAATGCGTTTGAAAGACCGCTGCGCAAATACCGTGTGACATAAAATATTGCAACAACCGCTATTTTATTCCCTAGGGTCTCTGCTAAAAAAATATATATAATGTTTGGGGGTTCCAAGTGATTTTCTAGCAGAAAATAAAGGATTTTTACTTGTAAGCAACAAATGTCAAAAAAGATTTAGTCTTTAAATGGTTAAACTGAGAAATTCTACACACTGAGTTCAGTCTATTGATAAAAGAACCCGAAGAGATACAAATGTATCTTCTTATCAGACTTGGCAGGCTGCCCAGGGAGGAGAGAAGACAAACTTCAGACAACTTGCAATTGACTTCTATTACAGAAGTCATTTGCAAGTCCCGCTGAAGTTATAATCGGCTTTTTTTATCAGCACAATCCGGCCGATATATCGGCCGGCCGATATATCGGTCGACCTCTACAAGAGAGTGCAACATTTTGGAGTCATGCAGAACCCCTTCGTCAGGCATGTGATGTTGATGATAATCACATACCTGACAAAAGGGTCCTGCGTGACTCCGAAAATGTTGCACTCTCTTGCTTGTGATGTGATCATGCTTTAAAAAAAAAAAACGTTTGGACTGAAGATCTGTGGTGTGCTGGCAAATATATATTTATTGTCGCTGTGATTGGCTGTCACAGTGGTCACATGAACAGAAAGCTCCCGATTGGAAGTATGCATCAGGAGCTTACCGATCCCCACCGGCTACCATGCTGGTAGTGTTCACAGAGCGTGCTCTCAGCACAGTAAGTAGTTTACACAGGCCCACATATATGCGGCCACTCGGCATTAAGACCCACACGCCGAGAGGCTGCACATATGCGTACTGCCAGGGCCAAGGAGTTAAGGAATTAATCAAAAGGTTATTTATATAGGGTATGCTGACAGCTGCCTATGAAACACTGCTACTGACCACCAATTCAATGGGGGTAAAAGTTACTATCAATGACCACCAATGTGAGAGGCGGGGGCTTAAATAATATTGCCATTGACTACCAATGTTGGGGGTGGGGTTTAGTAGTACTGGGGGTTATTATTGTAGCCACCAACGCCAATAGTAGGAGTGTTATTGCAGTCCATAGCACCAATGCTGGAGTATTCTTGCTTCGACAACTGACACCAAAGCTATACCTAAGGGCCAGTTTATGAAGGCTAAGCGTACATACTCCATCAAAAAGGATTTTGATAGGTGTCAGCAGTGGTGGGAGATTCCTGGAGTGGGGCTACAATTAGTCTCTTTGAAGGGCATATACAGTGCCTTGAAAAAGTTTTTATATCCCTTGAAATTTTACACATTTTGTCATGTTACAACCAAAAACGTAAATGTATTTTATTGGGATTTTATGTTATAGACCAACACAAAGTGGCACATAATTGTGAAGTGGATGGGAAATGAAAAATGGTTTTCAATTTTTTTTTTTTTACAAATAAATATCTGAAAAGTGTGGTGTGCTTTTGTATTCAGGGCCCTTTACTCTGATGTCCCTAACTAAAATCTAGTGGAAACAATTGCCTTCAGAAGTCACCTAATTAGTAAATAGAGTCCACCTTTGTGTAGTTTAATCTCTCTAAATTACAGCTGTTTTTTTAAATCCTCAGAGGTTTGTTAGAGAACCTTAGTGAACAAACAGCATTATGAAGGCCAAGGAACACACTAGAAAGTTCAGGGATAAAGTTGGAGTAGTTTAAAGCAGGGTTAGGTTATAAACAAATATCCCAAGCTTTGAACATCTCACGGAGGACTGTTCAATCAATCATCTGAAAATGGAAAGAGTATGGCACAACTGCAAACCTACCAAGACATGGCGGTCACCTAAACTGACAGGCCGGGCAAGGAGAGAATTATTCAGAGAAGGAGCCAAGAGGCCCATGGTTACTCTGGAGGAGCTGCAGAGATCCACAGCTCAGGTGGGAGAATCTGTCCACAGGACAACTATTAGTCATGCACTCCACAAATCTGGCCTTTATGGAAGAGTGGCAAAAAGAAAGTAATTGGTGAAAGAAAGCCATAAGAAGTCCCATTTGCAGTCTGCGAGAAGCCATGTGGGGGACACAGCAAACATGTGGAAGAAGGTGCTCTCTCTGGTGAGACCAAAATTGAACTTTTTGGCCTGAATGCAAAACGCTATGTGTGGTGGAAAACTAAACACTGCACATCACCCTGAACACACCATCCCCAACGTGAAACATGGTGGTGGCAGCTGTGTGAGGATGTTTTCTTCAGCAGGGATAGGGAAGCTGGTCAGAGTTGATGGGAAGATGGATGGAGCCAAATACAGGGCAATCTTAGAAGAAAACCTGTTAGAGCCCGCAATAGACTTGAGACTGGGGGGCGGAGGTTTACCTTCCAGCAGGTCAATGACCCTAAACATACAGCCAGAGCTACAATGGAATGGTTTAGATCAAAACATATTCACGTGTTAGAATGGCCCAGTAAAAGTCCAGACCAGTTTTCAAGACTTGAAAATTGCTGTTCACAGACGCTCTCCATCCAATCCGACAGAGCTTGAGCTATTTTGCAAAGAAGAATGGAAAAAAAGTCACTCTAGATGAGCAAAGCTGGTAGAGACATCCCCAAAAGGCTTGCAGCTGCAATTGTAGCAAAAGGTGGTTCTACAAAGTATTGACTCAGGGGGGCTGATTACAAATACACGCCACACTTATCACATATTTGTAAAAAATTTTAAACATTTTTTATCATTTTCCTTCCACTTCACACTTATGTGCCACTTTGTGTTGGTCTATCACATAAAATCCCAATAAAATACATTTACATTTTTGGTTGTAACATGACAAAATGTGGAAAATTCCAAGGGGTATGAATACTTTTTCAAGGCACTGTATGAAACCACTTCATATCCTATGAGAGAGCTTCTTAAGAGACAGAAATGTTGAGAAAGAGGGGAGACAGGAGACCTAAAATTGTAGATCTATAATCTTTACAATATGCTATAGTTTGGAATTTAAAGACAATATGAAGATAATATACTGTATATAGATATTTACCCATTTTACTGGAAGATTCAGATTTGAGGGAGATATTATCTGACGGGGTTTGGTTCGTGGCCCAGGGGGCACCTAATATACTTTCCCTTAGTTTGTTTTGCTCAGTTAAAAAATAACAAGACTTTTACCTGTGTCCATTTAGGCAATTCTCACAATGTTGTATTGCATGTCAATAGTGCTAATTGTGATATTAAACAACTGGTCAATTGTTAGGCGAGGTATGTAGTATATGTTATCTGTTGCCAGACATGCAAAAAACAAAATGTAGCCAGGAGAACAAGGTGACTGTACGATCGTGTAAGAGACCATCTCTCTAATGTTACGTCACAAAAGATCACAATTTGTTAAACAGGGATGTACAGTGGGGGAAACAATTATTTGATCCCCTGCAGATTTTGTAAGTTTGTCCACTTACAAAGAAATGAAGGGTCTATCATTTTTTATCATAGGTGTATTATAAAAATCCAGAAAAAACACACAATACAAATGTTATAAATTGAGTTAAAGTTCAGTAAGTAAAAAAAGTATTTGATCCCCAAGCAAAACATGATATTACTAATTGTTGGAGAAACCCTGGTTGGCAAGCAGAGGTAAGACATTTCCTCTAGTTGGTTATCAGGTTTGCACACATCTCAGGAGGAATTTTGGTTCACTCTTTTACAGATCTTCTCTAAATCTTAACCACTTAAGGACAGAGCCTCGTTTTGAGAGTTGGTGTTTACTGGTTTTGAACAGTTTTTTGCTAGAAAATTACTTTGAACCCCAAACATTTTTTTTTTTTCCTAACACCCTAGAGAATAAAATGGCGGTCATTGCAATACGTTGTCACACCGTATTTACGCAGGGGTCTTACAAGCGCACTTTTTATTTGGGAAAAAGTACACTTTTTTAATTAAAAAATAAGACAACAGTAAAGTTAGCCCAATTTTTTTTTATATTGTGAAAGATGATGTTACGCCAAGTAAATTGATACCCAACATGTCACGCTTCAAAATTGCGCCTGCTTGTGGAATGGCAACAAACTTTTACCCTTAAAAATCTCCATAGGCGATGTTTAAAAAATTCTACAGGTTGCATGTTTTGAGTTACAGAGGAGGTCTAGAGCTAGAATTATTGCTCACGCTCTAACGATTGCGGCGATACCTCACATGTGTGGTTTGAACACCGTTTACATATGCAGGCGCTACTCACGTATGCGTTCGCTTCTGTGCGCGAGCTTGGCGAGACGGGGATCGCTAAAGATTTTTTTTTCTTATTTATTTTACTTTTTATTTTTACACTGTTCTTTTAAAAAAAAAATTGTGTCACTTTTATTCATATTACAAGGAATGTAGACATCCCTTGTAATAGAAAAAATGCATGGCAGGACCTCTTAAATATGAGATCGGGGGTCAAAAAGACCTTAGATCTCATATTTAGACTAAAATGCAAACAAAAAAAAAAAAAAAAAAAAAAAGTAATTAAAAAAAAAGTCCCTTTAAGAGCTATGGACGGAAGTGATGTTTCGACATCGCTTCCGCCCTGCAATGGTATGGAGCTGGGTGGGGGCCCATCTTCCCCTCACTCAGCTCCATACCACACACGAAGAAGGATCTGAACGCCTTCACCGCTGCTGGCGGCTCCGGTAAGCGCAGGAGGGTACCTGAGCGCAATGGGAGGGGGGCCCCTCTCCCGCCACCGATAAAAGTGATCTCGCTGTGAATCCACCACAGAGACCACTTTTATCTGAAAGCCAACCGCCCACTCTTGAAGAGGGTACCGGGGTTATGGTAGCTAAATGCTGCCATAACAACGATAATCCTCTTCAAACAGCCGACGTATAAGGACGGTGGGTGGCTGGCAAGTGGTTAAAGGGTAACTCCACTTTCGTGGGGAAAAAAAAATAGCAAATAAAGAGAAAATAATATAGCGCATATAACTGCAACAGTAATCATATTGTAGTTGAATGTTATTAAGAAATACCTTTCCTTTTCAATCTGCAGCCACTGTAATTTTCTGAGAATGCATTGCAATATGGCTACCTGGAGTTGTTCTGTAAATAGAGTGTGTACTGACCACCCCCCAGAAACATAATTTCCTGCTTGTGTGATTGGCTCACCAATTTTCCCAGAAGTCTGCCTAAGATACAAGTCAGATGTCAGGCATCCCTTGCAACAAAAATCTAATTTTTGGAGAGATACTTTCAATAGGAACACGTCTAAAGTGATGCAGGCCCAGTAGATTTCCTCTGTAGTGATCTGCATCTGCACACCTGACAGTTAATTATGAAACCACTCCCATTAGACCCACTCAGAACAGAGGCACAGAGAAACAGAGGGATTTCTTCAGAATAAACAAAAGATAGGAATCTGCCACGAAGTTTGTTATAATCCTTGCAATGTACATAGATCCCCCAGAGGGGAATGTTTGTTTCGACAAAAGTGGAATTACGCTTTAAGGTTTCTTGGCTGTTGCTTGGCA
Organism: Aquarana catesbeiana; assembly: GCF_042186555.1. Classification (NCBI taxonomy): domain Eukaryota; kingdom Metazoa; phylum Chordata; class Amphibia; order Anura; family Ranidae; genus Aquarana; species Aquarana catesbeiana. The sequence continues at coordinate 73,071,743 of NC_133330.1, read as the reverse complement.
ACTCAAAGTTTCAGCCCCCTCCATAAATTTTCTATAGAATTAACGTCTGGAGACTGCCTAGGTCACTCCATGACCTTAATGTGCTTCTTCTCGAGCCACTCTTTTGTTGCCATGACGGTATGTTTTGGGTCATTGTCATGCTGGAAGACCAATCCACAACCCATCTTCAGTGTTTTGGCTGAGGAAAGAAGGTTCTCATCCAAGGTTTTACAATACATGGCCCTGTCCATTGGCCCTCAATGCGGAAAAGTCGGCCTGTAACTTTAGCAGAGGAAAAGCCCCAAAGCATAATATTTCCACCTCCATGCTTGACTGTAGGGATGGTATTCTTAGGGTCATAGTCAGCATTTTTCTTCCTCCAAACACAGCGAGTCTAGTTAATGCCAAAGAGCTCAATTTTGGTCTCATCTGACCACAGACATTTCTCCCAGTCATTCTCTGAAGCTTCCCAATGAACATCTAAATGATTCAGACGGGCCTGTACATGTGCCTTCTTGAGGAGGGGGACCTTGTGGGTGCTGCAGGATGTCAATCCATGGCGGCGTATTGTATTACCAATGGTTTGTTTGGTGACTGTTGCCCCAACTGTCTTAATATCCTTCACAAGCTCCTCCCGTGTAGTTCTGGGCTGATCCCTCACTTTTCTCATGATCATCCTTACTCCATGAGGCGAAATCTTGCATGGAGCTCCAGACCGAGGGCGACTGATGGTTATTTTGTATTTCTTCCATTTGCAAATAATCGCTCCAACAGTTGTCTCCTTTTCACCAAGTTTCTTGCTGGTGGTCTTGTAGCCCATTCCAGCTTTGTGCAGGTCTACAATCTTGAAGTCAATCTTGCCCATGATGGTGAGGTTTGAATGGAAGAAAGATTCTGTGGACAGGTGTCTTTTATACACACGAGTTGTCGTTTGGAGCACCATCTTAAATTGACAGGACTAATCTGTGTACCACATGAGCACATACTTTAGCCAGTCTGTGGGAGCCAGAATTATTGTTGTTTGGTAGGAGATCAAATAATCAATTTACTCAGTGAACTACAACTCAATTTAGAACATTTGTATCATGTGTTTTTCTGTACTTTTGGTTGATATTCTGTCTCTATCATTTAAAATACACCTATGATAAAAAGTATAGACCCTTCATTTCTTTGTAAGTGGGCAAACTTACAAAATCTGCAGGGATCAAATAATTATTTTCCCTACTGTAAGGTAGTGTCCTGACACTGCATCCCCCCCCCCCCCACCTGCCCCCCTTATACTTACCTGAGCTGATCTCAATCCAGCGCTGGGCCCGAGAGCAGCAGCTCTCTCTATTAACACAGGGCAGATTGATAGCAATGGGAGCCACTGGCTCCTGCTGCAGTCAATCAAATCATTTGACGAGGGAGTAGGGGGCGGGGCCGAGAAACACTGTCTGAGTCTATGGACACAGGCAGCGCAGCTTGGGATCTTGCCCTCAGGTGTGCTACAATAGGAATTGGCTTCCTATGGTGGCAAACCAAGGAAGAAGAGGAGCCAGGAGCACTGGCGGGGGAATCTAGAAGAGTAGGATCTGGGCTGCTCTATGCAAAACTATTGCATGGAGCAGGTAACTATAACATGTTTGTTATTTAAAATAGAAAATTCCCCTTTACAAACACTTTAATATTGCATCCACTGATATCAATGCTGAGAGTTACTATTGCCGCTGCTGATACCACCAATGAAGTTTATTTTTCTGCCACTTGTGGTACACTGCAAGAAATGCAACAGGGCTGGAAATTTCAGGCATTGAGATTTGTTACAGCCGATTCATTTTAAATAGGTTGCCTAGCTTGATGCAATGCACCTCAACACATGAAACCAGTGCAACTGTGTGGCCCTTTGGGAGTGTTGGGGGCCTTACTAAGGCCCTCTGTCACTTTCAAACTGACCACCACTGCTCTTCAACACTCAATCCAAAAACAAGTTGTGGCTAGAGTTCCACTTTCAGCAATGAGCCAATTACTGACTTTACACAGCACAATGTTGCAGGTTGCTGTAAGCTCATCTAGATCAGGACTGTCAAGTGACAAATCAGCCATCAGGATAAAATGAGCTTAGAGTAGAGGCAACAACAAGTACGTAATAACATTTTAAAATGACCCCTGGAAACACAGAACAGCATCTGATCAAATAGAGGTCAAATAACTCCATAAATATAAAATAATCAATTTGGTATCCTTTGCTTTCTTTTCTAATCTTCTACAACTGCTTCATAATACTGTATAATCAATGTTCATTGTTCAATAAATGTCACAAAAGTAAACATTCTTCAAGGACAGCAATAACTTTACCACCCCTATGAAATGTACAAATACACAAGCCCATTCCTACTGAAATGGGAATATTTAAATCATCATTATTAGCTCAGCACTACTCATAACATTAATGCATCTTTGTGTACCTGAACAGCTTCTTGCCAGAGAAAGAAAACTTGAATTTACTGTCTTTAATTGCTGAAAATGGATTTTTTTGCAATTTATGCTCCTCTTCCATTTTCAGTAGAGAATCAGGCTTGCTGTTCTGAAAAACAAGAAATCAAAGGAGCAAGTCAATAATTCCAATACGTCTACATGTTATTGAGCTAATAAATTCTAACTAAGTTTTTCATTTACCGAGCAATGCTTTAACACATTAGAAGCACTTAGACAGAATTCCCGTTTTTAATAAAGACATTTTCTAACATAGTGGCAGTTGGGTGAGCTGTTCATATAACAAATGTACTACTTCTTTGTACTTCTTCCACTGAGTAGCACTGTACTCAATGGCTTGTCACTTGTGGTCTTATTAAAAACAGCAGGGGTCATCTGGTATGATACCCAGCTACTCGTATCATTTAGGGATTCTGGTGACAAGAGACATCCCCAGCAGGAGTTCAACATGTAGCTATCAGAAAGCCAAATGATTGGACACAGCTGATCATGTGGTAAAGGGCCACTGTGATTGGCCCTTTACCGCCATCTGTGTTCGAAGGACATAGTGGTGACAGATCGTGCCCGATTCACGGCGCAGGGGGCGGAATTCTGGGAGGACGTCTATGGATGCCCTCCAAGAACTCTAGTACCGCGCTTTAGCCATCTTTTGGTGGTTAGTTAAAATGCTTGTAAACACTTATACACCGTTTTGTCAAAAGTATTGGGATGCCTGCCTTTACACGCACATGAACTTTAACCACTTCAGCCCCGGAAGGATTTACTCCCTAAGTGACCAGGCCATTTTCTGCGATACGGCACTGCGTCGCTTTAACTGACAATTGAGCGGTCGTTCATTGCTGTACCCAAACAAAATTGATGTCCTTTTTTTCCCACAAATAGAGCTTTATTTTGGTTGTATTTGATCACCTCTGTGGTTTTTATTTTTTGCGCTATAAACAAAAAAGACCAACAATTTTGAAAAAAAACCCCAATATTTTTTACTTTCTGCTATAATACATATCCAAAAAGAAAATATAAAAAAAACAAATTTATTTATCAGTTTAGGCCAATATGTATTCTGCTACATAATATTTTTGGTAAAAAAAAAAGAATCTCATTAAGCGTATATTGATTTGTTTGCGCAAAAGTTATAGCATCTACAAAATAGGGGATTCATTTATGGACATTTTTTAAAATGTTTTTTACTAGTTTTTAGCGGGACTGCGACATTGCGGCGGAGAAATCTGACCCCAAGTGTCACTTTTTGGGGACCAGTGACATCATTACAGTGATCAGTGCTAAAAAAATGCACTTCTCAATGTATAAATAGAGTAAAGAATGGGTGGGACTTTAAATGAGACATATAAAGAATATGTCTCCATCCCTAAATCAGTGACAAAAGGGAAAAGTTTGGGAGTTTGGAGGAGGCATATGACAGACCATTGGGTAAAATTTATATTTATATATATATATATATATATATAGTCAAAGGAGTGAATCTAGCACATAATAGTATACATGTGAATTTCATATATGTCCCCAACATGAAAACATGTCATATATAAATACACGTAAATGGTAAAACAGTACATGCCAGTTGCCGGTATACAGGGCTCCATATGATAAAATAATATATTAGGTAGTAACAGGTCAAGCTGTAAGAGTGTAAAAAAAGAGACGTGACATAATAGAGTCATGACTACATCCTGGATATGTCTGACGCGTTTTGTGGTACAAACCACTCTTCAGGCGCGAATGTGTCAACATGTCTGAAAAAGACATAAGTACCAATAATTCTAATAATTTAACTTAAAAAAAAAAAGTTTATATGTATATATCATAAAAAGGAGAGGAATATCCAATCCTAATATGTACATGGGGCTAAAAAGCAAAAACATGCAGTATTTTTGAACAATTTAATAGGGATGGAGGCATATGACATGGAGATTTTATGATTCCCATATATCTGATATCCATGGAGTCCTGTATGGCTGACGGGCCATACATTTGTGTATATATGCAATATTCACATGTATATTAGACTGGTATTCCAGCACCTTTTTCTACCCCTTTTCAGTGGCCAATATGCTTAGTTTCATGCAGTTTCCACATTGGGGCGGTCTGGCTGTCTGTGTTTCGGGAGCTGTGATGTGCACTGGGCACCCTCCCCTTCTCTAGTCTCCTTACTCTGTATGGAGATGGAACTTGTGGGATCGGTGGGCCGCCCACTGCAGTTCGGCGTCACATCCGACGCTCATGCGTGACGTCATTTTTTGGCACCACTACGTGGGTGTCTAGTCCATCTTCTGGCTGATTCATGTGGGGAGGTATTTTGGCACCATTCATGGGAGGCAAAGGCCGCCCATATGTGAATGCCTCTCCTCCATTGTCATGCCAGTGTGACGCTGGGCGGGCCCTGCGTGCATCTGTCAGGAATGCACATAAAGTTCTCACTACCACAGTCTCTCACCTGCACACCCCATGGTGGATTCTACTACTATTTATTTTACCATATATGAACACAAGGTAACTCTTGGGAATGTTATGTCTGTTTGAGCACCTATCCGATTTACCTTCCTCCCCATATCCCTGCCTTCTATGGGCAGTAAGCATGTGGATTCATGCAACACTTTGCACACTCTTGTTTATTTGTCCAACATTCAGCTTGAATTACTTTCATACTTTCTGGTTCTTCTATACATATACACTTTACACCTTTTTTCTACATCCTCCTATGGTGTTTTAGGTGTGTTAGGTGTTTATTCCCACTTTTACTAGCACTATCCTATATGAGAGACTCTCATCGTTTATTTTCCTATAGATCTTGGGGTAACTCACTATCACCCAGCCCACATGGAGGTTTCTTTTCCAGGGGGTTATTTTGTGCGTGTCTGCGCTGCCTGCGGGTCCCATACCTCAGCTTCCGAGGCAGACTACTCTACAGGCCCCTTGTTCGACAATACTGCATGTTTTTGCTTTTTAGTCCCATGTAAGTTATCGTGATTGGATATTCCTCTCCTTTTATATGATATATACATATACACCTTTTTGTGAGTTAAAATACTAGCATTATTGGTACTTAAGTCATTTTCAGACATGTTGACGCATTCGCCCCTGAAAAGTGGTATATGCAACGCATTGGGCATATCCAGTATGTAGTCATGACTCCATTACATCATGTCTCTTTTTTATACTCTGATGCCCTGTACACACGATCGGACATTCCGACAACAAAATCCATGGATTTTTTCTGACGGATGTTGGCTCAAACTTGTCTTGCATACACACGGTCACACAAAGTTGTCGGAAAATCCGATCGTTCTGAACGCGGTGACGTAAACCACATACGCCGGGACTAAAAACGGGGCAGTAGCCACTAGCTTTCGTCTCTGTATTTATTCTGAGCATGCGTGGCACTTTGTGCGTCGGATTTGTGTACACACGATTGGAATTTCCGACAACGGATTTTGTTGTCGGAAAATTTTATAGCAAGCTCTCAAACTTTGTGTGTCGGAAATTCCTATGGAAAATGTGTGATGGAGCCCACACACGGTCGGAATTTCCAACAACAAGGTCCTATAACACATTTTCCATCGGAAAATCCTATCCGTGTGTACAGGGCATTACAGCCTGGTCTGTTACCACTTATTATTGTATTATATGGAGCCCTGTATACCGGCATGTACTGTTTTACCATTTACGTGTATTTATATATGACATTTTTTCATGTTGGGGAAACAAAATTTCCAGTTCTACTATCATGTGCTAGGTTTACACCTTTGACAATAAATATGTTTATACATTTTACCCAATGGTCTGTCATATGCCTCATCTAAAGTCCCAAACTTTTCCCCTTTGATCAATATAATTCCCCTTTGATAATATATAATGACACTGGCAAGGAAGGGGTGTATTCTGAATGGGGGCTGGGCTCACCTGGACAACACAGAGATTGCTGTTCCTTATCACTAGGAACAGCAGATCTCCATGTTGTCCCCTGTCAGAACGGGGATCCCCGTTCTGCCTCTCTGTGCAGCAATCGCGGGTGGCTGGTGGACACTGCACGCGTCCACAGTATCTCTGGCATGAAACGACATACAGGTTTGTCATTTCGCACAATAGAGCCACCCTGCCGCAGTATATGTGCGGTGGATGGTCTTAAAGTGGTTAATAGCATCCCAGTCTTAGTCTGTAGGGTTCAATATTGAGTTGGTCCACCCTTTGCAGCTATAACAACTTCAACTCTTCTGGGAAGGCTGTCCACAAGGTTTAGGAGTTTGTCTATGGGAATGTTTGACCATTCTTCCAGAAGCACATTTGTGAGGTCTGGCACTGAGGTTGAACGAGAAGGCCTGGCTCGCAGTCTCCTCTCTAATTCATCCCAAAGGTGTTCCATCAGGTTGAGGTCCGGCCAGTCCTCCGCCCCAAACTCGCTCATCCATGTCTTTTTGGACCTTGCTTTGTGCACTGATCCAAATTATTTGATGGAGGGGGGATTATGATGTGGGCTTGGCCTTTTAGTTCCAGTGAAGAGGACTCTTAAGGCGTCAGCATACCAAGACATTTTGGACAATTTCATGCTCCCAACTTTGTGGGAACAGTTTGGGGATGGCCCCTTCCTGTTCCAACATGACCAGTGCATAAAGCAAGGTCCAAAGTTAATGTGAGTGTAAAGGCAGGTGTCCCAATACTTTTGACAATATAGTGTATACCCAGTTAAGTCTGGAATTTATAAAGCTTGTCTGAACTGTCAGAAAACAGGGGGCAGGGACCTGAAGTAACACACTGCAGTGCTCAGTGAGGAAAGCTCTGACAGTCCTCCACACAGCACACAGGAACAGAACTGAGGCTGTCAATCAGCTGGAGCTCCCTCCCCGGTCACCTTTTTTCTCTTGATGTCAGGAAAGCTTGTCAGAAGTGACTCATGCTGATAGCAGAAGAATGAAGCAGCAGACAGAAATGACACTTAGTGCTCTTAGTTCAGACAAGTAAACACTATAGGGCGATATGTTTTGTTCATATTTAATTTCTGGGGTATACAACCACTTCTGGACCGCCCGATGTCGATATATACGTCGGTCCTTTGGCATTAAATACCGTTGTTATGGCAGCAGATAGCTGCCATAACCCCATAATTTTCTTCAATGGCAGGCGGTCCACTTTAAGATAAAAGTGGTCTCCACGGCGCATTTGCAGCGAGATCACTTATCATTGGCGGGAAAGGTGGTTGGCACTAAGTCAAGTGAGGGAATGTTAGCCCCTACTTGACTCTATGCCATTGGATGAAGGCAGTGACGTCAAACGTCACTTCAGTCCAACGACTTTAAAAGGGACAATTTTTTTTTTAATGAAAAATAATTTTTTTTTTTTTCATTGCTTTTAAGTGTAAATGTGAGATCTGAGGTCTTTTTTGACCCCAGATCTCACATTAAAGAGGTCCTGTCAGGCTTTTTTTTCTATTACAAGGGATATTTACATTCATTGTAATAGGAATAAAAGTGATCCAGATTTTTTTTTTGAAAAGTACAGTGTAAAAATAAAATATAAGAAGCAAAATAAATAATAATAAAAAAAGTTTTTTAAACCGCCCCGTCCCTCCGTGCAGAATCGAACGCATACGTAAGTTGCGCCCACATGATCAAGAACAATAATTTTAGCACTGTACCTCCTCTGTACCTCAAAACTGGTAACCTGTAGAAATTTTTAAACGTCGCCTATAGAAATTTGTAAAGTGCCAAAGTTTGTCTGCATTCCACGAGCGGGTGCAATTTTGAAGCGTGACATGTTGGGTATCAATTTACTTGGCGTCATATTATCTTTCACAATATAGAAAAAAATTGGGCTAACTTTACTGTGTTCTTATTTTTTAATTTAAAAAAGTTTATTTTTTTTCCAAATAATTGCGTTTGTAAGACCGCTGCGCAAATACGGCGTGACATAAAGTATTGCAACGACTGCCATTTTATTCTGTAGGGTGTCTGAAAAAAAATATATATATATAGATATCTCTCTCTCTCTCTCTCTCTTATATATATATATATATATAGTAGAGAGATGACTATTAATGAATGATTTGCATGACACTTCATCAGGACTCCGGCTTTAAGAGAAGAGTCCATATCTTATAACATAAAAAGGGGTAAATGCCTGCACCTCTGGCTACCAGTTTGAGGATGTTTTTATGCAGCAGGGTTGCTTTAATGAGGGCTCTTCAGTGACAAACGTTTTATTTTGTTCTTTTCCTTTTAGCTCAGCCAGGATCTCCTAGCAATGACAGTATAATACAAAACCTATTCTCACTGGTAATAATTACATATAATTTCTCCACAATACTGATTCAATGTTGAAGAGATGTAAAATTACCGGTTTAAGTTAGCTATGTCATAGACTATTCATGCTTAATTCATGTGACTAACCAACATTACTGAACTGAGTATTTCAGATAAAACCCTTTGTAAACCTGAAATGTGATATCTATTTCACCAAAATCTTCAGCTCCATAGTGTTACCCGAAGGCGCTAAAATGCAGTCCTCAATCCTCCGTGCTAAGAATTATCTGGCCATAGATGACGCAATTTTTTCATTCAACCAGCAGGCTGAGCGAAAAAATAATATGATTCAAATCCCTCATTAGCACTTTCAGTGTTGACAGGGGAATTCCTCCTGCGGAGCTTTTGTATTCTGACAGCGAGAGAGTTCCTTGCTGTTAGAATACAATGATCAGTGTTTCTGGCTAAAGCCAGCTGCACTGATTGAGCAAAAAATAAATAAAAAACACGACAGGCTGGTTGAACAGAAGTCGATTGAGAGATTGACTTCTGTACAACCAGCCTGCCCACTGATGGATCAAAATTGCGATCCATCTATAGCTGGCTTAGTGTGCACAGCAGTAGAGAGAAGCCAAGGAACTCTTTAACCACTTTACGACCGACCAACACACAAATAATGCGGCAGGGCGACCGCTCTGCACCGGATCACGTACCTATTACGTGATCCCACACTTCTAGGGAGCGCATGCGCACTGCCCGCGTTCCACGCCAGCTGTGATTAGACACATCTGGAGCTGATCTGCGGGTACCGCGGACTCGATGTCCACCGACACCCGCCGATCATTAGGCAGAGCCAGAACGACGATCTGCCTATGTAAACAGGGCAGATCGCTGTTCTGGCAGGAGAGAAGGCATTGATCCTGTGTTCCTGCTGAGAAGGAACATGGAACAATGCCTTCCCCTAGTAAAAGGAGCTCCCACACACATTTAACCCTTTTGATCACACCCCTGATGTTTCATTAGTACAGTGAAGCTGAACTTCTACTTTACTTTAACCACTTGCCGACCGCCTCACGTACATTTACTGAGGGGCGGTGGCTCTTCTGTGCAGAATCGTGTACCTGTACGTGATTCTGCACTTCAGGGTCTGAGGCGCACACGCTGTGATTGGACACAGCGTGAGCCAATCAGCGGGACCGGCGGACTCAATGTCCACTGCCACCCAGCGATCGTTCTGGAGAGAAGCAGAACGGCGGTCTGCCTATGTAAACAAGGCAGATCGCCGTTCTGTCAGTATAGAAGGTAGTAATCTTGTGTTTCTGCTAAGCAGGAGCACGGAACCCTGCCTTCCCACAGTACATGCACTTCTCCCACAGTTAGTAAACACTCCCTAGGCACACATTTAACCCTTTGATCATCCCTGATGTTAACCCCTTCCCTGCCAGTGTCATTAGTACAGTCACAGTGCATATTTTTAGCACTGATCACTGTATTAGTGTCACTGGTCCCCAAAAAGTGAAAAGTGTCAGCTAGTGTCCCGACTCTCCTCCAAAATATCACGATCCTACTATAAGTCGCTGATCGCCACCATTACTAGTAAAAAATAAATAAAGTTTATAGAAGTTTGTAGACGCTATAACTTTTGCACAAACCAATATACGCTTATTGGGAGCTTTTTAAACTGAAACATGTAGCAGAATACATAATGGCCTAAATTTATGAAGAAATCTGATTTTTCATGTTTTTATTGGATATGTTTTATAGCAAAAGTAAAAGTAAAAAAATATTTATATAATAGAAATATTCCTGCGCTACCCAATTGGAAAAAGAAAGAAAGAAAAAAAGGGGGATAAAAGCTGGAGCGCACGTATGCGACTGGACAGCTGCACGCACCGAAAAAGGGCCAAGCATAAACCCAAAATTAAACAGAAATGAAAGAGGGGGGGGGGTGCTGCCCTAGTCAGAAAAAAACTGCTGTAAATCTCCGTATGTGGTCAATTCCTATATACTAATAGCTCATAACACATAAAATCGCATAATAAATGAAACTAGAATAAAATCGCATAGGTTTGTGTTGACACTAAAAACCTTGTGACATCGTGATAATAAGCATCATGTGTTAGTAAAAAGAAATGTGTAAAGACATCTTCATGTGCATATCTCTAAAATGCATTAGATACATATAGAAGAAATAAAAAATGAAAATCAGAAACGTATCCTTACAAATTGTGCAAAACATATGATATAGAGTGCCAGTGCTTAAGGTGACCTAAGTGTCTCTATTCAGGCAAATCAATCCAAAAAAATATAAATGATATAAATAAGTGGCATAATAATAATAAAATGTCCCAACAGTGGTGATTTTAAAATACTGTGCTAATCTGCAATTGAAATGGTAAATGACATGCCAATAAATGCAGCAAACTTAAAGTGCAAGTGTAAAAGTCATTTAAGGTGCGCAAAAAAGTTCTTGGTGCTTAAATAAAACAGCAGTGGGGTGTCTGGGATGCAGTTCACTCTGTGTCCTCTTCGTGCATAATACACTAATGTAGGTAGTGGCCCCTTACCTAGCGGTGCTAGGTCAACCCCAAAATTGTAGCTAAACCGCAAGGTCCTGAGCCTCAAATATTGTTTTTTTTTTTCAAAATTGTCGGTCTTTTTTTGTTTATAGCGTAAAAAATAAAAACCGCAGAGGTGATCAAATACCACCAAAAGAAAGCTCTATTTGTGGGGAAAAAAAGAATATACATTTTATTTGGGTACAGTGTCACACAACCTCGCAATTCTGTTAAAGAAATGCAGTGCCGTATTGCAAAAAAAATGGCCTGGTCACGAAGGGGGTAAATCTTCCGGGGGGCAAGTGGTTAAAGTCCTGAAGAAATGAGTTCATGACATCTTGTGCTGCTTTTCTTATAGAGACACATTCTTTCATTGCGGCTACTATATTTATAACTGACAGAGGTACAAAGCCATTATATCAAATCTGTAAATCGTAACAAAACTACACTATATACAGCCAGTACAAGGGCTAAGGCAGCCCATAGATGAGTCTGTTTTTTTTATTCAACCAGCAGATTGAATGAAAAAAAAGACTCGATTCCCCCATCCATTCTCCCTGCTCGGCTATTGTTTTCTGGCAGTGGGGAGACTTCCTTGCAACAGAAAAAGATTCTGGTATTCTATACATTAGGTGAAAAACTTTCTGTGCTGCAGCTGCCCCCCAGACCCCCCTTTTACTTACCTGAACCCGATCGTTCCAGCGGTGAGCACGAGCCCAGCAGCTCCAGCCGATGTCTCGGGTCCTCATTGGATAGATTGATAGCAGCGGGAGCCATTGGCTCCCGCTGCTATCAATCAAATCCAGTGGCACAGGAGCCAGAGGCGGGGTCGAGTCCTGCTGTCTGTGTCAATGGATGCAGCAGCAGGACTCGGGAGTGAGCCCACATGGGTGCCCTCATGGAACGCGGCTCTCCGTGGGGGCACTCGATGAAGAGGAGGAGCACTGCTGGGGGACCCCAGAAAAGGAGGATCAGGCCACTCTGTGCAAAACCCTTGCACAGAGCAGGTAAGTATGATGTTTGTTATTTTTTTTTTTAAAAGAACCTTTACAATCACTTTAATATTTTTGTATTTGTATTAATTTTAAATACAATAATTGTATCCGACAGTTACAGTATTAAACAGAGGCATACTGCTATATCTAGTCTGCAGTGTCATTTGCAGGCTAAAGGCATATTTTTGTGAATGAACTTCTAAGCTGCATGTTATGACTAGGCAAGCCATAGCTGACAAAGTAATCACATGATCGGGAACCACTCTAATTGGTTCCCGAGCATTAGTGGGGCTTGGAGCTGCCAATGACAGCTCGGTCTGATAGCAAGCAGATGAACACAGTGTTGCCTGCAAGCTGCTGTGCACAGTGTTGGCACAGCAAAAGTGAAGAGAAGGTGCTTTTAAGTGCAGTAAACACTTATGCCCCGTACACACGGTTGGACATTGATCGGACATTCCGACAACAAAATCCATGGATTTTTTCCGACAGATGTTGGCTCAAACTTGTCTTGCATACACACGGTCACACAAAGTTGTCGGAAAATCCGATCGTTCTGAATGCGGTGACGTAAAACACGTACGTTGGGACTATAAACGGGGCAGTAGCCAATAGCTTTCGTCTCTTAATTTACTATGAGCATGCGTGGCACTTTGTCCGTCGGATTTGTGTACACACGATCGGAATTTCCGACAACGGATTTTGTTGTCGGAAAATTTTATATCCTGCTCTCAAACTTTGTGTGTCGGAAATTCCAATGGAAAATGTGTGATGGAGCCTACACACGGTCGGAATTTCCGACAACAAGGTCCTATCACACATTTTCCGTTGGAAAATCCGACCGTGTGTACAGGGCATAACAGTAAGCACGGCTTTAAAGAAGGAGCGAATGGGCATGCTCTGAAACGCGTCCCGCCCACTCTGACATCACTTCCGAGTACCTGCGTTGCACGCTGGTCCAGACAAATCGGCTGCCCTTTCTGGATTTGTACACACAGCTCTCCATCGCTGGCCGGTACAGGACTCCACCTACAGCTATTACATAGACAAGGGAACTCTCCCACTGGACACTATTAATATTGATGAGCCTATACACTTGTACATCTTGTTAGTGTTTTTAATCTTGTTTGGGCTAATAAAGTTTAGTGTTTACTGCACTTAGAAGCGCCTTCTCTTTTGCCTTGTCTCTACCAGAGTATGCTTCTCTCTCCCGGAGTTCTGCTGAGGTGCTGTACCTGACACTACTTGCCCACCATATTCAAGTTTGCACTATGTCATGTACTCCTCTTCCTGAAAAAGTCTACCTTATCCAGAGCGCCCTATTACTGTCTCTGTGTACACTGTTGGCTGAGCTTTAGACATTGTGCAGGGAAATGGTAATCTGCATATTGTGGGAAGGAAGCAGCTAAAGTAAAACTACTTTATGCAGAACAAAGTTATGCTGAGTTCAGGGTCTAAAAACATTCACCGTCCCCTAATTGTTTGATTTGACAATCTTTGATTATTCAACACACATTTGATCAGATTGAATGGTTAATGGGCTAAAAAAAAATTGAGGATCAAAATATCGCACAAAACTTAACATAGTTTTAAAGATAAAGCATCTGGCTACTAGAACTATTTAAATCAATACCATTGAAAACAATAAATAAGTATGTTCATGTGTAATAAACAACAAAAGCCATAAGTGTTAATGAGTACTGATGGAGTTACATTTTAACATCTTATTCATATAAAGTACTGAAAAACAACCTAAATCTGATAACTGTTGCAAACAAAGGTAAGTTGCTGCTAGACTCAGGGATCTCTATAATGTAAGTCCACATATAAGTAAGATCTCATTCCTGTACAGTAGCTGGCTGGTGCAAGCACTATTAGTATCTACTGTATGTATGTATGCTGTAGCTAACAGAGCACCTTGGGCCACTTGCTTCCAGCTCTGTTTTGTACTTGGAGCTGTCACTGAACTCTTCTTGGGCACTGTTGTATGGAGGCTGATGACAATGGATGGGACATGTGCTGTTCACTTGCATCAGCCTCTGTATTCACCACCCTAATCTTTCAGACTTTGACAGAAGCCGCCATATTTCTCAATCTAAGCTTCCAAGGCCACGCTCCCTGCTTAAAGCAGCGTTCCGCCTATTTTTTTTTTTTTAAAGTCAGCAGCTACAAATACTACAGCTGCTGACTTTTAAAATAAGGACACTTACCTGTCCAGGCCCGCAATGTCGGCCCCCGAAGCCGACCCATCCCTCGGCTCTCGGGTGGAGGCATCGCCATCTGGTGGCTTCACTTCCTGGTTCCCAACTGCGCATGCGCGACTCGCGCTGCAAGATCCTACTGGGACCTGTGTGTCTCCCAGAAGACAGCGGGGGGGACAGAGAAGGTGCCGGAGGTGGCATAGATACCCGCGGGTGGCTCTGCTATCTATGCCCGGAAGTGGGAGCAAAATACCTGTATTAGACAGGTATCTGCTCCCCCTCCCCCTGAAAGGTGCCAAATGTGACACCGGGGGGGGGATTCCGAAAAGCGGAAGTTACATTTTTGGTTGGAACTCTGCTTTAAATTTCCATTTACTCCTATGGAGATTCAATGGCAAGAGCAACAAAGGGCAAACATTCTTAGCAGAGGTTGTACAAAAAATATAATTTAAATAAATCTGCTAATTGGTTACCATGGGAAATTCTCTTCTTTTCTCTATTTTTTGGGGGCTAACCCCCCCCCCCATGTTTATTCATTATGGGTGTCAGAAAGGTACTCAGTGTGATTAAAAGGGCAGTTAGCTGCTCAGTACTGTGCCTGTGCCCAGGTAAGAAAACGGGTAAAAAATCAGGACTGCTCATACAGTATTTCTACTCCCTGTATGCATAATTTAAAGATGAACTATTACCCTTAAAGTGTGATTAAACCCACATAAATAAAAACTATCAGTAAATGCAGTATTACATGCTGTTCATACCCACTCAGTCGCTATGGGATAAGTTTTCTGTCTTCTGCAAAAAAAACTGGTTGGTCTTTATCTCCCCTTCTGTCTTTGTCCCCAATGCAGTTGGGAATTTTGTAGAGCAGTATTGGTAGCTCTGCACATGCTCAGTTTTCAGTGAGTTTCTATGTTGAGCATTTCCTCCCTATCACATCTGAGCAGCCCATGTGACTATAGAGTCACACATGTAGGCTTATACACAGTGGTAAATGACAGCCCACTCTCTCCCTATTCCTCCATGTCCACTAACCAGCTAAACACAATGTAGATTGATGGAGGTTTCACCGCCCTGTTATTCTAATGCCCCGTACACACGGTCGGACATTGATCGGACATTCCGACAACAAAATCCATGGATTTTTTCCGACGGATGTTGGCTCAAACTTGTCTTGCATACACACGGTCACACAAAGTTGTTGGAAAATCTGATCGTTCTAAATGCGGTGACGTAAAACACGTACGTTGTGACTATAAACGGGGGCAGTAGCCAATAGCTTTCGTCTCTTAATTTATTCAGAGCATGCGTGGCACTTGTGTCGGATTTGTGTACACACGATCGGAATTTCCGACAACGGATTTTGTTGTCAGAAAATTTTATAGCCTGCTCTCAAACTCTGTGTGTCGGAAAATCCGATGGAAAGTGTCCGATGGAGCCTACACACGGTCGGAATTTCCAACAACAAGCTCCGATCGCACATTTTCCATCGGAAAGTCCGACCGTGTGTACGGGGCATAAGACACAGGCTGGAGGAAAAGCTTGGAAAAGGATGTGACATGGCCTGTGACTGGCAGAAATCCGCCCACACCATATTATTGCCAAAAAAGAATAAAGATTTAATTTCAAATATATATTTATATGACAATTTAAAACAGCTTATTGATATTATTTGTTTGTACTCTGTGTCCCAAAGGCTGTTTTTTTTTGTTTTAGTTTTTTATGTGACCAGCAGCAGAGGACTTGAAGTTTTTCCCTTCCACCGTTTCCCAGACAGTTTGGGAAAGAGCTCATGTGACAGCTGTATATCAATTATGAAAGAAGGTACTTTTTTTTAAATTAAAATAATTACAGTGCCATAAGCCACATTCAGGAAGGAAGGGATATTGCAAATAAACAGTGTTTTTAGTATTGCTTTAACCCTACTGGCAAGTACTAATAGTGGATTAGTAGTTTGCTCAAGAAGGGCAAAGCAACAGGGTTACTGTAATGCAAACCTCCACAGATACACATATTAACCTTCTTTTTGCTCCCCTACTGCTCTGTTCATCTGCTGAGAGTGAAAGGAAAGCCCTGTGTAAGATAAGAGTTGCCAAAGATGGTCTAGCTCAGTGATGGCGAACCTTGGCATGCCAGATGTTTTGGAACTACATTTCCCATGATGTTCAACTACACCGCAGAGCACATGAGCATCATGGGAAATGTAGTTCCAAAACATCTAGTGTGCCAAGGTTCGCCATCACTATTTGCACTGATTGGCCCAGAACGGTGACATGGAGCAAGTCACACGCTCCCCCACACTTGGAATTTCCGGGAATTCCCTTTGGCTCTTGATGCTAAATGGAGTGGTAGGGGAGCAAAGAACAGGTATCGTTTTCTGCAGATTCAAGCAAACCTGTTTTGCACTGAATGGGTAAATACGTTTGCTTTAAGTTCGACTCTGAATGACCCACCCATTAGTACAGTGAAGAGATACTCAAAATCTAAATTTGAGGGAGTAATGGGATTTTATGACACAACTATTTGTGCAAGAATTGTACATTGTGTGAACTTATTGTGAAATTAGCATCTGAATAGCAACAAGACACACAGGTTAATACATTTTTGCCCAGTTATGTGTTCATCATGGATGTTAAAGGCTATGCTCACTTACTGAGAAAAAAATAATAAATGCACATTTTTCTGCAGAAAAAAAATGCGCATTTATTATGCCTTGAAAGCACTGTACCCGTGATCAGTAGATCATAGGTGCAATGCCAGGCTCCTGCAGACTCTCAGTACAGCTACCTGCCCATATGTACATACAGTTATTGGAGAGCAGGAAGATCAATGAACTACAAGAGCGCTCACCAGAACTACAAGCCGCCTGCAGCAATGGCAGATGGTAATTGTAGCTCATTCATTCACTGAACTCTGTAAACAAACGACGTGACTTTGTGGGCGGAGCCCTGCTTGGCTGTGCTGTTTTTAAATTGCAACAGTGGGTGTGAGGAGAAGAACCCCCCGTGTCATGGGGGGGGGGGGTCCTTTAAAGCAGAGATAAGAAATGACCTGGGGGTCACCATAATTGCTTTATAGGCTGTTAGGAGGGGTATCTTGACATGCACTAAATAACAGATGTGTCATGTTGCGTAAAAGAAGACCATATAAGGATCTTTTTTTTTTTTTCTTTACGACCAGCTTAATGAATTCAGTTTTCACATGCTTATTTTGTTTAGGAAAAAGAGCTTTCTCCTTATCAGTACTCCAACATTCACAATACCTTATATTTCCACTTTGCTTCTGTTTTGATTTTATTCTGGTCCCGCATTTCAAACTTTTCCATATCATTGTTCTGTTTAGCTGTCTCCTCCTTGCTGGGGACATTTATCTCCTCCTTGGGGACCTGGAGAAAAATAGAAGTATGGAAGTGTTGGCTAGGATTTGCTTTATCTACTTGAACTGATCAATTTTCAAGAATAAAAAATGTCATGACATAAAAGAATGTATATAAACCCAATCACTAAAATCTCATAATAACTTTCACATGTTAATGTGATTCCAAAAGTTGCATTAAATTTTACTAAATAATAGCAGGAGATCTTGCTATGAAGGTCCTTGTTCAGTAACTTCATGTATGGCGTGCTTCCCAGTTGTGCTCTTCCATTGTCACATGTTGCTCTAATGGAGATTACAAGTGGCTGTGCCTACATACATTGCATAGGTATGTTCCACCACTGTCAACATCAGAAAGCCAATCCAGAGCAATGGGGTGGGGGCATTTGGTTGAGGCTAGTATGGACTTTCATGGTACAAAGGCACAACGTATGTATAAAAGTATAATATTTATTACAAAAGTTGCCGTTGCAATCCAGAGCAATGATGTGCAGCCCACGCTGTTATGCATGTAGACAGAAAATGACTGAAAAAGGCTGGATAAGATCAGCAGCACTGAGATGCAAAAAAAGGATGAAAAACCTTGAACGTTGTAAATTGTTTATGATACACATAATGTTTTAGCAGACTAAGGGCTTGTGAAGACGGGCACTGCTGTCAAACGCAGGCTTTTACATTTTAATGCAGTGCAGCTCAAAATACATGCAATTTAATGCTAAAGGCAGCATCTGACATGCTTTGCATGCAATGCAAACACATTCCCAATAGAACATCTAAAAGAAATGCAACACAAAAAAGGTCAAACGCAGCCTCAGAACTGAAATGTACACTGTACTATTGAGGTAAAGATGAATTTACTGACCTGCCTTTGATGTGCGTATCAGTGAAATTGTATAATCAGCCACACTCCAGATGGCCAATGACATTACAATACTAGAGGGTGCTACAATGGCAAAGCAATGGATGGCAGCTTTGTATAGTAAGCCAATAAATAAAAAAAAACGTTGCAATCTGCATACAAAGATGAGGAGCCTTTTGTTGGTCACATAAAGCAAGGCAAATGTCACTACTGCCAGATGAAGGAGTCTGTAGGTGGCATATTGGTGTGGTGGTGATGATGTGTTTTTTAAATGCATAATAAATGCAGGTAAACATAATCTGTGCACAAGCCCAAAATGGCATCCAATTAGAGGTTATATCTATTTTACCAGATATAATAGGGTAGTAAAAAGGGCTATGTGTAAAGTGCATTAACCTATGAAAACGTGCAAGAATATAAACTTTTCCCTGTTTTACTGCTCTAAATAATTATTCTTTTTCCTGCAGATAACTGCACTTTGGACAATCTTACTAGACAATCATTCTGGTAAACATGATATATACCATATGCGTGTGTGTATAAATACAATAAATATATATATATATCTATCTATATATATCTGTATATAGATATACAGATATATAGATATATATATTTATATATATAGATCTATATAGATATATATCTATATAGATATAGATATCTATATAGATATGTATCTATATATATATATATATATATATATATATATATATATATATATAGGATAAAATAAGTATTGAACACGTCACCATTTTTCTAGGTAAATATATTTCTAAAGGTGCTATTTATTGATAGGAAATTTTCCCCACATGTCGGTAACAACCCTTGCAATCCATACATACAAAGAAACCAAAACAAATAAGTTTAGAAATTAAGTTATCTGTAATCAAATGGAATGACACACAGAAAAAGTATGGAACACATGAAGAAAGGAAGTTGCAAAAAGGCATTGAAAGTCAAGACACCAGCTGAAATTTATCAGTAATTAGAAAGCAATCCTGTCCCTTGTCAGTGCAAATTAATATCAGTTGGTTCAGTCTCAACTGATGGCCTATGAAAAGGTGTCTCATTACCAGGGTATCACACAAGTAACATCTCATGATGGGTAAAAGCAAAGAGCTTTCTTAAGACCATTGCACACTTATTGTTGCAAAACATACTGATGGCATTGGTTACAGAAGTATTTCTGAACTTCTGAATGTTCCAGTGAGCACTGTTGGGGCCATAATCGTGAAGTGGAAAGCACATCATTTCACCATAAACCGGCCAAGACCAGTTGCTCCTCGCAAGATTTCTGACAAAGGAGTGAAAAGAATTATCAGAAGAGTTGTCCAAGAGCCAAGGACCACTTGTGGAGAGCTTCAGAAAGACCTGGAATTATTGGTATAATTGTTTCAAAGAAAACAATAAGTAATGCACTCAACTGCCATGGAATGTATGCACACTCACTAGACTCCATTGCTGAAGAAAAAGCATGTTGAAGCTCGTTTAAAGTTTGCTGCACAACATTTGGACACGCCTATGAAATACTGGGAGAATATAGTCTGGTCAGATGAGACCAAAATTGAACTCTTTGGATGCCATAATACACACCATGTTTTGAGGTAAAATGGCACTGCACATTACCCTAAAAACATCCCAATACCAACAGTGATGTTTGGAAGTGGGAACACCATATTGTGTTTTTCAGCATATGGTACTGGCAAACTCTATGTCATTGAAGGAAGGATGAATGGAAAAATGTACCAAGACATTCTTGATAAAAATGTGCTGCACTCTACCAGGATGATGAAGATGAA
The DNA here is from genome assembly GCF_042186555.1 of Aquarana catesbeiana. Lineage (NCBI taxonomy): Eukaryota > Metazoa > Chordata > Amphibia > Anura > Ranidae > Aquarana > Aquarana catesbeiana. The sequence goes on along the minus strand of NC_133330.1, from coordinate 73,051,254 downwards.
ACCAGGGTGGACATCTCAGCAAGACAATGATCCCAAACACAAAGCCAAGGAAACTCTCAATTGGTTTCAAAGAAAGAAAATAAAGCTGCTAGAATGGCCCAGCCAATCACCTGACTTGAAACTAAAGATCAGAATTCACAGAAGAGGCCCACAGAACCCTCAAGATTTGAAGACTGTGTGGAAGAATGGGACAAAATCAAACAGGAGGTGCCTTGAAGCTGTCATTACCAACAAAGGATTTTGTACAAAGTATTAAATACATTTCAGTTAGCGTGTTGTTTTGGTTTCTTTGTATGTATGGATTGCATAGGTTGCTACCGACGTGTGGTGAAAAATTCATGTCAATAGCACCTTTAGAAATATATTTACCTAGAAAAATGGTGACATGTTACTAATGTAATAATGTACCAAAAGCACTTTTAATATTAGAAGCCACTGCATCTCAGTATCTCATAAGTTTAGGGCTTCTTTACAAAAGGTGCATGGGGTCTCCTTGATCTAAACGGAATTTGCTACAGCAAGCGGTTTCCAAGGTTTCTGTCCTATGTAAGGCTTCATGTACACGGGACGTTTTTACAACCTCTCCTGAGCGATTTAACTTGACAGATAGTAGTCGATGTTTAAAACTTCCGTTTTGCCGTGTTTACATGCTGCGTTTAGCAATATTTTGCCGTGTTTGTGTTTAGAAGTGTTTTTTAACCGTTTGCCGACCAGTACATGCCGATTTACGTCGGCAGAATAGCACTGGCAGGCAAAAAGGCGTACAGGTGCGCACCCTTTAAGAAGCAGTGTCACGAGCGCGCGCGCCGTGGTCTCCGTGACCGTGGGTCCCGCAGACTCGATATTCGCTGGGTGCTCGCGATCGTGTCACGGAGAGGAAGAACGGGGAGATGCTTTTGTAAACAAAGCATTTCCCCGTTCTGCCTAGTGACAGGACAGTGATCACTGTCCTGGGTGTTGAAGTCCAACCCCCTAACAGTTAGAATCACTCCCTAGGACACACTTAACCCCTTCACTGCCCCCTAGTGGTTAACCCCTTCACTGCCAGTGTCATTTACACAGTAATCAATGCATTTTTATAGCACTGATTGCTGTATAAACGACAATGGTCCCAAAATAGTGTCAAAAATGTCTGATGTGTCCGCCATAATATCTCAGTCCCGATAAAAATTGCAGATCGCCACCAGGCATGGGCAGCCGTTCCCTCAGAGCGCATGCACCGATGACATAATCGGCACAGTAAACAGTAAATATCTCCTGAACGGTGCACGTTTAGGAGATATTTACAGTACCTATAGGCAAACCTTATTCTATCCATGGAGGTTTACAACCTCTTTAAGGTCCTGGTCTGGTATATCATCTGCTTTCTTAGGTAATTTTGAGGCTGCTCTGGTACACCAAAGCCTTTATAGGCTCTTGAAACATCATTTCAAATATGCAAGAACAGGAGCACCATATAAATGTTAATGTCCATGTAAAGTTTAATATGGTCCAGAAAGACTCTTAACTTATTTCAGGCCTCTATAACGCCCCCTTCATCAGGGTCATATAGATGGGCCATAAAGGTCATTATATAGGTTATGATTACTGCTTTGGTTTAAATACTTTCAAACTCAAAAGGATGCCTCCATATTTTGGCACGGCATGTGTACTTATTAGCTCCAAATAAACAAACTTCTCTATCCAAGAATGAAATAATATGTACTCACCGTAACCTTCTTTGGTGTGTCAACTTTAATCAATGCATCCTTAGTGTGGGCCTCGAGAACATCGAGGTCTGGAGTGGTTGGTAGTGATATGGGCGAGTCTTTCATCTTCTTTGCCTTCTTTTTGCCTCCCTCCTTATTTTTTGAAGGTTTGGGAGGTTTAGGTGGTTTTGGAGTTTTGGGTGGTTTGGCACTTTTGACAGGTTTTGCCTCTTTGGGGGGTTTAGGAGGTTTGGGGGGTTTTGACAGTTTTTCACTTTTATTGGTCTTTTTTTTCGTAAATTTTTCCATAGGTGGTGGACTTTCTGGCACTGGTGAGGGGGGTTCTTCTTTCGGTTCGCTCTCGATTTTCTCCACAATAATATTGTTGCTTTCTGGGATGGTGTTGGCACTAATGTCTGTCTTGGTGACTTTTGATGCATTCTAGGTAAAAAAAAAAAAAAAAAGAAACATGTAAAATGTAGTTTACCTTTTTTTAGATAACTGAGCAGGGAAGTGACTCCTCTTCCTTCTTCCCCTCCCTCCGAAGAGTTTTGCCTGAGGTTACAATGAGAAAGGCTCCTTTCACATGGGCACCTTTGTGAAGTGGAATCCGCTTGCTCAGCAAGAGATCTCTGCGCTGATTCCCGCTGAGCAGGCGGATGAGAGGTCCGGAGTGGACAAGGACACAGTCCTGCTATCCTCTATGGGGTAATCGGATGGAAATGAATCGCCTGTCCGTTTCCATCCAATCCACCAGAAGGTTGGGGATTAGGTCCACCATCCGTCTGCTTTTGGCAGACAGGATCGGATTGGATGGCAGCGGGTGTCAGCAGACATGTGTCCGATCACATCTGCCTGAAAAACTGACAGGTGGACCTCATCAGATCACGGTATGAAAGGGGCCAAACAGACTGTGTAAAAGGAAACAACACCTGCAGCTCCTCCAGGACATTATTCATTCATCTCCAATATGCCACTGATTTGAACTTAATCGGTTAGACTGGAGCTGCCCTTTAAACATGGTAACTATGGTTCATTACTTTGAAAAATATATGTCTAAATTTAGAGTGGAACTCCAGGCACTTAGAGATTTGAAATACATAGGTTTATAGTTTTACATGATTAAGAATATTTCATTTTTTGTAGTCATTCTTCTTATATGCAACACCTTTGCAAATTATTAGGATCACTGTAAAACTTTTGGGTTTATCCCTACTGTTTACTGGGTCTTTTTTACTACTTCCAAGACCAGTGGCCTGCTCACCGGACAGAGGTAATGATTGATTGACTGTCCAATAAAAAGGCTGGAGGCAGGGAAATGACATAGGAAGCTGAATTGCTGAACCAGGAAGATGAATTATTTAATCAAAAATGAATGTCATCTGTCTGGCTGTGAAGTGTGGAAAAATCAGGCTTAAGCTGGATACACACTATACAACTTTTGTTGTTCGATTTCCTTTAGATTTACCTTCAACTATGTAGTGCAAGGGCCTGTATGACTGCATACAAATTGAACATGTTTAAGTTTGACCTCATATTATATGGTTTTGGTAAAACTAAAGGAAAAAAAAAATCTAAAGAAAATAGTGTATAGTGTCTATCCAACTTTACACAGTCAATGCGTAACTTTTACATTTTCTCAGCAACAAAAAATGTACACTTGAATTTCGAGCAGATTGGCAGTGGATTTGGGGAGTGGAGCATGGCAAAGTACTTAAAGTGAAACTTAACCCATAAAAACATATTAGGCTATTCTTGTTCTTCCCCACGCCTGAAAAAGAATAAGGCGTTGTTCCCTTTTACACAAAACGATTAACTGCTTTTTTTGTGCTGCCCCACATCACTTCCTGCTTTCTGGTCTAAGCCAGAATGACATTATGCCTTGTTGCCTTCTGGGATTCTCTACAATTTAACACAGAAAGCAAGTGGGCAGTGACATTTCGTGCATGCACAGACAAGTCACAGATGTTTCTGATATGGCAGACACCTACGGCACAGGTACAAGCCACAGAACCCCATAAAGTTTGATGTCACAACCCGGCTGCTTAAAGTGGTAGTAAACACTTTAAGTTTCCCCCTGCAAGGCAATATCATAGTGTGCTAGTATGTGCCGCATACTAGCACATTATGAAAAACTTACCTTAAAACGAAGCCTTCCAGCAGTGCGCTGTCACCGCTGACAGGGCTTTCATCTTCACCAGGTCTTTCTTCCTTGTTCACGGGCTCCGGCCATCTGACTGCCGGAACCGCAATGATGTCACTTCTGCGTATGCAAGGGAGTCTCGGCCACGGTACACAGCCCTGAAGGAATGGCACGGGTATGCCGTTCCTGCAGAGCGCATGCACCGGTGATGTCACCAGCTGCTGCTCACTGGAATATCTCCTAAACTGTGCATGTTTAGGAGATATTAATTTTACCTACAGGTAAGATTCTAAGCTTACCTGTAGGTAAAAAGAGAAAACGAGTTTACTCCCACTTTATTACATGTGTAGAAATGTCTGGATGTGCACAAATATGCTGCAGGTCTGTGCTAAGTCCTAAAGACTTGTCACGGACCTGCTACACATCTGCAAATGCACCAGATATGTAAAGATGGTGGAACCAGGGATGAGGTGGGAGGATAACAATATCTCCAGTGAAGTTTCGCTATAAGTACCTTATACTCCATATAATTCAATGAACTGATTACTTTACCTAGTATATGTAAAGTACAAGTCCACTTTAAAAGCAACACAAAAAGCTCACCTCTGTTAACCGTATTTCTTTGGCGAGATCCTTGATGAGCTGTGATGGCTTGAAATGTTCAGGAAGTTCATCTTCATGTTCTAGGAGAGCCTAGAAATACCAAATGGAAACATTTTAGGTTTCTCAAAAAAAACAGAAATTATACATCTTAAGGAGGAGCGCCAGTCTCCCCCCAAAAATGTAATGTCAGCAGCTACAAATACTGTAGCTGCTGGCTTTTAAGATAAGGACATTTACCTATCCAGGGATCCAGCAATGTCAGCACCCGAGCCGACTCTTTAATCGACTTTGGGTGCAGGCTTAGGCATCTTCACTAAAGGAAACCAGCAGTGAAGCCTTCAGGCTTCACAGCCAGTTCCCTACTGCGCATGCGCGAGTTGCGCTGCGCTTTGTGGATGGTCCCACCTTCTTCTGGTAAAACCAGGTACCTGCTCCCCCCAAAAAAGTGCCAAATGTGGTAGTGGAGGGGGGGGGGGGGTACGAACAAGCGGAGCTTCCCATTATGGGTGGAGCTCCGCTTTAAGAACACAGGTACAAAACTTACCTTTAAAGCTGGAGTTACACAGGAGATTTTTCAAAGCTAAATTACACTAAAACAATTAAGTACTGTCTGTGACACCTTTTTTATATTTGTACTAACATATGTTTTTTCAGGACAAGCTTTCGGGGGAAAGTCCCCTTCTCCAAGGTCGACCAGTACTCGAACCTAGAAGAGGACATACCCTGAAAGCTTGTCCTGAAAAATTATGTAATTATAGTACGCAACTGTTTCAGTCGCAAATGCACTAATACGGCTACAATCACCTCAAGCTAAATTGCACTAAATAATCACTAGCAATTGATCTCTAAGCATCTGGATAAAATAGCTTCCCATGATGTAAACTACACAAGCACAGTGCAGTATAGCATAGCACCGAACCAGCAATACTATTTCATGGTTCTGACTAATCTGGACTGAAGAAACCTGAAATCAGGTTGCTATGGGTTACAACACTTTGCCCAATATCATGGCTGTCTGCAGCTAAAATATTTCACACTTATGAAATGTGAAGTTGGCTTTTCACCTACTGTTCTAAGTTAATAGCACACAAAAATGCTGAGTAAAAAAAAAAAAAAAAAAAAAAAAAAAAATTATACAGGTGAAGTGTGTTTGAGCAAAGTCCTTCCTATGTAATATTATTCAAATGTAGCATACAATACCACGGTCATTGAAAATACCAATAACTCAGATTCTTACATTTTTTTTTGTCCACGATCTAAAGGCTCCGTTCAGTATTTTGGCCCCTAGGACAAGATGCGGTACTGGCTGCTTCCCCGCCTTGTGTAATGCTAAAGTAAAGAAAAATACCCAGAATTAATACAGCAGCGGCCTCTTTACCAAAATGAGTCATTGAAGTCCATTTTATTATCTTTTTATTCTGGAGCAGTGGTCTCCAAACTGCATCCCGGGGGCCAAATGTGGCCCTTTGCTTGCCTTTTTCTGACCCTTTGGGCACTACACCAACTGACACTAATGATGGGGCACCATTCCCCCTACTGACACCATCAATGGAGCACTATTCAACCAAATGACACCAATGATGGGGCACCATTCCCCCTACTGACACCATCAATGGGGCACTATTCCACCAAATGACACCAATGATGGGGCACCATTCCCCCTACTGACACCATCAATGGGGCACTATTCCACCAAATGACACCAATGATGGGGCACAATTCCCTCTACTGACACCGTCAATGGAACACTATTCCACCAACTGACACCAATGATGGGGCACCATACACCCTACTGACACATTCAATGGGGCACTATTCTTCTGATTGATATCAACAATGGGGCACTGTGCCACCATCAATGGAGCACTATTCAACCAAATGGCACCAATGATGGGGCACCATTCCCCCTACTGACACCATCAATGGAACACTATTCCACCAAATGACACCAATGATGGGGCACCATTCACCCTACTGACACATTCAAAGGGGCACTATTCTTCTGATTGATATCAACAATAGGGCACTATGCCATTAAAACCAATGATGGGGTAATAATGCTGGGGCATTTTCTACTCCCACTGGCCACAGTCCGGCCCCCCTAAAGCCTGAAGGACAGTAAAATGGCCAGTTGCTTGGAAAGTTTGGAAGGCATCAGGCCAGTCTCTCAGCATGGAATTCAGAAGCAAGTGGAGATCACTGGAGTAGCGGCGTCTATTTCACCAATTTCCAGATTCCAGGGGCATCGGCCAGGTATGATTTATGTGTAAATTACACCGTACTTGGAATTAATCTTAAGGCTTGGGTTGCATAATTACATTTACTTTCTGCTAAAATGACCATACAACCAGAACCTATGGATTGGGAAGACAGACCTCGATGTGTACAAGGACTCATAGTACATGGCAAATACACTATAAATCACAATATTTCGACATTTCAAAGGGTAACAAATATATTCATGTCACCTGTGCTATCATGAAAAATAGATTCAACTCCTTTCACAAATAAGGATTTTGAGTAGGAAAAAATGTATGAATTGGCTGTTTTGCGATTGAGGAATACATAGAATGTTTAACTGTAATGGCTGGAAATTGAAATTGTATTTTTTATTATTTTTTATTTTAAAATGTTCTTATATTTTATAAAATACAGCAAGAAATTTTACATAACTCCAAACAGCATATAAGCACTAACATGACATGAAGAACATTGTAAATGCAAGTTATGACAAACTCCATGAAAACCTATGTGCATTATATTATTTGTTCCCATTGTCGAAATTCTTCTTCTTGTCACTGATAATAAACTTCATAGTGAGCATAGAAAAGAAAAAAAAAAGAAAAAACAGAGACATAGAAAAAATGTGCACAACTTAAAACAGCGTTGCATGCATAAACCATTCCAGGCAAACAAGCTGAAGGACAAAACAATAGTTTGACTTTGCTAGACCTTGAAAAGGTAAAAAAAATTGTTTAGTTTGAGTTAAAAACTTTACGTTTAAAGCTTTTGCTTATAGCTGTTCTAGTTCACCTTTTTACCATTGTTTTTTTTTAAAATGAGAGGCCACACACTGTTTGCTTTGGAAAATGCTTTGGCAGCTCTCAACTCGACAAATAGGGATTTTTTTTTTTTTTTAAGAGGAAAAAATGCTTTTTGCTTATGGCCTACTTGCACTTCTGCTTTGTTATGAAAAACCCCACATATGATTTCCTAGATAGCTATTTAAATAGGATGTAAAAATGTGCCACAAAAGAAAAAAGAGAATACATAAATTCCATGCCACCTGAGCATGGGTTGTTGGCACACAATAGATTTCATTTTTCCTCTAAAGAATATAATATTTTTAATTCATAACACATTTTTATAACTGTATCTGCACAAAGAATGTTAGCCAACAACATTTTTTTGTGTCATTGGTTTTGCTATTTTTGTTTTTCTTTTTGTATTTTGTTTGTTTTTGTGTTCTTGTTTTGGTTTTTAATTTGGTTTTTGTTATTTGATTTTGTTTTTTCCAGCCGCTCTAGGATAATTTTTGAGTCCGGTGGTGGGTGGCTTCGGTGTGATAATTTGTCTGCCTCGGAGAGATCCTCTGTACCTGCGCTGGCCGCATGACGCTTGGCGCTGCGCCTTTTCTGGTGGGGTTTCCTGGCACACATGCTGTTGCTTCCTCGCTTCTGCACAGGTGTCCCTCGTGACGTGATGTCGTCTGGCGCATGTGCAGCTGATGATGCACCTCCGTCACTTTGTTTTGGCAGAGTTCTGCCGCCATTCTCTGCATGGCAGGGATTTGTTTGAGGCGGCTAGACTATTTAAAGGATGCTGGGGGTGGGGTTACCAATTTTCGGAAGGGGACTATTTAGTGGGGTTCCCCTCGAGCAGGATCTGCAGTCCTCTTTTCTGGGTTTTGCCGGCACACCATGTCATCATTCTCTCCATGCTGTTAACATGACAGGTATGGTGAAGACCCCTCTGACTTCCCTATTTATTCATTTTAACTAGATGTTCTATCTGTGTCTTTTTTCACTGGTTTTTATTTTTATTATTTTTATTTTCTTCATCTTTCACTCTCACTGTCAATTATTTTTTAATGATTTTTGCTAACTGATTATGTATATACACCGACTCTCTTATTTATGTCCATAGACTTTATAATCTTGTGATATATTTTTTCACTCTATGGCCATTCTACAGTCAATCTTGACTTTTTGATTGGTTTACACTCCCTCTTTCTTGGTTTTCACATAGTGTATGGCCTTACCTTGTGGTGCTCCTGTTATTCCCTGGCCGGTGGAGTGTCCCACCCTCATCTCCTGAACAGAACCTGTCTTTGGCTGGTGCTTAATGTCTATGCCCTTCTAAGCCTTTTCTTTGGATATTTTTTTTCAATATTTTTTTTCAATATTAGGCTGCATTCACACCTGAGCGTAGCGTTTTTGAGCGTCTCTTCCGGCGTTTTGTCGTGCATTTCTTTGGGCATATTTGCGCGTTTCCATGCAGCGCTGTCTGGCGTTTTTGAGCTTTGCCATTTTTTTTATTATCCAATAGGAAAAATGATTATCTGTTTCATCATTTGTTGCTATGTTGTTAGATTTTGTCATCTGCTTCCTGCTCCAAAAATGCCCAAATCTGCCCGATTCGCGCGACAAAAAAGGGTCCAGAAATTGTTTGAGCTTCAGGCGTAGGGCTTCAGGCAACATTGAGTGGAGATGTGAACCATCTCCATAGAGAATAATGGATTTTTTCCCCTCAAGCGTTTTGTAGCTTGAGGCTTCAAGCTACAAAACGCTCACGTGTGAATGGGCTCTTAATGCCAAAATTGCACAAGTTCTGCCAGGGTATGCAAACTTTTGAGCACAACTGTATGTACATATAAGATAATTGCAGATAATTTGCTTCCTTTTAAATCTTTTCTGTTGCTTGCAAGTCCCCAAACCTGGATGCAAGCCCAAACTCTGACAGGCTAGATAAGCTCACATTGCCCGGTATGAAAGTGTCCTGGCAGAGCAGGATGTGATATCTCTTCCAGTTTTTGATAGGTGCCAGGGTTGAGGGTACCCTTTTTGCTGCTGCTGCTGCTGGGTTGCCAACACTAATCACTACAAATACAGTAAAACCAACTCTAGACACATTTTTTTTTTTAAATGTTAGTTTTGAAAAGAGTGTGGGGGGGACTTTTAGTATTTCTTTGTGGAGAGTGTTTATTTTCACTTGTTATCCATGTGATTCCAGGACAAAAATTGAAGAACACCCGGATCACTGAGAAGAAGACACAGACAGCAATAAAAATCACACAGAAATTAAAATTTTCCCCCATTCTACTAAAAACTAGGCATGCACTGATACCTGTTTTTCAAGCGTGAGTACGAGTAGCGATACCTGTACTCAAGTACTAATCGATACCAATTACCAATACCATGCGGTGAGATTTGAGCCCATACAAAATGAACGGGCTGTAATTGCACTGCAAAGAATCGCATGTAATTTGAACAAGAATGTGGTGCGATTCCTGTCTAAATCACATGTGGTTTCCTGCACCGCTTCTGTGTAAACCCAGGCTGAAGTCTCTATGACAAGCCTGGGTTCACACAGGAGCGTTGCGGGAAAACTCATGTGATTCGGACAAGAATCGCACCACATTCTTGTTCAAATCACATGCGATTCGTGCAGTGCGATTTAAGCCCACTTTGTATGAGCTCAAGTCGCACCACAAAGGTATCGGTTTTAGATATCAGAGCATTTGCACAAGTGATTGCACATTTGCAAATGCTTAGCATAGGCACCGATACCAGTATTGGTGCAATCTTATTAAAAACAATGTCACTGAGACAAGAAGAAATGAGAAATTTTACCCAACAGGAAAAAACAACAATAAAAATCTGTTACAAGTTTTAACCCTTTCACAACCTATCCAAAAACAAAGCAAAAAAAAAAAATGTTGCCTGGAGCTGGCAACAGATATACAAAACATGCACGTAACAATAGGAGGATAATGGAACAAAGAAGGGCTTAGGATGAGGACTTTGTGCACCCGAAAATAAAGCTCAGGGACCCTGGAGGTGTAAAAAGGTGTAAAATTTTAAGTACCTTTGAACTTCTCAAGATAGTGTCTTCCCACATACCAACAAGCCGTCTCATAATTTGGGAATTGGGTGAGGCTGACGATTTTTAATCTTTTTTCAACTTCATATGCTCTGTAGATTCAAGGATTAAGACATGGACACTTAATACACATTAGTGCAAGATGGCAAAGCTCAACATGCTAATGATATTCCCCACTGCAATGACATGTTATAAGCAAATCTGCTTTAAAGTACACCTGTGTCTAGGCTATGCACATTAACGTACTAAAATAATCTAAACAAACAGTAAAAGTCCTTGAAAAAAAATACTTATTCACCTCTGTAGCTATAGGTAGTATGGAGAAATTAATTTTTAAAGCTCAAAACCCAGGCACAGAATTAATTTCTTTCTCCTATTTTCTGTGGCAGCTTGCCCTCTATTGTAAACAAACGCAGGACAATGTAAGCTGGCAGAAACCGACTGATATTATATTCAGAGTCTTTGTTGTGACCCAGTGCTGCAGGCAGCTCAGAAGTTTTGACACCCCCAGGAGTTTTGATTGTCTGGCAGAAATGGGGCACTGATATCATTTCTTAGGAGTCTCAGATTGCTGCAGCAGACAGCTCTTCTGTGGGTACACCAAATATAGAATGACTGTTAACTGTCAGGGTGAAAGGTGATGACAGGGTCCCTTTAGGCCCCTTTCACACTTGTGCGACCTGAAAGTCACACAACTTTGCCCTGATTTTCCTGTGACTTTGACGCGACTTGAAGCATTGCCTGTGCAATCTTAAGGTCTATGGACCTCAAGTCACATCAAAGTCGCACCAAAGTAGTGCAGGGACTCAAAGGTACTCATTGGGGTACGACTTGTCATGTGACTTTGCAGTCCGAAGTCGCAGTCCGAAGTTGCACAAGTGTGAAAGGGGCCTTAAAAATCCCCTAAATGCTAAGTATCAATTGACCCACCACTGTTTTCAGATGGAATTAAAAAGGAATTAAAAGACGATAACACTCAATGTGATCACACATTCTGTGCCTAAAAACAGAGGCTTGGGCAACTGCGCAGGGAAAAATAATCTTTAGGTGCAAGTAGATGTAAATCCTAACTGAATGACCTTTAGCGCTGTGTCTAATAAATCATCGCTGTTTGACTGCTTTCAGCTTTTTCCATCCTTTGTTGCATCTTAGTGCTGCTAATCTCCTGCAGCATTTTGTAGACACTTCATGCGACATCCATGCACTCCACTGGTGGTTGCATGTCATTGCTTAGGGCGGGCTTCCTGATGGTGACAAAAGCAAAACATGTCAGCGCATTGAGCATCTGCATGGCTGTTTATTGTCACCGCCAGAAGCGCATATGACAGGATGACAATGTAAGAAAGCAATTGGTATATAGCAGTGATGGCGAACCTTGGCACCCCAGATGTTTGGAACTACATTTCCTATGAGGCTCAATTACAATGCAAAGTGCATGAGTATCATGGGAAATGTAGTTCCAAAACATCTGGGGTGCCAAGGTTCGCCATCACTGGTATATAGGGACATAGCACTGTCACCCTATAACAGGAAATACCTGAACAAGGACCTTCATAGCAAGATTAATAGATTTCTTTTAATGAAAGTAACATTTTAGAAGGTTAAAAATGACTTTTGAAATGACATGTTAAGGCTGCTTTCACACTGCTCCATTGCAAAAACAGGCTAAAAACACATATGCCGTTTTGCCATATTTTTGCCACATTTCCGGTGTGTTTTGTGGTTGTCTGACATCAGCCTGCATCTGTGCAAAAGGACATCTGACTCGAAGTATGCACCAAAAACGCAACTGGGGAGGTGCTTTTTTGGTGCAGTTTTTTTACCGCACTATACTTGCACCAAAAATGCAGCATTCAGGACTTTTAAAATCGCAACTAACTGGTGTAAAGAGTTCCATAGGATTTAATGGTCATGCAATTTCTTCTGCTTTTTGTAAGGCAAAAAAACTGATCAGTGCGAAGGGGCCCTAAGGCTTCGTTCACATAGGCGTACCACCGTGTACACCAGTGTAAAGGCCTTCTTTAACAGCACAGGAATGCACAGGTGTTTAGTGCATCCCGCAGGTTGGCAGTCCCATTCATGTCCTCACACAGCTACTGCTTCCAACCTGACATCCGAGTGGGTGTAGGTGTACAGCCTTGGAAGCTTGGTATGTGCTCGGGGCCGTGTATCCATACCCACACAGATGTCAAATTGGGAGCAGCGTCTGTGTCCATGCAGCCGCTGCATCCAATAGACATGAATGGGACTGCCTGCACAGGGATGCATGGAGCACAGGCCTCAGCTGGGTGTACGCTGTAGTAGGTCCATGTGAACGAGGCCTAAATCTAACCCTTGGGCTGTCCTTCTCCTCTAGCCAACTAACCACTGGAATCAAAAAAACAAAACAAAAAATCGAAATGCCCCTTATATGCAAAATCTGCAGTCATGTGACATTCCAGACATTCCAGTCCTGCATCTTCTATCTCCTTCTGTGCTGAGGAAGTGGAGTTCTTCTTCACCACCACCAGTGTGATGTGGACACCTACTATTGACTGTCTAGCACTGAAACCCTCTCAGGACCAAGATGAGAGTCTGTAGGCAATGATGCGTGTATGAGGGGACCGGTCAGTATAGGTAAATGTGCTGTTCTGAATTACGGATCCCCCGCACCTATAAACAGTGTCAGCCGGTCCATACGGGGAGCAGGGGTGCCGCCCCCCCTAATCCATGTGCCCGGCCCCTAATCTACATGCAGGGTGCTGGACGCATGGATTCCAATTTTTTTTTTTTTTTCATAGCACATGATTAGAGCTCTAATTGTCTTCAAAAAAGGGTGGTCTCGGGGCGCAGAACACTGGGGGGGGGGGGGGGGGGGGTGGGCTGCTGTGGCAATGGGTGGATTGTTTGCCCCTCCCAAAATATTATACCACCAGCCTCCACTGGTCGGCCTGGACACCAGGTTGGTATAGTTAAGTGAGTACATCTCACTGAATGGGTCAGTGGGAGACGATTTGAGAGGAGGTATTTTGTCTGGGGTTTGTTTTTTGGAGGGGGGATTTGACCATAGAGCGATTAATTTAGATTTTTGTGATTGGGATCATATCTACTTAAAAACGTAAGTTAAAGAGATATATCAAAATGTATGTAAAAATAATGGTCATATATTTATTTATTTTATCAACCATAATTCAGAATATATTTAGTGTCTATATAGCAACTTTTTTTTCCCCATAGATTAATAGGGGAACAATATTTGAAAGGCATAATAGCGGTGCAAGGCTTCAACATATGTTTGCAAAAGTGTTCAACTCAGACCTGTTTTTATGATAATATGAGAAGGAAATTTAAATTCAGCTCCCTTTTAGCAGCTAGAAGGGGTGAGTCCTAAGGATTTGGTTTTGTGCACTTTCAATGAACTGTCTCTCCCACATGCACCTCCCCGGCCAGTTATGCATTAATGAGCTGCTCCCAATGATATACTATTGCTCTGCCATATGAAGGCTACAAGCTAAGTGCTTGTCTTTTTTTTTTTCAACTTTCTTTAAAGTACAGCTCATGTAATACTATGTGCAGCACATTGCAACACGTTGCTGTGCATTGTAATACCCTGCAGTAAAATGTATGCTTGCAAAGATTCATTGCAACTTACACCAACACAGGCCCTATACAAAGCCAAATTATTCGTAATGTCTTTGTGTCAGGACTGTGTTGGTGTAAATGAGCCTTAACGTTACACTAAAGGTTCGGGTTTTTAAAAAAAAACAAAAAAACCCCCAAATATATCATACTTACCTCCACTGTGCAGCTCGTTTTGCACAGAGTGGCCCCGAACCTGCACTTCTGGGGTCCCTCGGTGGCTCTCTCGGCTCCTCCCCACAGCAGATAACCCCCTGGGAGAAGCGCTATCCCAGGGGGTTACCTTGCGGGTGCGCTCCTGAGTCAAGCATTCGGCGTCCATAGGCCGCATTATTGAAATTGATTAACAGCAGCGGGAGCCAATGGCTGCGCTGCTATCAATCTATCCAATCAAGAGCCGAGTACCCCGGGCAGACAGAGACAGCACGTCCCCGTGGGACAAGTTCGAGGGTTCAGGTAAGTAAAACGGGAGGGCTGGGGGGCCGGTCACTGACAGGTGTTTTTTCACCTTAATGCATAGGATGCATTAAGGTGAAAAAACATGAACCTTTACAACCCCTTTAAAGCGGGGTTCCACCCAAATTTTGAACAATATCTGTATGTATTCTCTTCCTTGCCTAGATGCTGACATGCCGTTTAAAAAAAATTAAATCGCCGTAATTACCTTTTATTTTTCTATTCTTCTTTGCACTTCCTGGTTCTCCTACCGTGGGAGTAGGCGTGTTTCTAGCCTCTCCCAGACTCCTGGGAGCTAGTCTCAGGCTTCCCAGGATGCCACTGAGCATGTGCGGGAACATGTGGTGAATGCTGGGAGCACAGCATTCATCACATCCAGGAAATAAATGCTTGTGGGCTTCAAATGCCCACAGTGAAGATGGAAACCGCCTGCAGTGAATAATATAAGTTATTCTTTCCGACGAAATCTGACACAGGCGGACATATTACACACAATATGTGAGTATGTAATGCTGAGAAGAAAAGTTTGTGAATTAACTAAAAAAAAAAAAAAAAAAACGATAGATAGGTGGACCCCCGCTTTAACTTTAAAGTTAATTAATACAGCACAGTGGCTAAGTGGTTAGGACGTCCTCCTGGCAGCACTGGGGTTGTCGGTTCGAATCCCAACCATGGCACTACCTGCCTGGAGTTTGCATGTTCTCCCTGTGCCTGCGTGGGTTTCCTCCCACACTCCAAAGACACTCCGGTAGGTTAATGGGCTCCTGACTAAATCGGCCCTGGTATGGGTATGTTTCGGACCTTAGAGTGTAAGCTCTTTGAAGGCAGGGACTGATGTGAATGTACAATATATATATGTAAAGCACTGCGTAAATTGACAGCGATATATAAGTAAAAGGTGATAAGTCCTGTTAACATTTTATAGTAAATTAGGCCTTATGCCGTGTACACACAGGCAGACTTTTCGACTGGACTGGTCCGACAGACTTTCCAGCGGACTTTCGATGGACTTTTGATGGACTTTCTAACGAACGGACTTGCCTACACACGATCACACCAAAGTCCGACAGATTCGTACGTGATGACGTACACCAGACGATAAGGAAGTTGATAGCCAGTAGCCAATAGCTGCCCTAGCGTCGGTTTTTGTCCGTCGGACTAGCATACAGACGAGTGGATTTCTGGGTCCGGCGGAGTTACGACGTAAAGATTTGAAGCATGTTTCAAATCTAAAGTCCGTCAGATTTGCGACTGGTAAAGTCCGCTGAAGGTCCGGTGAAGCCCACACACGATCGGATTGTTCGCCGGATTTGGTCCGTCGGCGTCCGTCAGACCAGTCCGGTCGAAAAGTCCGACCGTGTGTACGCCCCATTAGATGATTAATTACCTAGTTTACTTGTAGTCACAAACAATAGCTCTTAGCACACCAGTGCAGTTAAAGTGATACTGAAGCTAAAAATGTTTTTCACCTTAATAAAAAAAACATTTTCTATTTCTCTGCCCCCCCCTCCCTGTGTGAAGGGGAAGAGCCTCTCCAGAGCCTCTCCCATCCTCTGGAACTCTCTACTTAAATCTGTCCGGCTATCGCCTACTCTGGCTGCCTCCAGGTGATCCCTGAAAACTCATCTCTTCAGGGAAGCCTATCAGGCCTCTAACTAATCTCCTATCACTTCCATAATTATAACCTTTTGTACCACTTGCCCCACCCTGTTAGATTGTAAGCTCTTCTGAGCAAGGCCCTCTTAACCCTCTTGTATTTTTATGTATTGTAACTCTATTGTCTCCCTTTTATATTGTAAAGTGCTGAGTAAACTGTTGGCGCTATATAAATCCTGTATAATATTAATAATAATCAAGGAGAGCTTTCTACATTACAAATGTCTTTTTGGAAAACATTATTAGATTTAGAAGAAAATCTCAAAAACTGTCAGAGTATAGAGAACAAATGGAAGACCATTACCTCATCTGCATTTCCACACTTAGACTGTGCAAAAAGTGCCCAGAAAATGCTAAGCAGTCCATTGGTGTGAGTGTTGCGTAGATCCAACCTGGAAAGACATGAGAGAGCTGATAAATATCATAGGAATATACACTCTGCATTTGTATTGGCTTAGATGACCCATTACTGGCAAAGGTTTGAATGAAATATTACACCTTTACCAACACTTTTGCTTTGTTACGAGAGTATTAGCATGTGTATGAGATAACAACTTTGTAGGAACTGGCAAGATGCAAACAAGCAGGGGGTATAAAGTTTCACAAGGGTGACACCCTAAGTAAAGGCATGCAGGTGTCAAGGAAGTACCACCATAACCCTCCTCTATAGAGAAACCTATCCTACCCACAGCTAACAACTGTATTTTCATTTTGTCCATCTGATCATCCCCCACAGCTACTACCCTTTGTTCTACTTGACCCTTCCTTCTAGATTGTAAGCTCTAACAAGCAGGGCCCTCTGATCCCTCCTGTATTGAATTGTATTGTAATTGTACTGTCTTCCCAGATGTTGTAAAGCGCTGCGTAAACTGTTGGCGCTATAAAAATCCTGTATTATAATAATAATACTAATAACCTTTATATAGTAATCACAGACTGTTTTTTTTCCCAGACTAAACTGTTTCCTGCTCACAAAATGTTCATCAACATTCTTCGAAAGGATTCTGCTGCTGGCTCTCAATACCAGCTGTCACTGACAGTTTGGGTACCGCACCCACTCATAATCGGGAACCAATCAGACAAATGATCACAATGTCAGCTATGACACAGTGCTTACATTCAGACTAGAGGCCTCATTGATAAAATACAAGAATGCCGATGAACACTGCCATCTTCAGGCTGCAGTGGACTTTCCAGTTACATCTACTTAATAGTATAATTGTCAGATACAGTTACATTATTAAAAATAGTACTAAATCAATTAACAGCAGAGGGGGAAAAAAAAACATATTTTTTTTTTTACATTTTGCGCAAGTTTGTTTTGTTTTTTTAATCAAAACTATGCACCAAAGAAAAGCCATTCATTTCCTTTAAAAGATTATAAAATGTTTTTGGATATGCAAAAAAATTATAGAGGCATGCCCCTGGTGCAGAGCCAGATCACCCAGAAGGAATCCTAGGAAGAAGCCTAGGGTCCTGCAGGTTTTAAGAGGTTTCTAGTCACAACATCTATGAAGCATTGACAGACTATCTGTTTTGCCATTTTAAACATCCAGAGGTGTGTTAAACATGACCACGGCACACAGAGCCGACATCATTAACAAGGTAACCCAAAGCCTGGCAGGTCTCTTCATAAGAAAGTATGAACTAGTAGGCTGATAACTGATGGTTAAGTACATGCCAGTACAGAAAATGCAAATTAGGTTATTCCCCAGCACCTATTGCAATCCTCATCAACCCTGGGGTGGGCCATGGCTGTACATTAAGGAATGTCAGACAAAATCTAGCCATATGTACAGTAAATGCACAACTTTTCACAAGGATGGCAAAGCAGTATATAAAAAAGCTATGTACAGGACTGCCACTTGTCTGTCAGGTCAACATCATCTCCAGATGAAGTAAACCTCATTAATATAACATAAATGCAGTTATGGACTAATAGAACATGGCCGTTATACTGCTGCACACAGCTTCTCTGCAGCACTGTTATGGTGATCAGCTATATAGATTCCATCTTGGCTGTAAATTCCCCTCTAGACTAGAGCTGCCAGAAAAAAAGAGATAAGGACTGTCTTACCTGATGGAATGAACAGGGTCTGTCCTTGTTTGACCGTACATTTGTAACATTTGTCCACCTGATCTGCAAAGAACATCTCACAATGATTGGCAGCCGACTGCCAGCGCTCATAGAGGGAGATGTTGGCTGAAGTCGGTCTTATCAGATAAAAAATCTTTTCACCCTGAAAAAAAAAGTTCAAAGATATATCATTAAAGAGGCACAATCTTTTAGCCTTTAATATTTAGTACATTTTCTTAAAAAGAGCTACACTTTTTTAAAAATCCTATGCTTCTTAGTAGTCAGCTAATATCATTTATACCCGAATGGCAGATGTAATCTAAGTTAAAAAAAATGACCCTTTTCTTACTGTTTTAGGGCAGCCCAGAAGTGAGATTGGGGCCTAGGCACAATAAAAAGGTATAACTGTTTGTCGTGTACACACGACCACACTTTCCGACAGCAAAGGTCTGACGGAACAAATCCGCCAGACAATCCGATCGTATGTGGGCTTCATTGGACCTTTGCTGTCGAAAAATTAGACGGACTTTAGATTTGGAACATGTTTCAAATCTTTCCGACGGACGCGAGTCCAGTCGAAAAATCCGTTCGTCTGTATGCTAGTCCGACGGACTAAAAACGACGCTGGGGCAGCTATTGGCTACTGGCTATGAACTTCCTTATGTTAGTCCGGTCGTACGTCATCACGTTTGAAATGATCGGACTTCGGTGTGATTGTGTGTAGCCAAGTCCGATTCGTTGGAACTCCGTCGGAACTCAGTCGAAAAATTCTTCGGAGTTCCGTCCGACCAAAAGTCCGGTCGTGTGTACACGGCATTAGAGAAGACTGGGTAGATATTATAACTCATCACAATTAGATCTACATGATTTTTTTTTTTTTGCAATAAAAGTTTTTATTGAGCAAAGAAAAGCATCAATTAAAGCGAATACAAAATTAGCAAACATGTCAATAACAGCAAAATTGTATACAATTTCAATTCAATCTACATAGAAAATGTAACCAGGAAATAGTAAAGAAATTCACCCAAGAAGGGGGTCACTGGTATAGGTCTGTTTATGCAACAGGGGATCATGGATAGTAAACAGGGGCGGAACTACCACCATAGCAACCCATGCGGCGCTATGGGGCCCGCAGCCTAGTGGGGCCTGATGAGGATGAGAGCACTGCCGCCACAGTCTCCCAGCCAGGGGAAGAGAGAGGAGAGGAAGAGGCAAGCTGTCCGTATCAGCAGAGAGCTGAATTGCCCGATGTAATAGCTTTCATTAGAACTTCCAGTGTTTCCGGGGCTCACGTCACATAGCTCCACCTCTTGGCCCGGCGCCTTTGATAGACAGAACACCAATCCAATGCGGGAGGTGTGACGTCATCAAAGGCGTCAGGTCAAGAGGTGGGGCTATGTGACGATGAGCCCCTGGAAGACGGGAAATTCAAATGAAAGCTATTACAGCGGGCAATCCCGCTCTCTGCTGATCCGGGTGGCTTGCCTCTTCCTCTGCCCAGGTGAGGCTGTATGGGGCACAAGCAGACCAGGCAGTATTGGGCACAGGCAACACTATATTGGGCACAGGTCACGCTGCATTGGGCACAGGTCACGCTGTATGGGGCACATGTCATGCTGCATTGGGCACAGGTCACGCTGTATGGGGCACAGGTCACGCTGCATTGGGCACAGGTCACGCTGCATTGGGCACAGGTCACGCTGTATGGGGCACAGGTCATGCTGCATTGGGCACAGGTCACGCTGTATTGAGCACAGGTCACGCTGCATGGAGCACAGGTCAGGCTGTATGGGGCACAGGTCAGGCTGTATGGGGCACAGGTCAGGCTGCATTGGGCACAGGTCACACTGCATTGGGCACAGGTCACACTGCATTGGGCACAGGTCACGCTATATGTGGCACAGGTCACGCTGCATTGACACTAGGGCAGCTGTGGGGGGGGGGCTGTTTGCAGGGGGGCCCCATACAACATTTGCTATGGGGCCCTGCTATTCTAGTTACGCCCCTGATAGTAAAGATCAAATTGGCAGGTTTTTACTCACTCTATTTATGGCTCTGGGAGGTCAATTTTAGACCTACATGATAACTATAACTACACATTTTTATTCAAACATGCAAGTATAGTAAAGTGACTTTTTATAAACGGTATTTTACATATTTTCAAAATCTACTGATACAGGTACAGTATGGTCTGTTGGTATGGTCTGCATTTTCAGCTGCAATGTTTTTGCACATGTTATACCTTTATTACTGCCAACAAATTAGTTCATCAAACCTGTAAGGCTTCATGTAAGCTCTAACGAGCAGGGCCCTCTGATTCCTCCTGTATTGAATTGTATTGTACTTGTACTGTCTGCCCTAATGTTGTTGTAAAGCGCTGCGTAAACTGTCGGCGCTATATAAATCCTGTATAATAATAATAATAATAATGTACACAGCTGCTGGTAAACGGACGTTTAGGAGCATTTGGGCATTTTTTTCAACTGCTCCTGAACTCTCCTCTATGTTATCTTATCAGTACATGTACACAGGGTCGTTCATAGTCATTTCTAGGCAGTTGAGTTTAGTGGCATTTTTTGGAAAGCAAAAAAATGAGTTCAGACGCTGAGTTTAGAGGCATTTTAAGCGCCAAACGCTTCTAAACACGGCTAATCGCATTTAGCCGCATTTCGTTTACAGGCGTTTTTCATTTTTGGCTATTTTGGGGAAAAAAAATTTTTTTACATTTTTTTCAAACGCTGGTGGCATGTAAACATGGCAAAACAGACGTTTTAAACGTGGGTTACTATCTGTCAAATGAAATCGCTCAGGAGAGGTTGTAAAAAGGTCCCGTGTACAATAAGCCTAAAGCCCCGTACACACTATCGGACTTTCCAACAACAAAACTGTGGAATTTTGTTTGAAGGTTGTTGGCTCCAACTTGTCTTGCATACACACAGTCACACAAATGTTGGCCAACAATTACGAACGTAGTGACATACAAGACGTACGACGAGCCGATAAAAAGGAAGTTCAATAGTCAGGCGCCACCCTTTGGGCACCTTCTGCTAATGTTGTGTTTCGGTGAGCATTGATTCCGAGCATACGTGTTTGTACTTTGGTCCGACGGACTTGCATAAACACGATCGGAAAGTCCGACAACACACATTTGTTGGCGGAAAACTTGAGAACATGTTAGCCAACATTTGTTGACGGAAAATCTGACAACAATTGTCCGATGGAGCATACACACGATCAGACTTACCGCCAGCAAGCTCACATCCAACATTTCCCGCCGGAAAATCCGATTGTGTGTATGGGCCTTAAGAGTAAATCATTTACTGACCCTTAAAGTGTATGTAAAGGCATTTATTAGTATTGAGCCCAGGGATGGGCTTTAATTTAATTTCTATATTTTTAGCAGCATTAAAGCTTTCATTAAAATAACATCTGGAGATCCTGCCATGAAGGTTCCTGTTATAGGGTGACAAGGCTCTGTCTCCTTATTGTTCTCCTGCGTTGTCACCCTGTCGCACACCTCTTACAATAAAGACTACAAAAAAGGCAGTTGTTAATCTACAAGTGTGAAAGGGGGGTACCCCTAATCCTCAGGTGAGGTTGATACTACAGTGTTAAATATCATAGTGAAACTAGTAACTAAAACACAGCCACATCAAAAATGCCATTCAATAAAAACTTTGGCACCTATTTAAATGCACCAATTACAGAAGCTGAGAAACCCTCGCCAAAATGTGTCCTAGAATGAAATGATCCAGACCTGAAATTGTAGAACATAATGTGCCATGTTTATTTTACATTCCGGCCTTTATCACATATGGATGAAAGCAATTAGATATCTAAAGCTAATCTTTATAATTACATGATGTGCAATACTGTGATATCTTACTGATGCAGGACAATACGCGTTGCTTTAAC